>NC_090735.1:5061233-5126233 GCF_036898095.1 Palaemon carinicauda
TTTGTCTGCGCATCTTTCTTTTATAAGTATAAGTATAAAAAATTAAAAGTGAACCTAAAACTTGTATTTTCTCTTTATTTAAGTAACTTTGAATCTTGACTTTGAAGAGAATAAGTTCAGAGGGATCTCACTATCTCTTTAAGTGACTTCAATATCTCTTTAAGTGACTCTTTGTACTTTTCCTTTGTCTTACTTTTGAGCAGCAGACAGTGATTTTATTACGCAGGTATAGTGCTGTAATTCATGAGTGAAAAAGATACGAATATGTACATGTATATATATATATATATATATATATATATATATATATATATATATATATATATATATATATATATATATATATATATACACACAAACACACACACACACACACACACATATATATATATATATATATATATATATATATATATATATATACGTATATATATATATATATATATATATATATATATATATATATATATATATATATATATATATATATATATATATATATATATATATATATATATATGTATATATATATAGCGGTAATAGTGTAATAGTGAGAGAGGTGAATGCTCGAGTTCTTGGACGAGGATTGAAACTGGTAGACGAGAATGACCATGAATGGAAGGTAAATCAGTTGTTGCTTACGGATGATACTGTACTGGTTGCAGACGCGGAAGAGAAGCTTGGCCGATTAGTGACAGAATTTCGAATGGTGTGTGAGAGAAGGAAATTGAGAGTTAATGAGGGTAAGAGTAAGGTTATGAGATATACGAGAAGGGAAGGTGGTACGAGGTTGAATGTCATGTTGAATGGAGAGTTACTTGAGGAGGTGGATCAGTTTAAATACTTGGGGTCTGTTGTTGCAGCAAATGGTGGAGTGGAAGCAGATGAACGACAGTTAAGGGAGTAGTAAAAAATAGAGGGTTGGGTATGAATGTAAAGAGTTCTGTATGAGAAAGTGATTGTACCAACTGTGACGTATGGATCGGAGTTGTGGGGAATGAAAGTGACGTAGAGACAGAAATTGAATGTGTTTGAGATGAAATGTCTAAGGAGTATGGCTGGTGTATCTCGAATAGATAGTGTTAGGAACGAAGTATTGAGGGTGAGAACAGGTGTAAAAAATGAGTTAGCAGCTAGAGTGGATATGAATGTGTTGAGGTGGTTTGGCCATGGAAAATGGCTGTCTGCTAAAGAAAGTGATGAATGCAAGAGTTGATGGGAGAAGTACACGAGGAAGGCCAAGGTTGGGTGGATGGATGGAGTGAAGGAAGCTCTGGGTGATAGGAGGATAGATGTGAGAGAGGCAAGAGAGCGAGCTAGAAATAGGAATGAATGGTGAGCGATTGTGATGCAGTTCCTGTAGGCCCTGCTGCTTCCTCCGGGGCCTTGGATGACCACGGAGGTATTAGCAGTAGGGGATTCAGTGCTATGAAGCTTCATCTGTGGTGGATAACGGGGGAGGGTGGGCTGTGGCACCCCTAGCAGTACCAGCCAAACTCGGTTGAGTCCCTTGTCGGGCTAGGAGGAATGTAGAGAGGAGTGTCCCCTTATCTGTTTCCTTTGTTTGATGTCGGCTAGCCCCCAAAATTGGGGGAAGTGCCTTGGTATATATATATATATATATATATATATATATATATATATATATATATATATATATATATATATATAAGTAACACAAAGATATGAACATGGGCAGGACATATAATGAGAATGGAGAGAGGAGGTTTGGTGGAAGAGGATGCCTTTGCTAGAAGGCATCGGAAAGGGTGCATCAGGCAACTGACCCATTAATGTAGGGATATCGGTAGGAAAGAAGAAAGATTATATGAAGGATGATATGGAGAGAAGAGGTTTGATGGAAGAGGATGCCTTTAGCCAAGCTGACACTTGCACGAATTTGTGGCACGCATTGTCACGACTCGAGTCGTGAACTGGCGTGAACTCGTCGTAAACTGGCGTAAAGCGTTTGTAAACCCGTCGTGACATCGTGGCATGTCGTGACGAGAATTTTGAAATGTTAAAAATTTTGGTCACGACAAAATTTCGTGACCGGGCCGTAAACTATGCGCGAATTGTCCGTGAACTCGTCGGGACGATGCGCAAACTATGCGTAAACTATGTTTGAACTCGTCATGAACTTGTCGTGCCAGTTCGTGTCAATGTGGACAGGTCAGCTGTGATTCTGAGGTAATTTTTGTTTTTTTTTGTCTTCCAGTTCGTGCCACAAAATGTCATGACTTGCCACGACAAATTTCGTGGCAAAAAGTCGTGCAAGTGTCAGGGTACCGTAAGATAGAAGGCACTGGAGGGGGCGCATCAGGCAACCGACCCCTTAATTTAGGGATGACGGTTGGAAAGAAGAAAGATAAGGTGAAGGATGATATGGAGAGAAGAGGTGTGGTGGAAGTGGATGCCTTTGCTAGAAGGCATTGGAGATGGCGTATATAATGTAGGGATAACGGTTGGAAAGAAGAAAGATAATATGAAGGATGATATGGAGAGAAGAGGTTTGGTGGAAGAGGATGCCTTTGATAGAAGGCATTGGAGAGGTAGTATATAATGTAGGGATAACGATTGGAAAGAAGAAAGATAAGGTGAAGGATGATATAGGGAGGAGAGGTTTGGTGGACGAGGATGCCTTTGATAGAAGGCATTGGAGAGGGCGCATCAGGCAACCGACCCCTTATTGTAACGATAACGGTGGGGGAAGAATAAGATTCAATGTCATTCCCTAAAATAAAACGTAGACTTTTAATTACTAGACGAAATAATGACATTGGGGAAAAAGTTATTTGTGAACTGATAATGAATAAAACTTTTTTTTTCGTTCAAGTTTTTCGAAATTCCCAACTTCCTTGAGGCAACTTTATAAAAGTGGGATTTCTAAATGAGGTGAAATGACGTCCACTTGCCTCACTTACAGCAGTCGCAGTTGTTAATGATCTCATTAACGATTAATTTAATTAGAATTTTAACAATTAGCCGAGGATGGCCAATAACAATTTTATCTTACATATGAGATGCTTCTGAAAACGAGCCAATCATCACCATTACAATAAACATTATAATTTCGTTTGATTTTTTTTTGGTTCTAATTAACATTAACATAGTTTTCGAAAAATGATTTTAATAAGCATACACTGTATTTCAATTAATTGTTACTTGTACATTCGTTTAAACCCCAAAATCATGGATTGCTAGGTAGTAATAACAGTAATAACAGAGGTAAATTATCGTTTCGCTTTCTTTTCTCTCTTATATATATATATATATATATATATATATATATATATATATATATATATATATATATATATATATATATATCTACACACACATATATAACATATATATATATATATATATATATATATATATATATATATATATATATATATATATATATATATATATATGTATATATATATATATATATATATATATATATATATATATATATATATATATATATATATATATATATATATATATATATATGCTTAATATGTTTATTATATACATAGGCCTACATATTGATCTGCCTCATACCACGGGTAGCTCCTCATCACTGCTTGCACTTTCCTGGTAGTGTATAATATAGTAGTAGCAGTAACTAGTCTAGTTATATACTTTCTATATAACTATTCTAACCAGCATAATTCAATAACTCATTCGTTTATCTCTCATAAAAGTCAATCCCTGGGTAATAATAAACGAAGTAATCAAATTCTAACTTTGTTGTAATTGATGATTAACGATAAAATACTAACCCATAGTGATAACGGGCGCAGCTAAACATGTTCCCCTTGCCAGGACATAGGAACAATGCGATAATATTTAATCGTGAGCGAAGTGAGCATGTAGGAGAGCAAAAACCAGTAAATAATTATCTCGGTTAAGTAAGGGGTATTTGTAATACCAAGGTCTATGGACTATAGACTGTGTAATACTGTACAATGAACACCTTTACGAACGACTCCATAGAAAATGGGATGCTAAGTCCCGTTTTCTATGCATCCAGAAGTCCTTAGTAAACAAATGCTCCAGTGTTTTGACCGTGTTTCTTTACTATTACTCGGTTTTGATTACGGTGACTTTTTTATTACAATGATTTTTATTATTGTGATGACTGAAGGAAACCAAAAAAAAAAAAAAAAAAAAAAAAGCTAATTTGAATATAAAATTTGCCTGGTAGGCCTACATGGTATATTCTAGGGCAGTGGTTCCCAAACTATCTTACCTGACGCCCCCTTTTTGCTTCCAGTAGACCCCTACGCCCCCACCCCTCTCTTTTTTATATATGAAATGATTCTTACATTTATTTCCTAGCATTATACAGGAAAACCGATTTCTGTTTGAATTACATTTTAATAATGAAAGCCACTCAAATAAATAATAGTACATTCCAATAACTAAAAACGAAACATTTGATTCAAAGTGAGCGAAAAAAAGTTTGAACATTAGCAAATTGGCAAAATTGAGTTGCAATTTTAAGAATAGATAATTTGAAAACATGGCATATAATATTTGGAAATACAGTACTTATGAGACTAAGGCACAATTTCTGGTCAAATTTAGTGAGATGGATGCATGTATGTAATGACAGATATTTGTTCTTTTAATGATTTTATTATTCTATTAAACAAGTAATTTCGACCAGATGACTTCACACCCCCCTTGTATCGTCCCCACGCCCCCCTAGTGGGGCGCGTCCCCCAGTTTGGGAACCACTGTTCTAGGGCATAACCATAGCTTTTCAATGGTAATCGACCCCCCACAACTTGAAAAATATGAATTTTCGACAGATATCATTATAAAATACGCTCAAAACACCTATAATAACACCATATTCATGTTTCAATAGCCGTAAAAGATAATATTTTAATATGAACATTTACTGAGTTTTCTATGGGGGAAAGTTTTAGCTTTGTACAGAGATTTAAAAAACGGTTATATTTTGGTTTTGAGGTAAATCGCTATTCAGCTATAACTTTAACTGTAAATATAATATAAATATAATTATAAATAAAAGAATTGTGGTGACCTATGTGGTAATGTCCCTGACTGGTGATCGCCAGACTGGGGTTGAGTCCCGCTCAAACTCTTTAGTTCCTTTGGTCGCTTCAATCTCACCATTCTTCTGACGTTAGGTCGGGGGTTTTGTGGGAGCCTATAGGTCTATCTGCCGAGTTACCAGCAGGCATTGCCTGTCCCTCCTTGGTCCTAGCTTAGGTGGAAAGGTGGTTTGGGCGCTGATGAAATGTAATGTACTGTATATATATGGTCAGTCCCTAGGACTCTGTCTTGCTTGATAGAGCAATGTCCCTTGCCTCTGATATTCATGAGCGGCCTTTAAAATTCACGCCCACATATGCATTTTATAGTACAATGCGCTTTGCAGTTTTCCATAAGTCTGATAATTTTGCAGTAGTGTATATTACTATTATTATTATTATTATTATTAATATTATTATTATTTGCTGAGCTACAACCATAGTTGGAAAAGCAGGATGTTATAGGGCCAGGGGCCCCAACAGGGAAAATAGCCCAGTGAGGAAAGGAAATAAGGAAAAATACAATATTCAAAGATCAGTAACAACATTGAAATTAAAACAAGATGAAGAGAAATTAGATAGAATAATGTACCCGAGTTTACCCTTCAGCAAGAAAACTCTAACACAAGATAGTGGAAGACCGTGGTATAGAGGTTATGGCACTACCCAAGATAAGAGAACAATGGTTTGATTTTGGAGTATCCTTCGCCTAGAAGAGCTGCTTACGATAGCGAAAGTCTCCTATACCCTTACCAAGAGGAAAGTAGCCACTGAACAATTACAGCGCAATAGTTCTTGGTATTATTATGGAACACATACATAAACCATTCATTATTATTATTATTATTATTATTATTATTATTACTTGCTAAGCCACAACCCTAGTTGGAAAAACAGGATGCTATAAGCCCATGCGCCCCAACATGGAAAATAGCCCAGTGAGGAAAGGAAACAAGGAAAAATGAAATATTTTAAGAACAGTAACATCTTCTAAATAAATATTTCCTATATAAACTATAAAAACTTTAACAAAACAAGAGAAACAGAAACCACATATTATAGTGGCCAGGAAGGTGTTCACTAACAAACACACAAGCACACAAACAGGGCGTAAATCATAACCTCCTTCCAACTTCGTTGACGGAAGTAATAAAGATTTATAATGATGAGTGACGCATGCAATATTACAAATTAATGCTAAAACATTTAATCATAAAGAAATTCAATGCACTGCAAAAAACGTAAGAATGCTACCTACGGGTCATTTCAGTTATAACAACCTTCTTTACTCCTCATTAGCTATAGTATATAACACTTACAACAATAGATATTACTTCAGTTTCAAGCATACACTAAAAATATGAATAATTGGATCTTAACAATACAGTGACAGCTGCAACAGTGGTTTCTGATTCCCCTAAAAAGTACAGCTGGAGGAGATCCAATTAGGTGCTCACCTGGAGACCCAAGTTGTGAGCAATTACAAATACAAAGGAAGATTCTTTAAAGACCCAGACACAAGAATCCAACGAAAGTTAAAATCCAAAAATTATGAGCCTGAATATTATAGATTGGTTGCACGAATAGCAAACCTTTTTATTATTATTATTATTATTATTATTATTATTATTATTATTATTAGATAAGCTACAACCGTAGTTATAAAAGCAGGATGTTATAAGCCCAAGGGCTCCAACAGAGAAAAATAGCCCAGGTAGGGTAGGAAATAAGGAAATAAATAGACTATATGAGAAGTAATGATCAATGAAAATAAAACATTTTAAGAACACTAACAGCGCTGAAACGGATCTTTCATATATAAACTATAAAAAGAGACTCATGTTAGCCTATTCAACATAAAAACAATTGATGCCAGCTTGATTCAACTACTCCATTAGGAAGATCATTCCGCAACTTGGTCACAGCTGGAATAAAACTTCTAGAATACTGTGTAGGACTGAGCCTCGTGATGAAGGCCTGACTATTAAAATTATGTGGTCATATTTACCCCAACTCCGAATGAAGTCACCTCAGCATGAAATTGTCATTTCATTGTCATTCACCGACGTATAGGGTTTTGTAAGTTAATCAGTTTCCGTGCATGCATGAGATGTAACGGCTAAAATGAAATTTTTATTGGAATCGATTGCTTGCATTTTTGATTTTTTATTTTTTACCAAGAATTCGGAATTGGCTGCGGAAATGAACCATCTGATGGTTCGCCGAGTTCTGATGTTGTCGACAAATTTTCCTGTTTATTGGAATGTCGATTGGATGGCGGCTGTGAAAACTTCGACCTATTCCCAGTATACTCCAAAGTAGAAAATGGAAACAGGAAAGTAAAAGAGGGTAGACCTAAGGTTCTGATGCCGTTAGAGGGTTGTGGTGACCTACAGTATGTGGGAACGTCCCTGACTGGTGATCGCCAGACTAGGGTTCGAGTCCCGATCAAACTCGTTGGTTCCTTTGGTCGCTGCCACCTCACCATCCTTGTGAGCTATGGATAGTGGGGTTTGGGGTAGCCTATAGATCTATCTTCTGAGTCATCAGCAGCCATTGGTCTTAGCTTTGGTGGAGAGGGAAATTGGGCGCTGATCATATGCATATATGGTCAGTCTCTAGGGCATTGTCCTGCTTGATAAACCTTTAAACATAGTTACATAGTTTTTCAAATCCTACAAGCAGTATAAAGTAGCCTTTATATGGAAGACTTTACAATACAGAGTATTATTCTTCAAATAGTCTTTGACACTTATAAAAAATCCTTTATAACACTGTTCGAATAGTACAAGTTACAGAAGCTGTCTGAGTAAAGATCTGACATTGATTTTAGCCTTCTTGAAGCGTTGTAAACGTTATGTACCAACCGTGTGTCACACAATTGTATATAATTATTTTGTATATATTATGCTAGTATCTGCGCTCTTCCCTCGCACTAAAAAGAACCTGAATGATCATGTCTCCGGTTTTGCACTGTAATATTGTCTGTCTCTCGAACAGGTTATGTCCTGTTGCCTTGAGGTTTTGTATAGAAAGGAGAGTGTTCTATAATAATATAACTCAGTTGATTACATCCTGCCTTTGAGTTCACAACCCTCTCTCGGCGCCGTCACAGTTATAGAGGCTGTCTCATCAAAGACCTGTCAGTGATTTTAGCCTTCTTGGAGCGTTGTAAACGTTATAGAGGCTGTCTCAGCAAAGATCTGTCAGTGATTTTAGCCTTCTTGAAGCGTTGTAAACGTTATAGAGGCTGTCTCATCAAAGATCTGTCAGTGATTTTAGCCTTCTTGGAGCGTTGTAAACATTATAGAGGCTGTCTCAGCAAAGATCTGTCAGTGATTTTAGCCTTCTTGGAGCGTTGTAAACGTTATAGAGGCTGTCAAAGCAAAGATCTGACAGCAATTTTAGCCTTCTTGAAGCGTTGTAAACGTTATAGAAGCTGTCACATCAAAGATCTGACAGCGATTTTAGCCTTCTTGAAGCGTTGTAAACGTTATAGAGGCCGTCTCAGCAAAGATCTGTCAGGTATTTTAGCCTTCTTGGAGCATTATAAACGTTATAGAGGCTGTCTCAGCAAAGATCTGTCAGTGATTTTAGCCTTCTTGAAGCGTTGTAAACGTTATAGAGGCTGTCTCAGCAAAGATCTGTCAGTGATTTTAGCCTTCTTGGAGCGTTGTAAACGTTATAGAGGCTGTCTAAGCAAAGATCTGACAGCAATTTTAGCCTTCTTGAAGCGTTGTAAACATTATAGAGGCTGTCACATCAAAGATCTGACAGCGATTTTAGCCTTCTTGAAGCGTTGTAAACGTTATAGAGGCCGTCTAAGCAAAGATCTGTCAGGTATTTTAGCCTTCTTGGAGCATTATAAACGTTATAGAGGCTGTCTCAGCAAAGATCTGTCAGTGATTTTAGCCTTCTTGAAGCGTTGTAAACGTTATAGAAGCTGTCTAAGCAAAGATCTGTCAGTGATTTTAGCCTTCTTGGAGCGTTGTAAACGTTATAGAGGCTGTCTCAGCAAAGATCTGTCAGGTATTTTAGCCTTCTTGGAGCATTATAAACGTTATAGAGGCTGTCTCATCAAAGATCTGTAAGTGATTTTAGCCTTCTTGGAGCGTTGTAAACGTTATAGAGGCTGTCTCAGCAAAGATCTGTCAGGTATTTTAGCCTTCTTGGAGCGTTGTAAACGTTATAGAGGCTGTCTCAGCATAGATCTGTCAGTGATTTTAGCCTTCTTGGAGCGTTATAAACGTTATAGAGGCTGTCTCAGCAAAGATCTGTCAGGTATTTTAGCCTTCTTGGAGCATTATAAACGTTATAGAGGCTGTCTCAGCAAAGATCTGTCAGGTATTTTAGCCTTCTTGGAGCATTATAAACGTTATAGAGGCTGTCTCAGCAAAGATCTGTCAGTGATTTTAGCCTTCTTGGAGCGTTGTAAACGTTATAGATGCCGTCTCAGCAAAGATCTGTCAGGTATTTTAGCCTTCTTGGAGCGTTGTGAACGTTATAGAGGCTGTCTCAGCAAAGATCTGTCAGTGATTTTAGCCTTCTTGGAGCGTTATAAACGTTATAGAGGCTGTCTCAGCAAAGATCTGTCAGTGATTTTAGCCTTCTTGGAGCGTTGTAAACGTTATAGAGGCTGTCTCAGCAAAGATCTGTCAGTGATTTTAGCCTTCTTAGAGCGTTGTGAACGTTATAGAAGCTGTCTCAGCAAAGATCTGTCAGTGATTTTAGCCTTCTTGGAGCGTTGTGAACGTTATAGAGGCTGTCTCAGCAAAGATCTGTCAGTGATTTTAGCCTTCTTGGAGCGTTATAAACGTTATAGAGGCTGTCTCAGCAAAGATCTGTCAGTGATTTTAGCCTTCTTGGAGCGTTGTAAACGTTATAGAGGCTGTCTCAGCAAAGATCTGTCAGTGATTTTAGCCTTCTTAGAGCGTTGTGAACGTTATAGAAGCTGTCTCAGCAAAGATCTGTCAGTGATTTTAGCCTTCTTGGAGCGTTGTAAACGTTATAGAGGCTGTCTCAGCAAAGATCTGTCAGTGATTTCAGCTTTCTTGGACCGTTGTAAACGTTATAGAGGCTGTCTCATCAAAGATCTGCCCTGTCAGTGATTTTAGCCTTTTTGAAGCGTTGTAAACGTTATAGAGGCTGTCTAAGCAAAGATCTGACAGCAATTTTAGCCTTCTTGAAGCGTTGTAAACATTATAGAGGCTGTCACATCAAAGATCTGACAGCGATTTTAGCCTTCTTGAAGCGTTGTAAACGTTATAGAGGCCGTCTCAGCAAAGATCTGTCAGGTATTTTAGCCTTCTTGGAGCATTATAAACGTTATAGAGGCTGTCTCAGCAAAGATCTGTCAGTGATTTTAGCCTTCTTGAAGCGTTGTAAACGTTATAGAAGCTGTCTAAGCAAAGATCTGTCAGTGATTTTAGCCTTCTTGGAGCATTGTAAACGTTATAGAGGCTGTCTCAGCAAAGATCTGTCAGGTATTTTAGCCTTCTTGGAGCATTATAAACGTTATAGAGGCTGTCTTATCAAAGATCTGTAAGTGATTTTAGCCTTCTTGGAGCGTTGTAAACGTTATAGAGGCTGTCTCAGCAAAGATCTGTCAGTGATTTTAGCCTTCTTGGAGCGTTATAAACGTTATAGAGGCTGTCTCAGCAAAGATCTGTCAGTGATTTTAGCCTTCTTGGAGCGTTGTAAACGTTATAGAGGCTGTCTCAGCATAGATCTGTCAGTGATTTTAGCCTTCTTGGAGCGTTATAAACGTTATAGAGGCTGTCTCAGCAAAGATCTGTCAGTGATTTTAGCCTTCTTGGAGCATTATAAACGTTATAGAGGCTGTCTCAGGAAAGATCTGTCAGGTATTTTAGCCTTCTTGGAGCATTATAAACGTTATAGAGGCTGTCTCAGCAAAGATCTGTCAGTGATTTTAGCCTTCTTGGAGCGTTGTAAACGTTATAGATGCCGTCTCAGCAAAGATCTGTCAGGTATTTTAGCCTTCTTGGAGCGTTGTGAACGTTATAGAGGCTGTCTCAGCAAAGATCTGTCAGTGATTTTAGCCTTCTTGGAGCGTTGTAAACGTTATAGAGGCTGTCTCAGCAAAGATCTGTCAGTGATTTTAGCCTTCTTGGAGCGTTGTAAACGTTATAGAGGCTGTCTCAGCAAAGATCTGTCAGTGATTTTAGCCTTCTTAGAGCGTTATGAACGTTATAGAAGCTGTCTCAGCAAAGATCTGTCAGTGATTTTAGCCTTCTTGGAGCGTTGTAAACGTTATAGAGGCTGTCTCAGCAAAGATCTGTCAGTGATTTTAGCTTTCTTGGACCGTTGTAAACGTTATAGAGGCTGTCTCATCAAAGATCTGTCCTGTCAGTGATTTTAGCCTTTTTGAAGCGTTGTAAACGTTATAGAGGCTGTCTCAGCAAAGATCTGTCAGGTATTTTAGCCTTCTTGGAGCGTTGTAAACGTTATAAAGGCTGTCTGACTAAAGATCTGACAGCGATTTTAGCCTTATTGGAGTGTTGTAAACGTTATAGAGGCCTTCTGACTAAAAATCTGACTGCGATTTTGGCCTTCTTGGAGCGTTGTAAACGTTATAAGAGGCAGTCTCCGCAAAGATCTGTCAGTGATTTTAGCCTTCTTGGAGCGTTGTAAACGTTATAGAGGCTGTCTCATCAAAGATCTGTCAGTGATTTTAGCCTTCTTGGAGCGTTGTAAACGTTATAAAAGCTGTCTCATCAAAGATCTGTCAGTGATTTTAGCCTTCTTGGAGCGTTGTAAACGTTATAGAGGCTGTCTGACTAAAGATCTGACAGTGATTTTAGCCTTCTTGGAGCGTTGTAAACGTTATAGAGGATGTCTCAGCAAAGATCTGTCAGTGATTTTAGCCTTCTTGGAGCGTTGTAAACGTTATAGATGCCATCTCAGCAAAGATCTGTCAGGTATTTTAGCTTTCTTGGAGCGTTGTAAACGTTATAGAGCCTGTCTCATCAAAGATCTGTCCTGTCAGTGATTTTAACCTTTTTGAAGCGTTGTAAACGTTATAGAGGCTGTCTCAGCAAAGATCTGTCAGGTATTTTAGCCCACTTGAAGCGTTGTAAACGTTATAGAGGCTGTCTCAGCAAAGATCTGTCAGTGATTTTAGACTTCTTAGAGCGTTGTGAACGTTATAGAGGCTGTCTCAGCAAAGATCTGTCAGTGATTTTAGCCTTCTTGGAGAGTTGTAAACGTTATAGAGGCTGTCTCAGCATAGATCTCTCAGTGATTTTAGCTTTCTTGGACCGTTGTAAATGTTATAGAGGCTGTCTCATCAAAGATCTGTACTGTCAGTGATTTTAGCCTTTTTGAAGCGTTGTAAACGTTATAGAGGCTGTCTCAGCAAAGATCTGTCAGGTATTTTAGCCTTCTTGGAGCGTTGTAAACGTTATAGAGGCTGTCTGACTAAAGATCTGACAGCGATTTTAGCCTTATTGGAGTGTTGTAAACGTTATAGAGGCCTTCTGACTAAAGATCTGACTGCGATTTTAGCCTTCTTGGAGCGTTGTAAACGTTATAAGAGGCCGTCTCAGCAAAGATCTGTCAGTGATTTTAGCCTTCTTGGAGCGTTGTAAACGTTATAGAGGCTGTCTCAGCAAAGATCTGTCAGTGATTTTAGCCTTCTTGGAGCTTTGTAAACGTTATAGAGGCTGTCTCATCAAAGATCTGTCAGTGATTTTAGCCTTCTTGGAGCGTTGTAAACGTTATAGAGGCTGTCTGACTAAAGATCTGACAGTGATTTTAGCCTTCTTGGAGCGTTGTAAACGTTATAGAGGCTGTCTCAGCAAAGATCTGTCAGTGATTTTAGCCTTCTTGGAGCGTTGTAAACGTTATAGAGGCTGTCTGACTAAAGATCTGACAGTGATTTTAGCCTTCTTGGAGCATTGTAAACGTTATAGAGGCTGTCTCATCAAAGATCTGTCAGTGATTTTAGCCTTCTTGGAGCGTTGTAAACGTTATAGAGGCTGTCTGACTAAAGATCTGACAGTGATTTTAGCCTTCTTGGAGCGTTGTAAACGTTATAGAGGCTATCTCAGCAAAGATCTGTCAGGTATTTTAGCCTTCTTGGAGCATTGTGAACGTTATAGAGGCTGTCTCAGCAAAGATCTGTCAGTGATTTTAGCCTTCTTGGAGCGTTATAAACGTTATAGAGGCTGTCTCAGCAAAGATTTGTCAGTGATTTTAGCCTTTTTGAAGCGTTGTAAACGTTATAGATGCCGTCTCAGCAAAGAACTGTCAGGTATTTTAGCCTTATTGGAGCGTTGTAAACGTTATAGAGGCTGTCTGACTAAAGATCTGACAGCGGTTTTAGCCTTGTTGGAGTGTTGTAAACGTTATAGAGGCTGTCTGATTAAAGATCTGACTGCGATTTTAGCCTTCTTGGAGCGTTGTAAACGTTATAGAGGCCGTGTCAGCAAAGATCTGTCAGGTATTTTAGCCTTCTTGGAGCGTTTTGAACGTTATAGAGGCTGTCTCAGCAAAGATCTGTCAGTGATTTTAGCCCTCTTGGAGCGTTGTAAACGTTATAGGGGCTGTCTCAGCAAAGATCTGTCAGTGATTTTACCCTTCTTGGAGCGTTGTAAACGTTATATAGGCTGTCTCATCAAAGATCTGTCCTGTCAGTGATTTTAGCCTTCTTGAAGCGTTGTAAACGTTGTAGAGGCTCTCTCAGCAAAGATCTGTCAGGTATTTTAGCCTTCTTGGAGCGTTGTAAACGTTATAGAGGCTGTTTGACTAAAGATCTGACAGCGATTTCAGCCTTATTGGAGTGTTGTAAACGTTATAGAGGCTGTCTGATTAAAGATCTGACTGCGATTTTAGCCTTCTTGGAGCGTTGTAAACGTTATAGAGGCCGTCTCAGCAAAGATCTGTCAGTGATTTTAGCCTTCTTGAAGCGTTGTAAACGTTATAGAGGCTGTCTCAGCAAAGATCTGTCAGTGATTTTAGCCTTCTTGGAGCGTTGTAAACGTTATAGAGGCTGTCTCATCAAAGATCTGTCCTGTCAGTGATTTTAGCCTTCTTTGAGCGTCGTAAACGTTATAGAGGCTGTCTCATCAAAGATCTGTCAGTGATTTTAGCCTTCTTGGAGCGTTGTAAACGTTATAGAGGGTGTCTCAGCAAAGATCTGTCAGGTATTTTAGCGTTCTTGGAGCGTTGTAAACAATATAGAAGCTGTCTGACTAAAGATCTAACAGCGATTTTAGCCTTCTTTGAGCGTTATAAACGTTATAGAGGCCGTCTCAGCAAATATCTGTCAGTGATTTTAGCCTTCTTGGAGCGTTGTAAACGTTATAGAGGCTGTCTCATCAAAGATCTGTCAGTGATTTTAGCCTTTTTGGAGCGTTGTAAACGTTATAGAGGCTGTCTCATCAAAGATCTGTCAGTGATTTTAGCCTTCTTGGAGCGTTATAAACGTTATAGAGGCTGTCTCATCAAAGATCTGTCAGTGATTTTAGCCTTCTTGGAGCGTTGTAAACGTTATAGAGGCTGTCTCAGCAAAGATCTGTCAGTGATTTTAGCATTCTTGGAGCGTTGTAAACGTTATAGAGGATGTCTCATCAAAGATCTGTCCTGTCAGTGATTTTATCCTTTTTGAAGCGTTGTAAACGTTATAGAGGCTATCTCAGCAAAGATCTGTCAGGTATTTTAGCCTTCTTGGAGCGTTTTAAACGTTATAGAGGCTGTCTGACTAAAGATCTGATAGTGATTTTAGCCTTCTTGGAGCGTTGTAAACGTTATAGAGGCTGTCTCATCAAAGATCTGTCAAGTATTTTAGCCTTCTTGGAACGTTGTAAACGTTATAGAGGCTGTCTCATCAAAGATCTGTCAGTGATTTTAGCCTTCTTGGAGCGTTTTAAACGTTATAGAGGCTGTCTGACTTAAGATCTGACAGTGATTTTAGCCTTCTTGGAGCGTTGTAAACGTTATAGAGGCTGTCTCAGCAAATATCTGTCAGGTATTTTAGCCTTCTTGAAGCTTTTTAAACGTTATAGAGGCTGTCTGACTAAAGATCTGATAGCGATTTTAGCCTTCTTGGAGCATTGTAAACGTTATAAGAGGCTGTCTCATCAAAGATCTGTCAGTGATTTTAGCCTTCTTGGAGCGTTGTAAACGTTATAGAGGCTGTCTCATCAAAGATCTGTCAGTGATTTTAGCGTTCTTGGAGCGTTGTAAACGTTATAGAGGCTGTCTCATCAAAGATCTGTCAGGTATTTTAGCCTTCTTGGAGCATTGTAAACGTTATAGAGGCTGTCTGACTTAAGATCTGACAGCGATTTTAGCCTTCTTGGAGCGTTTTAAACGTTATAGAGGCTGTCTCATCAAAGATCTGTCAGTGATTTTAGCCTTCTTGGAGCGTTGTAAAAGTTATAGAGGCTGTCTCAGCAAAGATCTGTTAGTGATTTTAGCGTTCTTGGAGCGTTGTAAACGTTATAGAGGCTGTCTCATTAAAGATCTGTCCTGTCAGTGATTTTATCCTTTTTGAAGCGTTGTAAACGATATAGATGCCGTCTCAGCAAAGATCTGTCAGGTATTTTAGCCTTCTTGGAGCGTTGTGAACGTTATAGAGGCTGTCTCAGCAAAGATCTGTCAGTGATTTTAGCCCTCATGAAGCGTTGTAAACGTTGTACAGGCTGTCTCAGCAAAGATCTGTCAGTGATTTTAGCCTTCTTGGAGCGTTGTAAACGTTATAGAGGCTGTCTCATCAAAGATCTGTCCTGTCAGTGATTTTAGCCTTTTTGAAGCGTTGTAAACGTTATAGAGGCTCTCTCAGCAAAGATCTGTCAGTGATTTTAGCTTTTTTGGAGCGTTGTAAACGTTATAGGGGCTGTCTCATCAAAGATCTGTCCTGTCAGTGATTTTAGCCTTTTTGAAGCGTTGTAAACGTTATAGGGACTGTCTCAGCAAAGATCTGTCAGGTATTTTAGCCTTCTTGGAGCGTTGTAAACGTTATAGAGGCTGTCTGACTAAAGATCTGACAGCGATTTTAGCCTTATTGGAGTGTTGTAAATTATAAAGGCTGTCTGACTAAAGATCCGACTACGATTTTAGCCTTCTTGGAGCGTTGTAAACGTTATAGAGGCCGTCTCAGCAAAGATCTGTCAGTGATTTTAGCCTTCTTGGAGCGTTGTAAACGTTATAGAGGCTGTCTCAGCAAAGATCTGTCAGTGATTTTAGCCTTCTTGGAGCGTTGTAAACGTTATAGAGGCTGTCTCATCAAAGATTTGTCAGTGATTTTAGCCTTCTTGGAGCGTTGTAAACGTTATAGAGGCTGTCTGACTAAAGATCTGACAGTGATTTTAGCCTTCTTGGAGCGTTGTAAACGTTATAGAGGCTGTCTCAGCAAAGATCTGTCAGTGATTTTAGCCTTCTTGGAGCGTTGTAAACGTTATAGAGGCTGTCTGACTAAAGATCTGACAGTGATTTTAGCCTTCTTGGAGCATTGTAAACGTTATAGAGGCTGTCTCATCAAAGATCTGTCAGTGATTTTAGCCTTCTTGGAGCGTTGTAAACGTTATAGAGGCTGTCTGACTAAAGATCTGACAGTGATTTTAGCCTTCTTGGAGCGTTGTAAACGTTATAGAGGCTATCTCAGCAAAGATCTGTCAGGTATTTTAGCCTTCTTGGAGCATTGTGAACGTTATAGAGGCTGTCTCAGCAAAGATCTGTCAGTGATTTTAGCCTTCTTGGAGCGTTATAAACGTTATAGAGGCTGTCTCAGCAAAGATTTGTCAGTGATTTTAGCCTTTTTGAAGCGTTGTAAACGTTATAGATGCCGTCTCAGCAAAGAACTGTCAGGTATTTTAGCCTTATTGGAGCGTTGTAAACGTTATAGAGGCTGTCTGACTAAAGATCTGACAGCGGTTTTAGCCTTGTTGGAGTGTTGTAAACGTTATAGAGGCTGTCTGATTAAAGATCTGACTGCGATTTTAGCCTTCTTGGAGCGTTGTAAACGTTATAGAGGCCGTGTCAGCAAAGATCTGTCAGGTATTTTAGCCTTCTTGGAGCGTTTTGAACGTTATAGAGGCTGTCTCAGCAAAGATCTGTCAGTGATTTTAGCCCTCTTGGAGCGTTGTAAACGTTATAGGGGCTGTCTCAGCAAAGATCTGTCAGTGATTTTACCCTTCTTGGAGCGTTGTAAACGTTATAGAGGCTGTCTCATCAAAGATCTGTCCTGTCAGTGATTTTAGCCTTCTTGGAGCGTTGTAAACGTTGTAGAGGCTCTCTCAGCAAAGATCTGTCAGGTATTTTAGCCTTCTTGGAGCGTTGTAAACGTTATAGAGGCTGTCTGACTAAAGATCTGACAGCGATTTCAGCCTTATTGGAGTGTTGTAAACGTTATAGAGGCTGTCTGATTAAAGATCTGACTGCGATTTTAGCCTTCTTGGAGCGTTGTAAACGTTATAGAGGCCGTCTCAGCAAAGATCTGTCAGTGATTTTAGCCTTCTTGAAGCGTTGTAAACGTTATAGAGGCTGTCTCAGCAAAGATCTGTCAGTGATTTTAGCCTTCTTGGAGCGTTGTAAACGTTATAGAGGCTGTCTCATCAAAGATCTGTCCTGTCAGTGATTTTAGCCTTCTTTGAGCGTCGTAAACGTTATAGAGGCTGTCTCATCAAAGATCTGTCAGTGATTTTAGCCTTCTTGGAGCGTTGTAAACGTTATAGAGGCTGTCTCAGCAAAGATCTGTCAGGTATTTTAGCGTTCTTGGAGCGTTGTAAACAATATAGAAGCTGTCTGACTAAAGATCTAACAGCGATTTTAGCCTTCTTTGAGCGTTATAAACGTTATAGAGGCCGTCTCAGCAAATATCTGTCAGTGATTTTAGCCTTCTTGGAGCGTTGTAAACGTTATAGAGGCTGTCTCATCAAAGATCTGTCAGTGATTTTAGCCTTTTTGGAGCGTTGTAAACGTTATAGAGGCTGTCTCATCAAAGATCTGTCAGTGATTTTAGCCTTCTTGGAGCGTTATAAACGTTATAGAGGCTGTCTCATCAAAGATCTGTCAGTGATTTTAGCCTTTTTGGAGCGTTGTAAACGTTATAGAGGCTGTCTCAGCAAAGATCTGTCAGTGATTTTAGCATTCTTGGAGCGTTGTAAACGTTATAGAGGATGTCTCATCAAAGATCTGTCCTGTCAGTGATTTTATCCTTTTTGAAGCGTTGTAAACGTTATAGAGGCTATCTCAGCAAAGATCTGTCAGGTATTTTAGCCTTCTTGGAGCGTTTTAAACGTTATAGAGGCTGTCTGACTAAAGATCTGATAGTGATTTTAGCCTTCTTGGAGCGTTGTAAATGTTATAGAGGCTGTCTCATCAAAGATCTGTCAAGTATTTTAGCCTTCTTGGAACGTTGTAAACGTTATAGAGGCTGTCTCATCAAAGATCTGTCAGTGATTTTAGCCTTCTTGGAGCGTTATAAACGTTATAGAGGCTGTCTCAGCAAAGATCTGTCAGGTACTTTAGCCTTCTTGGAGCATTATAAACGTTATAGAGGCTGTCTCAGCAAAGATCTGTCAGGTATTTTAGCCTTCTTGGAGCATTATAAACGTTATAGAGGCTGTCTCAGCAAAGATCTGTCAGTGATTTTAGCCTTCTTGGAGCGTTATAAACGTTATAGAGGCTGTCTCAGCAAAGATCTGTCAGTGATTTTAGCCTTCTTGGGGTGTTGTAAACGTTATAGAGGCTGTCTCAGCAAAGATCTGTCAGTGATTTTAGCCTTCTTAGAGCGTTGTGAACGTTATAGAAGCTGTCTCAGCAAAGACCTGTCAGTAATTTTAGCCTTTTTGGAGTATTGTAAACGTTATAGAGGCTGTCTCAGCAAAGATCTGTCAGTGATTTTAGCTTTCTTGGACCGTTGTAAACGTTATAGAGGCTGTCTCATCAAAGATCTGTCCTGTCAGTGATTTTAGCCTTTTTGAAGCGTTGTAAACGTTATAGAGGCTGTCTCAGCAAAGATCTGTCAGGTATTTTAGCCTTCTTGGAGCGTTGTAAACGTTATAGAGGCTGTCTGACTAAAGATCTGACAGCGATTTTAGCCTTATTGGAGTGTTGTAAACGTTATAGAGGCTGTCTGACTAAAGATCTGACTGAGATTTTAGCCTTCTTGGAGCGTTGTAAACGTTATAAGAGGCTGTCTCAGCAAAGATCTGTCAGTGATTTTAGCCTTCTTGGAGCGTTGTAAACGTTATAGAGGCTGTCTCAGCAAAGATCTGTCAGTGATTTTAGCCTTCTTGGAGCGTTGTAAACGTTATAGAGGCTGTCTCATCAAAGATCTGTCAGTGATTTTAGCCTTCTTGGAGCGTTGTAAACGTTATAGAGGCTGTCTGACTAAAGATCTGACAGTGATTTTAGCCTTCTTGGAGCGTTGTAAACGTTATAGAGGCTGTCTCAGCAAAGATCTGTCAGTGATTTTAGCCTTCTTGGAGCGTTGTAAACGTTATAGATGCCATCTCAGCAAAGATCTGTCAGGTATTTTAGCTTTCTTGGACCGTTGTAAACGTTATAGAGCCTGTCTCATCAAAGATCTGTCCTGTCAGTGATTTGAGCCTTTTTGAAGCGTTGTAAACGTTATAGAGGCTGTCTCAGCAAAGATCTGTCAGGTATTTTAGCCTTCTTGAAGCGTTGTAAACGTTATAGAGGCTGTCTCAGCAAAGATCTGTCAGTGATTTTAGCCTTCTTAGAGCGTTGTGAACGTTATAGAGGCTGTCTCAGCAAAGATCTGTCAGTGATTTTAGCCTTCTTGGAGCGTTGTAAACGTTATAGAGGCCGTCTCAGCAAAGATCTGTCAGTGATTTTAGCTTTCTTGGACCGTTGTAAACGTTATAGAGGCTGTCTCATCAAAGATCTGTCCTGTCAGTGATTTTAGCCTTTTTGAAGCGTTGTAAACGTTGTAGAGGCTGTCTCAGCAAAGATCTGTCAGGTATTTTAGCCTTCTTGGAGCGTTGTAAACGTTATAGAGGCTGTCTGACTAAAGATCTGACAGCGATTTCAGCCTTATTGGAGTGTTGTAAACGTTATAGAGGCTGTCTGATTAAAGATCTGACTGCGATTTTAGCCTTCTTGGAGCGTTGTAAACGTTATAGAGGCCGTCTCAGCAAAGATCTGTCAGTGATTTTAGCCTTCTTGAAGCGTTGTAAACGTTATAGAGGCTGTCTCAGCAAAGATCTGTCAGTGATTTTAGCCTTCTTGGAGCGTTGTAAACGTTATAGAGGCTGTCTCATCAAAGATCTGTCAGTGATTTTAGCCTTCTTGGAGCGTTGTAAACGTTATAGAGGCTGTCTGACTAAAGATCTGACAGCGATTTTAGCCTTCTTGGAGCATTGTAAACGTTATAGAGGCTGTCTCAGCAAAGATCTGTCAGGTATTTTAGCGTTCTTGGAGCGTTGTAAACAATATAGAAGCTGTCTGACTAAAGATCTAACAGCGATTTTAGCCTTCTTTGAGCGTTATAAACGTTATAGAGGCCGTCTCAGCAAATATCTGTCAGTGATTTTAGCCTTCTTGGAGCGTTGTAAACGTTATAGAGGCTGTCTCATCAAAGATCTGTCAGTGATTTTAGCCTTTTTGGAGCGTTGTAAACGTTATAGAGGCTGTCTCATCAAAGATCTGTCAGTGATTTTAGCCTTCTTGGAGCGTTATAAACGTTATAGAGGCTGTCTCATCAAAGATCTGTCAGTGATTTTAGCCTTCTTGGAGCGTTGTAAACGTTATAGAGGCTGTCTCAGCAAAGATCTGTCAGTGATTTTAGCATTCTTGGAGCGTTGTAAACGTTATAGAGGATGTCTCATCAAAGATCTGTCCTGTCAGTGATTTTATCCTTTTTGAAGCGTTGTAAACGTTATAGAGGCTATCTCAGCAAAGATCTGTCAGGTATTTTAGCCTTCTTGGAGCGTTTTAAACGTTATAGAGGCTGTCTGACTAAAGATCTGATAGTGATTTTAGCCTTCTTGGAGCGTTGTAAACGTTATAGAGGCTGTCTCATCAAAGATCTGTCAAGTATTTTAGCCTTCTTGGAACGTTGTAAACGTTATAGAGGCTGTCTCATCAAAGATCTGTCAGTGATTTTAGCCTTCTTGGAGCGTTTTAAACGTTATAGAGGCTGTCTGACTTAAGATCTGACAGCGATTTTAGCCTTCTTGGAGCGTTGTAAACGTTATAGAGGCTGTCTCAGCAAATATCTGTCAGGTATTTTAGCCTTCTTGAAGCTTTTTAAACGTTATAGAGGCTGTCTGACTAAAGATCTGATAGCGATTTTAGCCTTCTTGGAGCATTGTAAACGTTATAAGAGGCTGTCTCATCAAAGATCTGTCAGTGATTTTAGCCTTCTTGGAGCGTTGTAAACGTTATAGAGGCTGTCTCATCAAAGATCTGTCAGTGATTTTAGCCTTCTTGGAGCGTTGTAAACGTTATAGAGGCTGTCTCATCAAAGATCTGTCAGGTATTTTAGCCTTCTTGGAGCATTGTAAACGTTATAGAGGCTGTCTGACTTAAGATCTGACAGCGATTTTAGCCTTCTTGGAGCGTTTTAAACGTTATAGAGGCTGTCTCATCAAAGATCTGTCAGTGATTTTAGCCTTCTTGGAGCGTTGTAAAAGTTATAGAGGCTGTCTCAGCAAAGATCTGTCAGTGATTTTAGCGTTCTTGGAGCGTTGTAAACGTTATAGAGGCTGTCTCATTAAAGATCTGTCCTGTCAGTGATTTTATCCTTTTTGAAGCGTTGTAAACGATATAGATGCCGTCTCAGCAAAGATCTGTCAGGTATTTTAGCCTTCTTGGAGCGTTGTGAACGTTATAGAGGCTGTCTCAGCAAAGATCTGTCAGTGATTTTAGCCCTCATGAAGCGTTGTAAACGTTGTACAGGCTGTCTCAGCAAAGATCTGTCAGTGATTTTAGCCTTCTTGGAGCGTTGTAAACGTTATAGAGGCTGTCTCCTCAAAGATCTGTCCTGTCAGTGATTTTAGCCTTTTTGAAGCGTTGTAAACGTTATAGAGGCTCTCTCAGCAAAGATCTGTCAGTGATTTTAGCTTTTTTGGAGCGTTGTAAACGTTATAGGGGCTGTCTCATCAAAGATCTGTCCTGTCAGTGATTTTAGCCTTTTTGAAGCGTTGTAAACGTTATAGGGACTGTCTCAGCAAAGATCTGTCAGGTATTTTAGCCGTCTTGGAGCGTTGTAAACGTTATAGAGGCTGTCTGACTAAAGATCTGACAGCGATTTTAGCCTTATTGGAGTGTTGTAAACATTATAAAGGCTGTCTGACTAAAGATCCGACTACGATTTTAGCCTTCTTGGAGCGTTGTAAACGTTATAGAGGCCGTCTCAGCAAAGATCTGTCAGTGATTTTAGCCTTCTTGGAGCGTTGTAAACGTTATAGAGGCTGTCTCAGCAAAGATCTGTCAGTGATTTTAGCCTTCTTGGAGCGTTGTAAACGTTATAGAGGCTGTCTCATCAAAGATCTGTCAGTGATTTTAGCCTTCTTGGAGCGTTGTAAACATTATAGAGGCTGTCTGACTAAAGATCTGACAGTGATTTTAGCCTTCTTGGAGCGTTGTAAACGTTATAGAGGCTGTCTCAGCAAAGATCTGTCAGTGATTTTAGCCTTCTTGGAGCGTTGTAAACGTTATAGAGGCTGTCTGACTAAAGATCTGACAGTGATTTTAGCCTTCTTGGAGCATTGTAAACGTTATAGAGGCTGTCTCATCAAAGATCTGTCAGTGATTTTAGCCTTCTTGGAGCGTTGTAAACGTTATAGAGGCTGTCTGACTAAAGATCTGACAGTGATTTTAGCCTTCTTGGAGCGTTGTAAACGTTATAGAGGCTATCTCAGCAAAGATCTGTCAGGTATTTTAGCCTTCTTGGAGCATTGTGAACGTTATAGAGGCTGTCTCAGCAAAGATCTGTCAGTGATTTTAGCCTTCTTGGAGCGTTATAAACGTTACAGAGGCTGTCTCAGCAAAGATTTGTCAGTGATTTTAGCCTTTTTGAAGCGTTGTAAACGTTATAGATGCCGTCTCAGCAAAGAACTGTCAGGTATTTTAGCCTTATTGGAGCGTTGTAAACGTTATAGAGGCTGTCTGACTAAAGATCTGACAGCGGTTTTAGCCTTGTTGGAGTGTTGTAAACGTTATAGAGGCTGTCTGATTAAAGATCTGACTGCGATTTTAGCCTTCTTGGAGCGTTGTAAACGTTATAGAGGCCGTGTCAGCAAAGATCTGTCAGGTATTCTAGCCTTCTTGGAGCGTTTTGAACGTTATAGAGGCTGTCTCAGCAAAGATCTGTCAGTGATTTTAGCCCTCTTGGAGCGTTGTAAACGTTATAGGGGCTGTCTCAGCAAAGATCTGTCAGTGATTTTACCCTTCTTGGAGCGTTGTAAACGTTATAGAGGCTGTCTCATCAAAGATCTGTCCTGTCAGTGATTTTAGCCTTCTTGGAGCGTTGTAAACGTTGTAGAGTCTCTCTCAGCAAAGATCTGTCAGGTATTTTAGCCTTCTTGGAGCGTTGTAAACGTTATAGAGGCTGTCTGACTAAAGATCTGACAGCGATTTCAGCCTTATTGGAGTGTTGTAAACGTTATAGAGGCTGTCTGATTAAAGATCTGACTGCGATTTTAGCCTTCTTGGAGCGTTGTAAACGTTATAGAGGCCGTCTCAGCAAAGATCTGTCAGTGATTTTAGCATTCTTGAAGCGTTGTAAACGTTATAGAGGCTGTCTCAGCAAAGATCTGTCAGTGATTTTAGCCTTCTTGGAGCGTTGTAAACGTTATAGAGGCTGTCTCATCAAAGATCTGTCCTGTCAGTGATTTTAGCCTTCTTTGAGCGTCGTAAACGTTATAGAGGCTGTCTCATCAAAGATCTGTCAGTGATTTTAGCCTTCTTGGAGCGTTGTAAACGTTATAGAGGCTGTCTCAGCAAAGATCTGTCAGGTATTTTAGCGTTCTTGGAGCGTTGTAAACAATATAGAAGCTGTCTGACTAAAGATCTAACAGCGATTTTAGCCTTCTTTGAGCGTTATAAACGTTATAGAGGCCGTCTCAGCAAATATCTGTCAGTGATTTTAGCCTTCTTGGAGCGTTGTAAACGTTATAGAGGCTGTCTCATCAAAGATCTGTCAGTGATTTTAGCCTTTTTGGAGCGTTGTAAACGTTATAGAGGCTGTCTCATCAAAGATCTGTCAGTGATTTTAGCCTTCTTGGAGCGTTATAAACGTTATAGAGGCTGTCTCATCAAAGATCTGTCAGTGATTTTAGCCTTCTTGGAGCGTTGTAAACGTTATAGAGGCTGTCTCAGCAAAGATCTGTCAGTGATTTTAGCATACTTGGAGCGTTGTAAACGTTATAGAGGATGTCTCATCAAAGATCTGTCCTGCCAGTGATTTTATCCTTTTTGAAGCGTTGTAAACGTTATAGAGGCTATCTCAGCAAAGATCTGTCAGGTATTTTAGCCTTCTTGGAGCGTTTTAAACGTTATAGAGGCTGTCTGACTAAAGATCTGATAGTGATTTTAGCCTTCTTGGAGCGTTGTAAACGTTATAGAGGCTGTCTCATCAAAGATCTGTCAAGTATTTTAGCCTTCTTGGAACGTTGTAAACGTTATAGAGGCTGTCTCATCAAAGATCTGTCAGTGATTTTAGCCTTCTTGGTGCGTTTTAAACGTTATAGAGGCTGTCTGACTTAAGATCTGACAGCGATTTTAGCCTTCTTGGAGCGTTGTAAACGTTATAGAGGCTGTCTCAGCAAATATCTGTCAGGTATTTTAGCCTTCTTGAAGCTTTTTAAACGTTATAGAGGCTGTCTGACTAAAGATCTGATAGCGATTTTAGCCTTCTTGGAGCATTGTAAACGTTATAAGAGGCTGTCTCATCAAAGATCTGTCAGTGATTTTAGCCTTCTTGGAGCGTTGTAAACGTTATAGAGGCTGTCTCATCAAAGATCTGTCAGTGATTTTAGCGTTCTTGGAGCGTTGTAAACGTTATAGAGGCTGTCTCATCAAAGATCTGTCAGGTATTTTAGCCTTCTTGGAGCATTGTAAACGTTATAGAGGCTGTCTGACTTAAGATCTGACAGCGATTTTAGCCTTCTTGGAGCGTTGTAAACGTTATAGAGGCTGTCTCATCAAAGATCTGTCAGTGATTTTAGCCTTCTTGGAGCGTTTTAAACGTTATAGAGGCTGTCTCATCAAAGATCTGTCAGTGATTTTAGCCTTCTTGGAGCGTTGTAAAAGTTATAGAGGCTGTCTCAGCAAAGATCTGTCAGTGATTTTAGCGTTCTTGGAGCGTTGTAAACGTTATAGAGGCTGTCTCATTAAAGATCTGTCCTGTCAGTGATTTTATCCTTTTTGAAGCGTTGTAAACGATATAGATGCCGTCTCAGCAAAGATCTGTCAGGTATTTTAGCCTTCTTGGAGCGTTGTGAACGTTATAGAGGCTGTCTCAGCAAAGATCTGTCAGTGATTTTAGCCCTCATGAAGCGTTGTAAACGTTGTACAGGCTGTCTCAGCAAAGATCTGTCAGTGATTTTAGCCTTCTTGGAGCGTTGTAAACGTTATAGAGGCTGTCTCATCAAAGATCTGTCCTGTCAGTGATTTTAGCCTTTTTGAAGCGTTGTAAACGTTATAGAGGCTCTCTCAGCAAAGATCTGTCAGTGATTTTAGCTTTTTTGGAGCGTTGTAAACGTTATAGGGGCTGTCTCATCAAAGATCTGTCCTGTCAGTGATTTTAGCCTTTTTGAAGCGTTGTAAACGTTATAGGGACTGTCTCAGCAAAGATCTGTCAGGAATTTTAGCCTTCTTGGAGCGTTGTAAACGTTATAGAGGCTGTCTGACTAAAGATCTGACAGCGATTTTAGCCTTATTGGAGTGTTGTAAACATTATAAAGGCTGTCTGACTAAAGATCCGACTACGATTTTAGCCTTCTTGGAGCGTTGTAAACGTTATAGAGGCCGTCTCAGCAAAGATCTGTCAGTGATTTTAGCCTTCTTGGAGCGTTGTAAACGTTATAGAGGCTGTCTCAGCAAAGATCTGTCAGTGATTTTAGCCTTCTTGGAGCGTTGTAAACGTTATAGAGGCTGTCTCATCAAAGATCTGTCAGTGATTTTAGCCTTCTTGGAGCGTTGTAAACGTTATAGAGGCTGTCTGACTAAAGATCTGACAGCGATTTTAGCCTTCTTGGAGCATTGTAAACGTTATAGAGGCTGTTTCAGCAAAGATCTGTCAGTGATTTTAGCCTTCTTGGAGCGTTGTAAACGTTATAGATGCCATCTCAGCAAAGATCTGTCAGTGATTTTAGCTTTCTTGGAGCGTTGTAAACGTTATAGAGGCTGTCTCATCAAAGATCTGTCAGTGATTTTAGCCTTCTTGGAGCGTTATAAACGTTATAGAGGCTGTCTCATCAAAGATCTGTCAGTGATTTTAGCCTTCTTGGAGCGTTGTAAACGTTATAGAGGCTGTCTCAGCAAAGATCTGTCAGTGATTTTAGCATTCTTGGAGCGTTGTAAACGTTATAGAGGCTGTCTCATCAAAGATCTGTCCTGTCAGTGATTTTATCCTTTTTGAAGCGTTGTAAACGTTATAGAGGCTGTCTCAGCAAAGATCTGTCAGGTATTTTAGCCTTTTGGAGCGTTTTAAACGTTATAGAGGCTGTCTGACTAAAGATCTGATAGCGATTTTAGCCTTCTTGGAGCGTTGTAAACGTTATAGAGGCTGTCTCATCAAAGATCTGTCAGTGATTTTAGCCTTCTTGGAGCGTTGTAAACGTTTTAAAGGCTGTCTCATCAAAGATCTGTCAGTGATTTTAGCCTTCTTGGAGCGTTGTAAACGTTTTAGAGGCTGTCTGACTTAAGATCTGACAGCGATTTTAGCCTTCTTGGAGCATTGTAAACGTTATAGAGGCTGTCTCAGCAAAGATCTGTCAGGTATTTTAGCCTTCTTGAAGCTTTTTAAACGGTATAGAGGCTGTCTGACTAAAGATCTGATAGCGATTTCAGCCTTCTTGGAGCATTGTAAACGTTATAAGAGGCTGTCCCATCAAAGATCTGTCAGGTATTTTAGCCTTCTTGGAGCATTATAAACATTATAGAGGCTGTCTCATCAAAGATCTGTAAGTGATTTTAGCCTTCTTGGAGCGTTGTAAACGTTATAGAGGCTGTCTCAGCAAAGATCTGTCAGGTATTTTAGCCTTCTTGGAGCGTTGTAAACGTTATAGAGGCTGTCTCAGCATAGATCTCTCAGTGATTTTAGCCTTCTTGGAGCGTTATAAACGTTATAGAGGCTGTCTCAGCAAAGATCTGTCAGGTACTTTAGCCTTCTTGGAGCATTATAAACGTTATAGAGGCTGTCTCAGCAAAGATCTGTCAGGTATTTTAGCCTTCTTGGAGCATTATAAACGTTATAGAGGCTGTCTCAGCAAAGATCTGTCAGTGATTTTAGCCTTCTTGGAGTGTTATAAACGTTATAGAGGCTGTCTCAGCAAAGATCTGTCAGTGATTTTAGCCTTCTTGGGGTGTTGTAAACGTTATAGAGGCTGTCTCAGCAAAGATCTGTCAGTGATTTTAGCCTTCTTAGAGCGTTGTGAACGTTATAGAAGCTGTCTCAGCAAAGACCTGTCAGTAATTTTAGCCTTTTTGGAGTATTGTAAACGTTATAGAGGCTGTCTCAGCAAAGATCTGTCAGTGATTTTAGCTTTCTTGGACCGTTGTAAACGTTATAGAGGCTGTCTCATCAAAGATCTGTCCTGTCAGTGATTTTAGCCTTTTTGAAGCGTTGTAAACGTTATAGAGGCTGTCTCAGCAAAGATCTGTCAGGTATTTTAGCCTTCTTGGAGCGTTGTAAACGTTATAGAGGCTGTCTGACTAAAGATCTGACAGCGATTTTAGCCTTATTGGAGTGTTGTAAACGTTATAGAGGCTGTCTGACTAAAGATCTGACTGAGATTTTAGCCTTCTTGGAGCGTTGTAAACGTTATAAGAGGCTGTCTCAGCAAAGATCTGTCAGTGATTTTAGCCTTCTTGGAGCGTTGTAAACGTTATAGAGGCTGTCTCAGCAAAGATCTGTCAGTGATTTTAGCCTTCTTGGAGCGTTGTAAACGTTATAGAGGCTGTCTCATCAAAGATCTGTCAGTGATTTTAGCCTTCTTGGAGCGTTGTAAACGTTATAGAGGCTGTCTGACTAAAGATCTGACAGTGATTTTAGCCTTCTTGGAGCGTTGTAAACGTTATAGAGGCTGTCTCAGCAAAGATCTGTCAGTGATTTTAGCCTTCTTGGAGCGTTGTAAACGTTATAGATGCCATCTCAGCAAAGATCTGTCAGGTATTTTAGCTTTCTTGGACCGTTGTAAACGTTATAGAGCCTGTCTCATCAAAGATCTGTCCTGTCAGTGATTTGAGCCTTTTTGAAGCGTTGTAAACGTTATAGAGGCTGTCTCAGCAAAGATCTGTCAGGTATTTTAGCCTTCTTGAAGCGTTGTAAACGTTATAGAGGCTGTCTCAGCAAAGATCTGTCAGTGATTTTAGCCTTCTTAGAGCGTTGTGAACGTTATAGAGGCTGTCTCAGCAAAGATCTGTCAGTGATTTTAGCCTTCTTGGAGCGTTGTAAACGTTATAGAGGCCGTCTCAGCAAAGATCTGTCAGTGATTTTAGCTTTCTTGGACCGTTGTAAACGTTATAGAGGCTGTCTCATCAAAGATCTGTCCTGTCAGTGATTTTAGCCTTTTTGAAGCGTTGTAAACGTTGTAGAGGCTGTCTCAGCAAAGATCTGTCAGGTATTTTAGCCTTCTTGGAGCGTTGTAAACGTTATAGAGGCTGTCTGACTAAAGATCTGACAGCGATTTCAGCCTTATTGGAGTGTTGTAAACGTTATAGAGGCTGTCTGATTAAAGATCTGACTGCGATTTTAGCCTTCTTGGAGCGTTGTAAACGTTATAGAGGCCGTCTCAGCAAAGATCTGTCAGTGATTTTAGCCTTCTTGAAGCGTTGTAAACGTTATAGAGGCTGTCTCAGCAAAGATCTGTCAGTGATTTTAGCCTTCTTGGAGCGTTGTAAACGTTATAGAGGCTGTCTCATCAAAGATCTGTCAGTGATTTTAGCCTTCTTGGAGCGTTGTAAACGTTATAGAGGCTGTCTGACTAAAGATCTGACAGCGATTTTAGCCTTCTTGGAGCATTGTAAACGTTATAGAGGCTGTCTCAGCAAAGATCTGTCAGTGATTTTAGCCTTCTTTGAGCGTTGTAAACGTTATAGATGCCATCTCAGCAAAGATCTGTCAGTGATTTTAGCTTTCTTGGAGCGTTGTAAACGTTATAGAGGCTGTCTCATCAAAGATCTGTCAGTGATTTTAGCCTTCTTGGAGCGTTATAAACGTTATAGAGGCTGTCTCATCAAAGATCTGTCAGTGATTTTAGCCTTCTTGGAGCGTTGTAAACGTTATAGAGGCTGTCTCAGCAAAGATCTGTCAGTGATTTTAGCGTTCTTGGAGCGTTGTAAACGTTATAGAGGCTGTCTCATCAAAGATCTGTCCTGTCAGTGATTTTATCCTTTTTGAAGCGTTGTAAACGTTATAGAGGCTGTCTCAGCAAAGATCTGTCAGGTATTTTAGCCTTTTTGGAGCGTTTTAAACGTTATAGAGGCTGTCTGACTAAAGATCTGATAGCGATTTTAGCCTTCTTGGAGCGTTGTAAACGTTATAGAGGCTGTCTCATCAAAGATCTGTCAGTGATTTTAGCCTTCTTGGAGCGTTGTAAACGTTTTAAAGGCTGTCTCATCAAAGATCTGTCAGTGATTTTAGCCTTCTTGGAGCGTTATAAACGTTATAGAGGCTGTCTCATCAAAGATCTGTCAGTGATTTTAGCCTTCTTGGAGCGTTGTAAACGTTATAGATGCTGTCTCAGCAAAGATCTGTCAGTGATTTTAGCCTTCTTGGAGCGTTGTAAACGTTATAGAGGATGTGTCATCAAAGATCTGTCCTGTCAGTGATTTTATCCTTTTTGAAGCGTTGTAAACGTTATAGAGGCTATCTCAGCAAAGATCTGTCAGGTATTTTAGCCTTCTTGGAGCGTTTTAAACGTTATAGAGGCTGTCTGACTAAAGATCTGATAGTGATTTTAGCCTTCTTGGAGCGTTGTAAACGTTATAGAGGCTGTCTCATCAAAGATCTGTCAAGTATTTTAGCCTTCTTGGAACGTTGTAAACGTTATAGAGGCTGTCTCATCAAAGATCTGTCAGTGATTTTAGCCTTCTTGGAGCGTTTTAAACGTTATAGAGGCTGTCTGACTTAAGATCTGACAGCGATTTTAGCCTTCTTGGAGCGTTGTAAACGTTATAGAGGCTGTCTCAGCAAATATCTGTCAGGTATTTTAGCCTTCTTGAAGCTTTTTAAACGTTATAGAGGCTGTCTGACTAAAGAACTGATAGCGATTTTAGCCTTCTTGGAGCATTGTAAACGTTATAAGAGGCTGTCTCATCAAAGATCTGTCAGTGATTTTAGCCTTCTTGGAGCGTTGTAAACGTTATAGAGGCTGTCTCATCAAAGATCTGTCAGTGATTTTAGCGTTCTTGGAGCGTTGTAAACGTTATAGAGGCTGTCTCATCAAAGATCTATCAGGTATTTTAGCCTTCTTGGAGCATTGTAAACGTTATAGAGGCTGTCTGACTTAAGATCTGACAGCGATTTTAGCCTTCTTGGAGCGTTGTAAACGTTATAGAGGCTGTCTCATCAAAGATCTGTCAGTGATTTTAGCCTTCTTGGAGCGTTTTAAACGTTATAGAGGCTGTCTCATCAAAGATCTGTCAGTGATTTTAGCCTTCTTGGAGCGTTGTAAAAGTTATAGAGGCTGTCTCAGCAAAGATCTGTCAGTGATTTTAGCGTTCTTGGAGCGTTGTAAACGTTATAGAGGCTGTCTCATTAAAGATCTGTCCTGTCAGTGATTTTATCCTTTTTGAAGCGTTGTAAACGATATAGATGCCGTCTCAGCAAAGATCTGTCAGGTATTTTAGCCTTCTTGGAGCGTTGTGAACGTTATAGAGGCTGTCTCAGCAAAGATCTGTCAGTGATTTTAGCCCTCATGAAGCGTTGTAAACGTTGTACAGGCTGTCTCAGCAAAGATCTGTCAGTGATTTTAGCCTTCTTGGAGCGTTGTAAACGTTATAGAGGCTGTCTCATCAAAGATCTGTCCTGTCAGTGATTTTAGCCTTTTTGAAGCGTTGTAAACGATATAGAGGCTCTCTCAGCAAAGATCTGTCAGTGATTTTAGCTTTTTTGGAGCGTTGTAAACGTTATAGGGGCTGTCTCATCAAAGATCTGTCCTGTCAGTGATTTTAGCCTTTTTGAAGCGTTGTAAACGTTATAGGGACTGTCTCAGCAAAGATATGTCAGGTATTTTAGCCTTCTTGGAGCGTTGTAAACGTTATAGAGGCTGTCTTACTAAAGATCTGACAGCGATTTTAGCCTTATTGGAGTGTTGTAAACATTATAAAGGCTGTCTGACTAAAGATCCGACTACGATTTTAGCCTTCTTGGAGCGTTGTAAACGTTATAGAGGCCGTCTCAGCAAAGATCTGTCAGTGATTTTAGCCTTCTTGGAGCGTTGTAAACGTTATAGAGGCTGTCTCAGCAAAGATCTGTCAGTGATTTTAGCCTTCTTGGAGCGTTGTAAACGTTATAGAGGCTGTCTCATCAAAGATCTGTCAGTGATTTTAGCCTTCTTGGAGCGTTGTAAACGTTATAGAGGCTGTCTGACTAAAGATCTGACAGCGATTTTAGCCTTCTTGGAGCATTGTGAAAGTTATAGAGGCTGTTTCAGCAAAGATCTGTCAGTGATTTTAGCCTTCTTGGAGCGTTGTAAACGTTATAGATGCCATCTCAGCAAAGATCTGTCAGTGATTTTAGCTTTCTTGGAGCGTTGTAAACGTTATAGAGGCTGTCTCATCAAAGATCTGTCAGTGATTTTAGCCTTCTTGGAGCGTTATAAACGTTATAGAGGCTGTCTCATCAAAGATCTGTCAGTGATTTTAGCCTTCTTGGAGCGTTGTAAACGTTATAGAGGCTGTTTCAGCAAAGATCTGTCAGTGATTTTAGCGTTCTTGGAGCGTTGTAAACGTTATAGAGGCTGTCTCATCAAAGATCTGTCCTGTCAGTGATTTTATCCTTTTTGAAGCGTTGTAAACGTTATAGAGGCTGTCTCAGCAAAGATCTGTCAGGTATTTTAGCCTTTTGGAGCGTTTTAAACGTTATAGAGCCTGTCTGACTAAAGATCTGATAGCGATTTTAGCCTTCTTGGAGCGTTGTAAACGTTATAGAGGCTGTCTCATCAAATATCTGTCAGTGATTTTAGCCTTCTTGGAGCGTTGTAAACGTTTTAAAGGCTGTCTCATCAAAGATCTGTCAGTGATTTTAGCCTTCTTGGAGCGTTGTAAACGTTTTAGAGGCTGTCTGACTTAAGATCTGACAGCGATTTTAGCCTTCTTGGAGCATTGTAAACGTTATAGAGGCTGTCTCAGCAAAGATCTGTCAGGTATTTTAGCCTTCTTGAAGCTTTTTAAACGGTATAGAGGCTGTCTGACTAAAGATCTGATAGCGATTTTAGCCTTCTTGGAGCATTGTAAACGTTATAAGAGGCTGTCCCATCAAAGATCTGTCAGGTATTTTAGCCTTCTTGGAGCATTATAAACATTATAGAGGCTGTCTCATCAAAGATCTGTAAGTGATTTTAGCCTTCTTGGAGCGTTGTAAACGTTATAGAGGCTGTCTCAGCAAAGATCTGTCAGGTATTTTAGCCTTCTTGGAGCGTTGTAAACGTTATAGAGGCTGTCTCAGCATAGATCTCTCAGTGATTTTAGCCTTCTTGGAGCGTTATAAACGTTATAGAGGCTGTCTCAGCAAAGATCTGTCAGGTACTTTAGCCTTCTTGGAGCATTATAAACGTTATAGAGGCTGTCTCAGCAAAGATCTGTCAGGTATTTTAGCCTTCTTGGAGCATTATAAACGTTATAGAGGCTGTCTCAGCAAAGATCTGTCAGTGATTTTAGCCTTCTTGGAGCGTTGTAAACGTTATAGATGCCGTCTCAGCAAAGATCTGTCAGGTATTTTAGCCTTCTTGGAGCGTTGTGAACGTTATAGAGGCTGTCTCATCAAAGATCTGTCAGTGATTTTAGCCTTTTTGGAGCGTTATAAACGTTATAGAGGCTGTCTCAGCAAAGATCTGTCAGTGATTTTAGCCTTCTTGGGGTGTTGTAAACGTTATAGAGGCTGTCTCAGCAAAGATCTGTCAGTGATTTTAGCCTTCTTAGAGCGTTGTGAACGTTATAGAAGCTGTCTCAGCAAAGACCTGTCAGTAATTTTAGCCTTTTTGGAGTATTGTAAACGTTATAGAGGCTGTCTCAGCAAAGATCTGTCAGTGATTTTAGCTTTCTTGGACCGTTGTAAACGTTATAGAGGCTGTCTCATCAAAGATCTGTCCTGTCAGTGATTTTAGCCTTTTTGAAGCGTTGTAAACGTTATAGAGGCTGTCTCAGCAAAGATCTGTCAGGTATTTTAGCCTTCTTGGAGCGTTGTAAACGTTATAGAGGCTGTCTGACTAAAGATCTGACAGCGATTTTAGCCTTATTGGAGTGTTGTAAACGTTATAGAGGCTGTCTGACTAAAGATCTGACTGAGATTTTAGCCTTCTTGGAGCGTTGTAAACGTTATAAGAGGCTGTCTCAGCAAAGATCTGTCAGTGATTTTAGCCTTCTTGGAGCGTTGTAAACGTTATAGAGGCTGTCTCAGCAAAGATCTGTCAGTGATTTTAGCCTTCTTGGAGCGTTGTAAACGTTATAGAGGCTGTCTCATCAAAGATCTGTCAGTGATTTTAGCCTTCTTGGAGCGTTGTAAACGTTATAGAGGCTGTCTGACTAAAGATCTGACAGTGATTTTAGCCTTCTTGGAGCGTTGTAAACGCTATAGAGGCTGTCTCAGCAAAGATCTGTCAGTGATTTTAGCCTTCTTGGAGCGTTGTAAACGTTATAGATGCCATCTCAGCAAAGATCTGTCAGGTATTTTAGCTTTCTTGGACCGTTGTAAACGTTATAGAGCCTGTCTCATCAAAGATCTGTCCTGTCAGTGATTTGAGCCTTTTTGAAGCGTTGTAAACGTTATAGAGGCTGTCTCAGCAAAGATCTGTCAGGTATTTTAGCCTTCTTGAAGCGTTGTAAACGTTATAGAGGCTGTCTCAGCAAAGATCTGTCAGTGATTTTAGCCTTCTTAGAGCGTTGTGAACGTTATAGAGGCTGTCTCAGCAAAGATCTGTCAGTGATTTTAGCCTTCTTGGAGCGTTGTAAACGTTATAGAGGCCGTCTCAGCAAAGATCTGTCAGTGATTTTAGCTTTCTTGGACCGTTGTAAACGTTATAGAGGCTGTCTCATCAAAGATCTGTCCTGTCAGTGATTTTAGCCTTTTTGAAGCGTTGTAAACGTTATAGAGGCTGTCTCAGCAAAGATCTGTCAGGTATTTTAGCCTTCTTGGAGCGTTGTAAACGTTATAGAGGCTGTCTGACTAAAGATCTGACAGCGATTTCAGCCTTATTGGAGTGTTGTAAACGTTATAGAGGCTGTCTGATTAAAGATCTGACTGCGATTTTAGCCTTCTTGGAGCGTTGTAAACGTTATAGAGGCTGTCTCATCAAAGATCTGTCAGTGATTTTAGCCTTCTTGGAGCGTTGTAAACGTTATAGAGGCTGTCTGACTAAAGATCTGACAGCGATTTTAGCCTTCTTGGAGCATTGTAAACGTTATAGAGGCTGTCTCAGCAAAGATCTGTCAGTGATTTTAGCCTTCTTGGAGCGTTGTAAACGTTATAGATGCCATCTCAGCAAAGATCTGTCAGTGATTTTAGCTTTCTTGGAGCGTTGTAAACGTTATAGAGGCTGTCTCATCAAAGATCTGTCAGTGATTTTAGCCTTCTTGGAGCGTTATAAACGTTATAGAGGCTGTCTCATCAAAGATCTGTCAGTGATTTTAGCCTTCTTGGAGCGTTGTAAACGTTATAGAGGCTGTCTCAGCAAAGATCTGTCAGTGATTTTAGCGTTCTTGGAGCGTTGTAAACGTTATAGAGGCTGTCTCATCAAAGATCTGTCCTGTCAGTGATTTTATCCTTTTTGAAGCGTTGTAAACGTTATAGAGGCTGTCTCAGCAAAGATCTGTCAGGTATTTTAGCCTTTTTGGAGCGTTTTAAACGTTATAGAGGCTGTCTGACTAAAGATCTGATAGCGATTTTAGCCTTCTTGGAGCGTTGTAAACGTTATAGAGGCTGTCTCATCAAAGATCTGTCAGTGATTTTAGCCTTCTTGGAGCGTTGTAAACGTTTTAAAGGCTGTCTCATCAAAGATCTGTCAGTGATTTTAGCCTTCTTGGAGCGTTGTAAACGTTTTAGAGGCTGTCTGACTTAAGATCTGACAGCGATTTTAGCCTTCTTGGAGCATTGTAAACGTTATAGAGGCTGTCTCATCAAAGATCTGTCAGGTATTTTAGCCTTCTTGAAGCTTTTTAAACGTTATAGAGGCTGTCTGACTAAAGATCTGATAGCGATTTTAGCCTTCTTGGAGCATTGTAAACGTTATAAGAGGCTGTCTCATCAAAGATCTGTCAGGTATTTTAGCCTTCTTGGAGCATTATAAACATTATAGAGGCTGTCTCATCAAAGATCTGTAAGTGATTTTAGCCTTCTTGGAGCGTTGTAAACGTTATAGAGGCTGTCTCAGCAAAGATCTGTCAGGTATTTTAGCCTTCTTGGAGCGTTGTAAACGTTATAGAGGCTGTCTCAGCATAGATCTCTCAGTGATTTTAGCCTTCTTGGAGCGTTATAAACGTTATAGAGGCTGTCTCAGCAAAGATCTGTCAGGTACTTTAGCCTTCTTGGATCATGATAAACGTTATAGAGGCTGTCTCAGCAAAGATCTGTCAGGTATTTTAGCCTTCTTGGAGCATTATAAACGTTATAGAGGCTGTCTCAGCAAAGATCTGTCAGTGATTTTAGCCTTCTTGGAGCGTTGTAAACGTTATAGATGCCGTCTCAGCAAAGATCTGTCAGGTATTTTAGCCTTCTTGGAGCGTTGTGAACGTTATAGAGGCTGTCTCATCAAAGATCTGTCAGTGATTTTAGCCTTCTTGGAGCGTTATAAACGTTATAGAGGCTGTCTCAGCAAAGATCTGTCAGTGATTTTAGCCTTCTTGGGGTGTTGTAAACGTTATAGAGGCTGTCTCAGCAAAGATCTGTCAGTGATTTTAGCCTTCTTAGAGCGTTGTGAACGTTATAGAAGCTGTCTCAGCAAAGACCTGTCAGTAATTTTAGCCTTCTTGGAGTATTGTAAACGTTATAGAGGCTGTCTCAGCAAAGATCTGTCAGTGATTTTAGCTTTCTTCGACCGTTGTAAACGTTATAGAGGCTGTCTCATCAAAGATCTGTCCTGTCAGTGATTTTAGCCTTTTTGAAGTGTTGTAAACGTTATAGAGGCTGTCTCAGCAAAGATCTGTCAGGTATTTTAGCCTTCTTGGAGCGTTGTAAACGTTATAGAGGCTGTCTGACTAAAGATCTGACAGCGATTTTAGCCTTATTGGAGTGTTGTAAACGTTATAGAGGCTGTCTGACTAAAGATCTGACTGCGATTTTAGCCTTCTTGGAGCGTTGTAAACGTTATAAGAGGCTGTCTCAGCAAAGATCTGTCAGTGATTTTAGCCTTCTTGGAGCGTTGTAAACGTTATAGAGGCTGTCTCAGCAAAGATCTGTCAGTGATTTTAGCCTTCTTGGAGCGTTGTAAACGTTATAGAGGCTGTCTCATCAAAGATCTGTCAGTGATTTTAGCCTTCTTGGAGCGTTGTAAACGTTATAGAGGCTGTCTCAGCAAAGATCTGTCAGTGATTTTAGCTTTCTTGGACGTTGTAAACGTTATAGAGGCTGTCTCATCAAAGATCTGTCAGTGATTTTAGCCTTTTTGGAAGCGTTGTAAACGTTATAGAGGCTGTCTCAGCAAAGATCTGTCAGGTATTTTAGCCTTCTTGGAGCGTTGTAAACGTTATAGAGGCTGTCTCAGCAAAGATCTGTCAGTGATTTTAGCTTTCTTGGACCGTTGTAAACGTTATAGAGGCTGTCTCATCAAAGATCTGTCAGTGATTTTAGCCTTCTTGGAGCGTTGTAAACGTTATAGAGGCTGTCTCAGCAAAGATCTGTCAGTGATTTTAGCTTTCTTGGACCGTTGTAAACGTTATAGAGGCTGTCTCATCAAAGATCTGTCCTGTCAGTGATTTTAGCCTTCTTTGAAGCGTTGTAAACGTTATAGAGGCTGTCTCAGCAAAGATCTGTCAGGATTTTAGCCTTCTTGGAGCGTTGTAAACGTTATAGAGGCTGTCTCAGCAAAGATCTGTCAGTGATTTTAGCTTTCTTGGACGTTGTAAACGTTATAGAGGCTGTCTCATCAAAGATCTGTCAGTGATTTTAGCCTTCTTGGAGCGTTGTAAACGTTATAGAGGCTGTCTCATCAAAGATCTGTCAGTGATTTTAGCCTTTCTTGGACCGTTGTAAACGTTATAGAGGCTGTCTCATCAAAGATCTGTCCTGTCAGTGATTTTAGCCTTTTGGAGCGTTGTAAACGTTATAGAGGCTGTCTCAGCAAAGATCTGTCAGGTATTTTAGCCTTCTTGGAGCGTTGTAAACGTTATAGAGGCTGTCTCAGCAAAGATCTGTCAGTGATTTTAGCCTTTCTTGGACGTTGTAAACGTTATAGAGGCTGTCTCATCAAAGATCTGTCCTGTCAGTGATTTTAGCCTTTTTGGAAGCGTTGTAAACGTTATAGAGGCTGTCTCAGCAAAGATCTGTCAGGTATTTTAGCCTTCTTGGAGCGTTGTAAACGTTATAGAGGCTGTCTGCAAAGATCTGTCAGCGATTTTAGCCTTCTTGGAGCGTTGTAAACGTTATAGAGGCTGTCTGATTAAAGATCTGTCAGTGATTTTAGCCTTCTTGGAGCGTTGTAAACGTTATAGAGGCCATCTCAGCAAAGATCTGTCAGTGATTTTAGCCTTCTTGAGCGTTGTAAACGTTATAGAGGCTGTCTCAGCAAAGATCTGTCAGTGATTTTAGCCTTCTTGGAGCGTTGTAAACGTTATAGAGGCTGTCTCATCAAAGATCTGTCAGTGATTTTAGCCTTCTTTGAGCGTTGTAAACGTTATAGAGGCTGTCTCATCAAAGATCTGTCAGTGATTTTAGCCTTCTTGGAGCGTTGTAAACGTTATAGAGGCTGTCTCAGCAAAGATCTGTCAGGATTTTAGCCTTCTTGGAGCGTTGTAAACGTTATAGAAGCTGTCTGACAAAGATCTGTCAGTGATTTTAGCCTTCTTGGAGCGTTGTAAACGTTATAGAGGCTGTCTCAGCAAATATCTGTAGTGATTTTAGCCTTCTTGGAGCGTTGTAAACGTTATAGAGGCTGTCTCAGCAAAGATCTGTCAGTGATTTTAGCCTTCTTGGAGCGTTGTAAACGTTATAGAGGCTGTCTCATCAAAGATCTGCAGTGATTTTAGCCTTCTTGGAGCATTATAAACGTTATAGAGGCTGTCTCAGCAAAGATCTGTCAGTGATTTTAGCCTTCTTGGAGCGTTGTAAACGTTATAGAGGATGTCTCATCAAAGATCTGTCAGTGATTTTAGCCTTCTTGAAGCGTTGTAAACGTTATAGAGGCTGTCTCAGCAAAGATCTGTCAGTGATTTTAGCCTTCTTGGAGCGTTATAAACGTTATAGAGGCTGTCTGACAAAGATCTGAGTGATTTTAGCCTTCTTGGAGCGTTGTAAACGTTATAGAGGCTGTCTCATCAAAGATCTGTCAGGATTTTAGCCTTCTTGGAGCGTTGTAAACGTTATAGAGGCTGTCTCAGCAAAGATCTGTCAGGTATTTTAGCCTTCTTGGAAGCTTGTAAACGTTATAGAGGCTGTCTCATCAAAGATCTGTCAGTGATTTTAGCCTTCTTGGAGCGTTGTAAACGTTATAGAGGCTGTCTCATCAAAGATCTGTCAGTGATTTTAGCCTTCTTGGAGCGTTGTAAACGTTATAGAGGCTGTCTCATCAAAGATCTGTCAGTGATTTTAGCCTTCTTGGAGCGTTGTAAACGTTATAGAGGCTGTCTCATCAAAGATCTGTCAGGATTTTAGCCTTCTTGGAGCATTGTAAACGTTATAGAGGCTGTCTCACAAAGATCTGTCAGTGATTTTAGCCTTCTTGGAGCGTTGTAAACGTTATAGAGGCTGTCTCATCAAAGATCTGTCAGTGATTTTAGCCTTCTTGGAGCGTTGTAAACGTTATAGAGGCTGTCTCATCAAAGATCTGTCAGTGATTTTAGCCTTCTTGGAGCGTTGTAAACGTTATAGAGGCTGTCTCATCAAAGATCTGTCAGGTATTTTAGCCTTCTTGGAGCATTGTAAACGTTATAGAGGCTGTCTGACTAAAGATCTGACAGTGATTTTAGCCTTCTTGGAGCGTTGTAAACGTTATAGAGGCTGTCTCATCAAAGATCTGTCAGTGATTTTAGCCTTCTTGGAGCGTTGTAAACGTTATAGAGGCTGTCTCATCAAAGATCTGTCAGTGATTTTAGCCTTCTTGGAGCGTTTAAACGTTATAGAGGCTGTCTCAGCAAAGATCTGTCAGTGATTTTAGCCTTCTTGGAGCGTTGTAAACGTTATAGAGGCTGTCTCAGCAAAGATCTGTCAGTGATTTTAGCCTTCTTGGAGCGTTGTAAACGTTATAGAGGCTGTCTCAGCAAAGATCTGTCAGTGATTTTAGCCTTCTTGGAGCGTTGTAAACGTTATAGAGGCTGTCTCAGCAAAGATCTGTCAGTGATTTTAGCCTTCTTGGAGCGTTGTAAACGTTATAGAGGCTGTCTCAGCAAAGATCTGTCAGTGATTTTAGCCTTCTTGGAGCGTTGTAAACGTTATAGAGGCTGTCTCATCAAAGATCTGTCAGTGATTTTAGCCTTCTTGGAGCGTTGTAAACGTTATAGAGGCTGTCTCAGCAAAGATCTGTCAGTGATTTTAGCCTTCTTGGAGCGTTGTAAACGTTATAGAGGCTGTCTCATCAAAGATCTGTCAGTGATTTTAGCCTTTTTGGAGCGTTGTAAACGTTATAGAGGCTGTCTCAGCAAAGATCTGTCAGTGATTTTAGCCTTCTTGGAGCGTTGTAAACGTTATAGAGGCTGTCTCAGCAAAGATCTGTCAGTGATTTTAGCCTTCTTGGAGCGTTGTAAACGTTATAGAGGCTGTCTCACAAAGATCTGACTGCGATTTTAGCCTTCTTGGAGCGTTGTAAACGTTATAGAGGCCGTCTCAGCAAAGATCTGTCAGTGATTTTAGCCTTCTTGGAGCGTTGTAAACGTTATAGAGGCTGTCTCAGCAAAGATCTGTCAGTGATTTTAGCCTTCTTGGAGCGTTGTAAACGTTATAGAGGCTGTCTCATCAAAGATCTGTCAGTGATTTTAGCCTTCTTGGAGCGTTGTAAACGTTATAGAGGCTGTCTCATCAAAGATCTGTCAGTGATTTTAGCCTTCTTGGAGCGTTGTAAACGTTATAGAGGCTGTCTCAGCAAAGATCTGTCAGTGATTTTAGCCTTCTTGGAGCGTTGTAAACGTTATAGAGGCTGTCTCAGCAAAGATCTGTCAGTGATTTTAGCCTTCTTGGAGCGTTGTAAACGTTATAGAGGCTGTCTCATCAAAGATCTGTCAGTGATTTTAGCCTTCTTGGAGCGTTGTAAACGTTATAGAGGCTGTCTCATCAAAGATCTGTCAGTGATTTTAGCCTTCTTGGAGCGTTGTAAACGTTATAGAGGCTGTCTGACTAAAGATCTGTCAGTGATTTTAGCCTTCTTGGAGCGTTGTAAACGTTATAGAGGCTGTCTCAGCAAAGATCTGTCAGTGATTTTAGCCTTCTTGGAGCGTTGTAAACGTTATAGAGGCTGTCTCAGCAAAGATCTGTCAGTGATTTTAGCCTTCTTGGAGCGTTGTAAACGTTATAGAGGCTGTCTCAGCAAAGATCTGTCAGTGATTTTAGCCTTCTTGGAGCGTTGTAAACGTTATAGAGGCTGTCTCAGCAAAGATCTGTCAGTGATTTTAGCCTTCTTGGAGCGTTGTAAACGTTATAGAGGCTGTCTCACAAAGATCTGTCAGTGATTTTAGCCTTCTTGGAGCGTTGTAAACGTTATAGAGGCTGTTCTGATCAAAGATCTGACTGCGATTTTAGCCTTCTTGGAGCGTTGTAAACGTTATAGAGGCTGTCTCAGCAAAGATCTGTTAGGTATTTTAGCCTTCTTGGAGCGTTTAAACGTTATAGAGGCTGTCTCAGCAAAGATCTGTCAGTGATTTTAGCCTTCTTGGAGCGTTGTAAACGTTATAGAGGCTGTCTCAGCAAAGATCTGTCAGTGATTTTAGCCTTCTTGGAGCGTTGTAAACGTTATAGAGGCTGTCTCATCAAAGATCTGTCAGTGATTTTAGCCTTCTTGGAGCGTTGTAAACGTTATAGAGGCTGTCTCAGCAAAGATCTGTCAGTTATTTTAGCCTTCTTGGAGCGTTGTAAACGTTATAGAGGCTGTCTCAGCAAAGATCTGTCAGTGATTTTAGCCTTCTTGGAGCGTTGTAAACGTTATAGAGGCTGTCTGCAAAAGATCTGTCAGTGATTTTAGCCTTCTTGGAGCGTTGTAAACGTTATAGAGGCTGTCTCAGCAAAGATCTGTCAGTGATTTTAGCCTTCTTGGAGCGTTGTAAACGTTATAGAGGCTGTCTCAGCAAAGATCTGTCAGTGATTTTAGCCTTCTTGGAGCGTTGTAAACGTTATAGAGGCTGTCTCATCAAAGATCTGTCAGTGATTTTAGCCTTCTTTGGAGCGTTGTAAACGTTATAGAGGCTGTCTCATCAAAGATCTGTCAGTGATTTTAGCCTTCTTGGAGCGTTGTAAACGTTATAGAGGCTGTCTCATCAAAGATCTGTCAGTGATTTTAGCCTTCTTGGAGCGTTGTAAACGTTATAGAGGCTGTCTCATCAAAGATCTGTCAGTGATTTTAGCCTTCTTGGAGCGTTGTAAACGTTATAGAGGCTGTCTCACAAAGATCTGTCAGTGATTTTAGCCTTCTTGGAGCGTTGTAAACGTTATAGAGGCTGTCTCATCAAAGATCTGTCAGTGATTTTAGCCTTCTTGGAGCGTTGTAAACGTTATAGAGGCTGTCTCATCAAAGATCTGTCAGTGATTTTAGCCTTCTTGGAGCGTTGTAAACGTTATAGAGGCTGTCTCATCAAAGATCTGTCAGTGATTTTAGCCTTCTTGGAGCGTTGTAAACGTTATAGAGGCTGTCTCATCAAAGATCTGTCAGTGATTTTAGCCTTCTTGGAGCGTTGTAAACGTTATAGAGGCTGTCTCATCAAAGATCTGTCAGTGATTTTAGCCTTCTTGGAGCGTTGTAAACGTTATAGAGGCTGTCTCACAAAGATCTGTCAGGATTTTAGCCTTCTTGGAGCGTTGTAAACGTTATAGAGGCTGTCTCATCAAAGATCTGTCAGTGATTTTAGCCTTCTTGGAGCGTTGTAAACGTTATAGAGGCTGTCTCATCAAAGATCTGTCAGTGATTTTAGCCTTCTTGGAGCGTTGTAAACGTTATAGAGGCTGTCTCATCAAAGATCTGTCAGTGATTTTAGCCTTCTTGGAGCGTTGTAAACGTTATAGAGGCTGTCTCACAAAGATCTGTCAGTGATTTTAGCCTTCTTGGAGCGTTGTAAACGTTATAGAGGCTGTCTCAGCAAAGATCTGTCAGGTATTTTAGCCTTCTTGGAGCGTTTAAACGTTATAGAGGCTGTCTGACAAAGATCTGTCAGGATTTTAGCCTTCTTGGAGCGTTGTAAACGTTATAGAGGCTGTCTCATCAAAGATCTGTCAGTGATTTTAGCCTTCTTGGAGCGTTGTAAACGTTATAGAGGCTGTCTCATCAAAGATCTGTCAGTGATTTTAGCCTTCTTGGAGCGTTGTAAACGTTATAGAGGCTGTCTCATCAAAGATCTGTCAGTGATTTTAGCCTTCTTGGAGCGTTGTAAACGTTATAGAGGCTGTCTCATCAAAGATCTGTCAGTGATTTTAGCCTTCTTGGAGCGTTGTAAACGTTATAGAGGCTGTCTCATCAAAGATCTGTCAGTGATTTTAGCCTTCTTGGAGCGTTGTAAACGTTATAGAGGCTGTCTCATCAAAGATCTGTCAGTGATTTTAGCCTTCTTGGAGCGTTGTAAACGTTATAGAGGCTGTCTCATCAAAGATCTGTCAGTGATTTTAGCCTTCTTGGAGCGTTGTAAACGTTATAGAGGCTGTCTCAGCAAAGATCTGTCAGTGATTTTAGCCTTCTTGGAGCGTTGTAAACGTTATAGAGGCTGTCTCAGCAAAGATCTGTCAGTGATTTTAGCCTTCTTGGAGCGTTGTAAACGTTATAGAGGCTGTCTCAGCAAAGATCTGTCAGTGATTTTAGCCTTCTTGGAGCGTTGTAAACGTTATAGAGGCTGTCTCATCAAAGATCTGTCAGTGATTTTAGCCTTCTTGGAGCGTTGTAAACGTTATAGAGGCTGTCTCATCAAAGATCTGTCAGTGATTTTAGCCTTTCTTGGAGCGTTGTAAACGTTATAGAGGCTGTCTCAGCAAAGATCTGTCAGTGATTTTAGCCTTCTTGGAGCGTTGTAAACGTTATAGAGGCTGTCTCATCAAAGATCTGTCAGTGATTTTAGCCTTCTTGGAGCGTTGTAAACGTTATAGAGGCTGTCTCATCAAAGATCTGTCAGTGATTTTAGCCTTCTTGGAGCGTTGTAAACGTTATAGAGGCTGTCTCATCAAAGATCTGTCAGTGATTTTAGCCTTCTTGGAGCGTTGTAAACGTTATAGAGGCTGTCTCAGCAAAGATCTGTCAGTGATTTTAGCCTTCTTGGAGCGTTGTAAACGTTATAGAGGCTGTCTCAGCAAAGATCTGTCAGTGATTTTAGCCTTTTTGGAGCGTTGTAAACGTTATAGAGGCTGTCTCACAAAGATCTGTCAGTGATTTTAGCCTTCTTGGAGCGTTGTAAACGTTATAGAGGCTGTCTCATCAAAGATCTGTCAGTGATTTTAGCCTTCTTGGAGCGTTGTAAACGTTATAGAGGCTGTCTCATCAAAGATCTGTCAGTGATTTTAGCCTTCTTGGAGCGTTGTAAACGTTATAGAGGCTGTCTCATCAAAGATCTGTCAGTGATTTTAGCCTTCTTGGAGCGTTGTAAACGTTATAGAGGCTGTCTGATCAAAGATCTGTCAGGATTTTAGCCTTCTTGGAGCGTTGTAAACGTTATAGAGGCTGTCTGACAAAGATCTGTAGGATTTTAGCCTTCTTGGAGCGTTGTAAACGTTATAGAGGCTGTCTCATCAAAGATCTGTCAGTGATTTTAGCCTTCTTGGAGCGTTGTAAACGTTATAGAGGCTGTCTCATCAAAGATCTGTCAGTGATTTTAGCCTTCTTGGAGCGTTGTAAACGTATAGAGGCTGTCTCATCAAAGATCTGTCAGTGATTTTAGCCTTCTTGGAGCGTTGTAAACGTTATAGAGGCTGTCTGACAAAGATCTGACAGCGATTTTAGCCTTCTTGGAGCGTTGTAAACGTTATAGAGGCTGTCTCATCAAAGATCTGTCAGTGATTTTAGCCTTCTTGGAGCTTGTAAACGTTATAGAGGCTGTCTCAAGCAAAGATCTGTCAGTGATTTTAGCCTTCTTGGAGCGTTGTAAACGTTATAGAGGCTGTCTCAGCAAAGATCTGTCAGTGATTTTAGCCTTCTTGGAGCGTTGTAAACGTTATAGAGGCTGTCTCATCAAAGATCTGTCCTGTCAGTGATTTTAGCCTTTTTGAGCGTTGTAAACGTTATAGAGGCTGTCTCATCAAAGATCTGTCAGGATTTTAGCCTTCTTGGAGCGTTTTAAACGTTATAGAGGCTGTCTGCAAAGATCTGTCAGGATTTTAGCCTTCTTGGAGCGTTGTAAACGTTATAGAGGCTGTCTCATCAAAGATCTGTCAGTGATTTTAGCCTTCTTGGAGCGTTGTAAACGTTATAGAGGCTGTCTCATCAAAGATCTGTCAGTGATTTTAGCCTTCTTGGAGCGTTGTAAACGTTATAGAGGCTGTCTGACAAAGATCTGTCAGGATTTTAGCCTTCTTGGAGCGTTTTAAACGTTATAGAGGCTGTCTCACAAAGATCTGTCAGGATTTTAGCCTTCTTGGAGCGTTGTAAACGTTATAGAGGCTGTCTGACAAAGATCTGATGCGATTTTAGCCTTCTTGGAGCGTTGTAAACGTTATAGAGGCTGTCTCATCAAAGATCTGTCAGTGATTTTAGCCTTCTTGGAGCGTTGTAAACGGTATAGAGGCTGTCTCATCAAAGATCTGTCAGTGATTTTAGCCTTCTTGGAGCGTTGTAAACGTTATAGAGGCTGTCTCATCAAAGATCTGTCAGGTATTTTAGCCTTCTTGGAGCATTGTAAACGTTATAGAGGCTGTCTGACTAAAGATCTGACAGCGATTTTAGCCTTCTTGGAGCGTTGTAAACGTTATAGAGGCTGTCTCATCAAAGATCTGTCAGTGATTTTAGCCTTCTTGGAGCGTTGTAAACGTTATAGAGGCTGTCTCATCAAAGATCTGTCAGTGATTTTAGCCTTCTTGGAGCGTTGTAAACGTTATAGAGGCTGTCTCATCAAAGATCTGTCAGTGATTTTAGCCTTCTTGGAGCGTTGTAAACGTTATAGAGGCTGTCTCATCAAAGATCTGTCAGTGATTTTAGCCTTCTTGGAGCGTTGTAAACGTTATAGAGGCTGTCTCAGCAAAGATCTGTCAGGATTTTAGCCTTCTTGGAGCGTTGTAAACGTTATAGAGGCTGTCTGCAAAGATCTGTCAGTGATTTTAGCCTTCTTGGAGCGTTGTAAACGTTATAGAGGCTGTCTCATCAAAGATCTGTCAGTGATTTTAGCCTTCTTGGAGCGTTGTAAACGTTATAGAGGCTGTCTCATCAAAGATCTGTCAGTGATTTTAGCCTTCTTGAGCGTTGTAAACGTTATAGAGGCTGTCTGACAAAGATCTGTCAGGATTTTAGCCTTCTTGGAGCGTTGTAAACGTTATAGAGGCTGTCTCATCAAAGATCTGATCAGTGATTTTAGCCTTCTTGGAGCGTTGTAAACGTTATAGAGGCTGTCTCATCAAAGATCTGTCAGTGATTTTAGCCTTCTTGGAGCGTTGTAAACGTTATAGAGGCTGTCTCATCAAAGATCTGTCAGTGATTTTAGCCTTCTTGGAGCGTTGTAAACGTTATAGAGGCTGTCTCATCAAAGATCTGTCGCAGTGATTTTAGCCTTCTTGGAGCGTTGTAAACGTTATAGAGGCTGTCTCAGCAAAGATCTGTCAGTGATTTTAGCCTTCTTGGAGCGTTGTAAACGTTATAGAGGCTGTCTCATCAAAGATCTGTCAGTGATTTTAGCCTTCTTGGAGCGTTGTAAACGTTATAGAGGCTGTCTCATCAAAGATCTGTCAGTGATTTTAGCCTTCTTGGAGCGTTGTAAACGTTATAGAGGCTGTCTCATCAAAGATCTGTCCTGTCAGTGATTTTAGCCTTTCTTGGAAGCGTTGTAAACGTTATAGAGGCTGTCTCAGCAAAGATCTGTCAGTGATTTTAGCCTTTCTTGGAGCGTTGTAAACGTTATAGAGGCTGTCTCATCAAAGATCTGTCAGTGATTTTAGCCTTTTGAAGCGTTGTAAACGTTATAGAGGCTGTCTCATCAAAGATCTGTCAGTGATTTTAGCCTTCTTGGAGCGTTGTAAACGTTATAGAGGCTGTCTCATCAAAGATCTGTCAGTGATTTTAGCCTTCTTGGAGCGTTGTAAACGTTATAGAGGCTGTCTCAGCAAAGATCTGTCAGTGATTTTAGCCTTCTTGGAGCGTTGTAAACGTTATAGAGGCTGTCTCATCAAAGATCTGTCCTGTCAGTGATTTTAGCCTTTTTGGAGCGTTGTAAACGTTATAGAGGCTGTCTCAGCAAAGATCTGTCAGGATTTTAGCCTTCTTGGAGCGTTTAAACGTTATAGAGGCTGTCTGACAAAGATCTGTCAGGATTTTAGCCTTCTTGGAGCGTTGTAAACGTTATAGAGGCTGTCTCATCAAAGATCTGTCAGTGATTTTAGCCTTCTTGGAGCGTTGTAAACGTTATAGAGGCTGTCTCATCAAAGATCTGTCAGTGATTTTAGCCTTCTTGGAGCGTTGTAAACGTTATAGAGGCTGTCTGACTCAAAGATCTGACAGCATTTTAGCCTTCTTGGAGCGTTGTAAACGTTATAGAGGCTGTCTGACAAAGATCTGTCAGGTATTTTAGCCTTCTTGGAGCGTTGTAAACGTTATAGAGGCTGTCTGACAAAGATCTGTCAGCATTTTAGCCTTCTTGGAGCGTTGTAAACGTTATAGAGGCTGTCTCATCAAAGATCTGTCAGTGATTTTAGCCTTCTTGGAGCGTTGTAAACGTTATAGAGGCTGTCTCATCAAAGATCTGTCAGTGATTTTAGCCTTCTTGGAGCGTTGTAAACGTTATAGAGGCTGTCTCATCAAAGATCTGTCAGGATTTTAGCCTTCTTGGAGCGTTGTAAACGTTATAGAGGCTGTCTGATCAAAGATCTGTCAGTGATTTTAGCCTTCTTGGAGCGTTGTAAACGTTATAGAGGCTGTCTCATCAAAGATCTGTCAGTGATTTTAGCCTTCTTGGAGCGTTGTAAACGTTATAGAGGCTGTCTCACAAAGATCTGTCAGTGATTTTAGCCTTCTTGGAGCGTTGTAAACGTTATAGAGGCTGTCTCAGCAAAGATCTGTCAGTGATTTTAGCCTTCTTGGAGCGTTGTAAACGTTATAGAGGCTGTCTCATCAAAGATCTGTCAGTGATTTTAGCCTTCTTGGAGCGTTGTAAACGTTATAGAGGCTGTCTCATCAAAGATCTGTCAGGATTTTAGCCTTCTTGGAGCGTTGTAAACGTTATAGAGGCTGTCTGCAAAGATCTGTCAGTGATTTTAGCCTTCTTGGAGCGTTGTAAACGTTATAGAGGCTGTCTCATCAAAGATCTGTCAGTGATTTTAGCCTTCTTGGAGCGTTGTAAACGTTATAGAGGCTGTCTCATCAAAGATCTGTCAGTGATTTTAGCCTTCTTGGAGCGTTGTAAACGTTATAGAGGCTGTCTGCAAAGATCTGTCAGGATTTTAGCCTTCTTGGAGCGTTTTAAACGTTATAGAGGCTGTCTCACAAAGATCTGTCAGGATTTTAGCCTTCTTGGAGCGTTGTAAACGTTATAGAGGCTGTCTCACAAAGATCTGTCAGTGATTTTAGCCTTCTTGGAGCGTTGTAAACGTTATAGAGGCTGTCTCATCAAAGATCTGTCAGTGATTTTAGCCTTCTTGGAGCGTTGTAAACGTATAGAGGCTGTCTCATCAAAGATCTGTCAGTGATTTTAGCCTTCTTGGAGCGTTGTAAACGTTATAGAGGCTGTCTCAGCAAAGATCTGTCAGGTATTTTAGCCTTCTTGGAGCGTTGTAAACGTTATAGAGGCTGTCTGACAAAGATCTGTCAGCGATTTTAGCCTTCTTGGAGCGTTGTAAACGTTATAGAGGCTGTCTCATCAAAGATCTGTCAGTGATTTTAGCCTTCTTGGAGCGTTGTAAACGTTATAGAGGCTGTCTCACAAAGATCTGTCAGTGATTTTAGCCTTCTTGGAGCGTTGTAAACGTTATAGAGGCTGTCTCAGCAAAGATCTGTCAGTGATTTTAGCCTTCTTGGAGCGTTGTAAACGTTATAGAGGCTGTCTCATCAAAGATCTGTCAGTGATTTTAGCCTTCTTGGAGCGTTGTAAACGTTATAGAGGCTGTCTCACAAAGATCTGTCAGGATTTTAGCCTTCTTGGAGCGTTGTAAACGTTATAGAGGCTGTCTGACAAAGATCTGTCAGGATTTTAGCCTTCTTGGAGCGTTGTAAACGTTATAGAGGCTGTCTCATCAAAGATCTGTCAGTGATTTTAGCCTTCTTGGAGCGTTGTAAACGTTATAGAGGCTGTCTCATCAAAGATCTGTCAGTGATTTTAGCCTTCTTGGAGCGTTGTAAACGTTATAGAGGCTGTCTCATCAAAGATCTGTCAGTGATTTTAGCCTTCTTGGAGCGTTGTAAACGTTATAGAGGCTGTCTCATCAAAGATCTGTCAGTGATTTTAGCCTTCTTGGAGCGTTGTAAACGTTATAGAGGCTGTCTCATCAAAGATCTGTCAGTGATTTTAGCCTTCTTGGAGCGTTGTAAACGTTATAGAGGCTGTCTCATCAAAGATCTGTCAGTGATTTTAGCCTTCTTGGAGCGTTGTAAACGTTATAGAGGCTGTCTCATCAAAGATCTGTCAGCGATTTTAGCCTTCTTGGAGCGTTGTAAACGTTATAGAGGCTGTCTCATCAAAGATCTGTCAGTGATTTTAGCCTTCTTGGAGCGTTGTAAACGTTATAGAGGCTGTCTCATCAAAGATCTGTCAGTGATTTTAGCCTTCTTGGAGCGTTGTAAACGTTATAGAGGCTGTCTCATCAAAGATCTGTCAGTGATTTTAGCCTTCTTGGAGCGTTGTAAACGTTATAGAGGCTGTCTCATCAAAGATCTGTCAGTGATTTTAGCCTTCTTGGAGCGTTGTAAACGTTATAGAGGCTGTCTCAGCAAAGATCTGTCAGGTATTTTAGCCTTTCTTGGAGCGTTGTAAACGTTATAGAGGCTGTCTGACTAAAGATCTGTAGCGATTTTAGCCTTCTTGGAGCGTTGTAAACGTTATAGAGGCTGTCTCATCAAAGATCTGTCAGTGATTTTAGCCTTCTTGGAGCGTTGTAAACGTTATAGAGGCTGTCTCATCAAAGATCTGTCAGTATTTTAGCCTTCTTTGGAGCGTTGTAAACGTTATAGAGGCTGTCTCAGCAAAGATCTGTCAGGTATTTTAGCCTTCTTGGAGCGTTGTAAACGTTATAGAGGCTGTCTGACAAAGATCTGTCAGCGATTTTAGCCTTCTTGGAGCGTTGTAAACGTTATAGAGGCTGTCTCACAAAGATCTGTCAGTGATTTTAGCCTTCTTGGAGCGTTGTAAACGTTATAGAGGCTGTCTCATAAAGATCTGTCAGGTATTTTAGCCTTCTTGGAGCGTTGTAAACGTTATAGAGGCTGTCTGACAAAGATCTGTCAGGATTTTAGCCTTCTTGAAGCGTTGTAAACGTTATAGAGGCTGTCTGACTAAAGATCTGTCAGCGATTTTAGCCTTCTTGGAGCGTTGTAAACGTTATAGAGGCTGTCTCAGCAAAGATCTGTCAGTGATTTTAGCCTTCTTGGAGCGTTGTAAACGTTATAGAGGCTGTCTCAGCAAAGATCTGTCAGTATTTTAGCCTTCTTGGAGCGTTGTAAACGTTATAGAGGCTGTCTAAGCAAAGATCTGTCAGGATTTTAGCCTTCTTGAAGCGTTGTAAACGTTATAGAGGCTGTCTACAAAGATCTGTCAGCGATTTTAGCCTTCTTGAAGCGTTGTAAACGTTATAGAGGCTGTCTCAAGCAAAGATCTGACAGCATTTTAGCCTTCTTGAAGCGTTGTAAACGTTATAGAGGCTGTCTCAGCAAAGATCTGTCAGCGATTTTAGCCTTCTTGGAGCGTTGTAAACGTTATAGAGGCTGTCTCAGCAAAGATCTGTCAGGATTTTAGCCTTCTTGGAGCGTTGTAAACGTTATAGAGGCTGTCTGACAAAGATCTGTCAGCGATTTTAGCCTTCTTGGAGCGTTGTAAACGTTATAGAGGCTGTCTGACAAAGATCTGACAGCGATTTTAGCCTTCTTGGAGCGTTGTAAACGTTATAGAGGCTGTCTCAGCAAAGATCTGTCAGTGATTTTAGCCTTCTTGGAGCGTTGTAAACGTTATAGAGGCTGTCTCAGCAAAGATCTGTCAGTGATTTTAGCCTTCTTGGAGCGTTGTAAACGTTATAGAGGCTGTCTCATCAAAGATCTGTCAGTGATTTTAGCCTTCTTGGAGCGTTGTAAACGTTATAGAGGCTGTCTCATCAAAGATCTGTCAGTGATTTTAGCCTTCTTGGAGCGTTGTAAACGTTATAGAGGCTGTCTCATCAAAGATCTGTCAGTGATTTTAGCCTTCTTGGAGCGTTGTAAACGTTATAGAGGCTGTCTCATCAAAGATCTGTCAGTGATTTTAGCCTTCTTGGAGCGTTGTAAACGTTATAGAGGCTGTCTCACAAAGATCTGTCAGCGATTTTAGCCTTCTTGGAGCGTTGTAAACGTTATAGAGGCTGTCTCATCAAAGATCTGTCAGTGATTTTAGCCTTCTTGGAGCGTTGTAAACGTTATAGAGGCTGTCTCATCAAAGATCTGTCAGTGATTTTAGCCTTCTTGGAGCGTTGTAAACGTTATAGAGGCTGTCTCATCAAAGATCTGTCAGTGATTTTAGCCTTCTTGGAGCGTTGTAAACGTTATAGAGGCTGTCTGACTCAAAGATCTGTCAGGATTTTAGCCTTCTTGGAGCGTTGTAAACGTTATAGAGGCTGTCTCAGCAAAGATCTGTCAGGATTTTAGCCTTCTTGGAGCGTTGTAAACGTTATAGAGGCTGTCTGACTAAAGATCTGTCAGCGATTTTAGCCTTCTTGGAGCATTGTAAACGTTATAGAGGCTGTCTCATCAAAGATCTGTCAGTGATTTTAGCCTTCTTGGAGCGTTGTAAACGTTATAGAGGCTGTCTGATCAAAGATCTGTCAGCGATTTTAGCCTTCTTGGAGCGTTGTAAACGTTATAGAGGCTGTCTCAGCAAAGATCTGTCAGGTATTTTAGCCTTTTGGAGCGTTGTAAACGTTATAGAGGCTGTCTGACTAAAGATCTGATAGCGATTTTAGCCTTCTTGGAGCGTTGTAAACGTTATAGAGGCTGTCTCATCAAAGATCTGTCAGTGATTTTAGCCTTCTTGGAGCGTTGTAAACGTTATAGAGGCTGTCTCATCAAAGATCTGTCAGTATTTTAGCCTTCTTGGAGCGTTGTAAACGTTATAGAGGCTGTCTCATCAAAGATCTGTCAGGTATTTTAGCCTTCTTGGAGCGTTGTAAACGTTATAGAGGCTGTCTGACTAAAGATCTGACAGCGATTTTAGCCTTCTTGGAGCGTTGTAAACGTTATAGAGGCTGTCTCATCAAAGATCTGTCAGTGATTTTAGCCTTCTTGGAGCGTTGTAAACGTTATAGAGGCTGTCTCATCAAAGATCTGTCAGTGATTTTAGCCTTCTTGGAGCGTTGTAAACGTTATAGAGGCTGTCTCATCAAAGATCTGTCAGTGATTTTAGCCTTCTTGGAGCGTTGTAAACGTTATAGAGGCTGTCTCATCAAAGATCTGTCAGTGATTTTAGCCTTCTTGGAGCGTTGTAAACGTTATAGAGGCTGTCTCATCAAAGATCTGTCAGGATTTTAGCCTTCTTGGAGCGTTGTAAACGTTATAGAGGCTGTCTGCAAAGATCTGTCAGGATTTTAGCCTTCTTGGAGCGTTGTAAACGTTATAGAGGCTGTCTCATCAAAGATCTGTCAGGATTTTAGCCTTCTTGGAGCGTTGTAAACGTTATAGAGGCTGTCTCATCAAAGATCTGTCAGTGATTTTAGCCTTCTTGGAGCGTTGTAAACGTTATAGAGGCTGTCTGACAAAGATCTGTCAGGATTTTAGCCTTCTTGGAGCGTTTTAAACGTTATAGAGGCTGTCTGACAAAGATCTGTCAGCGATTTTAGCCTTCTTGGAGCGTTTAAACGTTATAGAGGCTGTCTCACAAAGATCTGTCAGGATTTTAGCCTTCTTGGAGCGTTGTAAACGTTATAGAGGCTGTCTCATCAAAGATCTGTCAGTGATTTTAGCCTTCTTGGAGCGTTGTAAACGTTATAGAGGCTGTCTCATCAAAGATCTGTCAGTGATTTTAGCCTTCTTGGAGCGTTGTAAACGTTATAGAGGCTGTCTCATCAAAGATCTGTCAGTGATTTTAGCCTTCTTGGAGCGTTGTAAACGTTATAGAGGCTGTCTCACAAAGATCTGTCAGGATTTTAGCCTTCTTGGAGCGTTGTAAACGTTATAGAGGCTGTCTGACAAAGATCTGTCAGTGATTTTAGCCTTCTTGGAGCGTTGTAAACGTTATAGAGGCTGTCTCATCAAAGATCTGTCAGTGATTTTAGCCTTCTTGGAGCGTTGTAAACGTTATAGAGGCTGTCTCATCAAAGATCTGTCAGTGATTTTAGCCTTCTTGGAGCGTTGTAAACGTTATAGAGGCTGTCTCATCAAAGATCTGTCAGGATTTTAGCCTTCTTGGAGCATTGTAAACGTTATAGAGGCTGTCTCATCAAAGATCTGTCAGTGATTTTAGCCTTCTTGGAGCGTTGTAAACGTTATAGAGGCTGTCTCATCAAAGATCTGTCAGTGATTTTAGCCTTCTTGGAGCGTTGTAAACGTTATAGAGGCTGTCTAAGCAAAGATCTGTCAGTGATTTTAGCCTTCTTGGAGCATTGTAAACGTTATAGAGGCTGTCTCATCAAAGATCTGTCAGTGATTTTAGCCTTCTTGGAGCGTTGTAAACGTTATAGAGGCTGTCTCATCAAAGATCTGTCAGTGATTTTAGCCTTTTGGAGCGTTGTAAACGTTATAGAGGCTGTCTCAGCAAAGATCTGTCAGGATTTTAGCCTTTTGGAGCGTTGTAAACGTTATAGAGGCTGTCTGACAAAGATCTGTCAGCGATTTTAGCCTTCTTGGAGCGTTGTAAACGTTATAGAGGCTGTCTCATCAAAGATCTGTCAGTGATTTTAGCCTTCTTGGAGCGTTGTAAACGTTATAGAGGCTGTCTCATCAAAGATCTGTCAGAGATTTTAGCCTTCTTGGAGCGTTGTAAACGTTATAGAGGCTGTCTGACAAAGATCTGTCAGGATTTTAGCCTTCTTGGAGCGTTTTAAACGTTATAGAGGCTGTCTCACAAAGATCTGTCAGGATTTTAGCCTTCTTGGAGCTTGTAAACGTTATAGAGGCTGTCTGACAAAGATCTGTCAGCGATTTTAGCCTTCTTGGAGCGTTGTAAACGTTATAGAGGCTGTCTCATCAAAGATCTGTCAGTGATTTTAGCCTTCTTGGAGCGTTGTAAACGTATAGAGGCTGTCTCATCAAAGATCTGTCAGTGATTTTAGCCTTCTTGGAGCGTTGTAAACGTTATAGAGGCTGTCTCATCAAAGATCTGTCAGGTATTTTAGCCTTCTTGGAGCATTGTAAACGTTATAGAGGCTGTCTGACAAAGATCTGTCAGCGATTTTAGCCTTCTTGGAGCGTTGTAAACGTTATAGAGGCTGTCTCATCAAAGATCTGTCAGTGATTTTAGCCTTCTTGGAGCGTTGTAAACGTTATAGAGGCTGTCTCATCAAAGATCTGTCAGTGATTTTAGCCTTCTTGGAGCGTTGTAAACGTTATAGAGGCTGTCTCATCAAAGATCTGTCAGTGATTTTAGCCTTCTTGGAGCATTGTAAACGTTATAGAGGCTGTCTCATCAAAGATCTGTCAGTGATTTTAGCCTTCTTGGAGTGTTGTAAACGTTATAGAGGCTGTCTCAGCAAAGATCTGTCAGGATTTTAGCCTTCTTGGAGCTTTAAACGTTATAGAGGCTGTCTGACAAAGATCTGTCAGCGATTTTAGCCTTCTTGGAGCGTTGTAAACGTTATAGAGGCTGTCTCATCAAAGATCTGTCAGTGATTTTAGCCTTCTTGGAGCGTTGTAAACGTTATAGAGGCTGTCTCATCAAAGATCTGTCAGTGATTTTAGCCTTCTTGGAGCGTTGTAAACGTTATAGAGGCTGTCTCATCAAAGATCTGTCAGTGATTTTAGCCTTCTTGGAGCGTTGTAAACGTTATAGAGGCTGTCTGACAAAGATCTGACAGCGATTTTAGCCTTCTTGGAGCGTTGTAAACGTTATAGAGGCTGTCTCATCAAAGATCTGTCAGTGATTTTAGCCTTCTTGGAGCGTTGTAAACGTTATAGAGGCTGTCTCATCAAAGATCTGTCAGTGATTTTAGCCTTCTTGGAGCGTTGTAAACGTTATAGAGGCTGTCTCATCAAAGATCTGTCAGTGATTTTAGCCTTCTTGGAGCGTTGTAAACGTTATAGAGGCTGTCTCATCAAAGATCTGTCAGCGATTTTAGCCTTCTTGGAGCGTTGTAAACGTTATAGAGGCTGTCTCATCAAAGATCTGTCAGTGATTTTAGCCTTTCTTGGAGCGTTGTAAACGTTATAGAGGCTGTCTCATCAAAGATCTGTCAGTGATTTTAGCCTTCTTGGAGCGTTGTAAACGTTATAGAGGCTGTCTCAAGCAAAGATCTGTCAGTGATTTTAGCCTTCTTGGAGCGTTGTAAACGTTATAGAGGCTGTCTCAGCAAAGATCTGTCAGTGATTTTAGCCTTCTTGGAGCGTTGTAAACGTTATAGAGGCTGTCTCATCAAAGATCTGTCAGTGATTTTAGCCTTTTTGGAGCGTTGTAAACGTTATAGAGGCTGTCTCACAAAGATCTGTCAGGATTTTAGCCTTTTTGGAGCGTTGTAAACGTTATAGAGGCTGTCTGACAAAGATCTGTCAGGATTTTAGCCTTCTTGGAGCGTTGTAAACGTTATAGAGGCTGTCTCATCAAAGATCTGTCAGTGATTTTAGCCTTCTTGGAGCGTTGTAAACGTTATAGAGGCTGTCTCATCAAAGATCTGTCAGAGATTTTAGCCTTCTTGGAGCGTTGTAAACGTTATAGAGGCTGTCTGACAAAGATCTGTCAGCGATTTTAGCCTTCTTGGAGCGTTTTAAACGTTATAGAGGCTGTCTCACAAAGATCTGTCAGGATTTTAGCCTTCTTGGAGCGTTTAAACGTTATAGAGGCTGTCTGACAAAGATCTGTCAGTGATTTTAGCCTTCTTGGAGCGTTGTAAACGTTATAGAGGCTGTCTCATCAAAGATCTGTCAGTGATTTTAGCCTTCTTGGAGCGTTGTAAACGTATAGAGGCTGTCTCATCAAAGATCTGTCAGTGTTTTAGCCTTCTTGGAGCGTTGTAAACGGTATAGAGGCTGTCACATCAAAGATCTGTCAGGTATTTTAGCCTTCTTGGAGCATTGTAAACGTTATAGAGGCTGTCTGACTAAAGATCTGTCAGCGATTTTAGCCTTCTTGGAGCGTTGTAAACGTTATAGAGGCTGTCTCATCAAAGATCTGTCAGTGATTTTAGCCTTCTTGGAGCATTGTAAACGTTATAGAGGCTGTCTCAAGCAAAGATCTGTCAGTGATTTTAGCCTTCTTGGAGCGTTGTAAACGTTATAGAGGCTGTCTCAGCAAAGATCTGTCAGTGATTTTAGCCTTCTTGGAGCATTGTAAACGTTATAGAGGCTGTCTCATCAAAGATCTGTCAGTGATTTTAGCCTTCTTGGAAGTGTTGTAAACGTTATAGAGGCTGTCTCATCAAAGATCTGTCAGTATTTTAGCCTTCTTGGAGCTTTAAACGTTATAGAGGCTGTCTGACAAAGATCTGTCAGCGATTTTAGCCTTCTTGGAGCATTGTAAACGTTATAGAGGCTGTCTCATCAAAGATCTGTCAGTGATTTTAGCCTTCTTGGAGCGTTGTAAACGTTATAGAGGCTGTCTCATCAAAGATCTGTCAGTGATTTTAGCCTTCTTGGATCGTTGTAAACGTTATAGAGGCTGTCTCATCAAAGATCTGTCAGTGATTTTAGCCTTCTTGAGCGTTGTAAACGTTATAGAGGCTGTCTGACAAAGATCTGACAGCGATTTTAGCCTTCTTGAGCGTTTGTAAACGTTATAGAGGCTGTCTCATCAAAGATCTGTCAGTGATTTTAGCCTTCTTGGAGCGTTGTAAACGTTATAGAGGCTGTCTCATCAAAGATCTGTCAGTGATTTTAGCCTTCTTGGAGCGTTGTAAACGTTATAGAGGCTGTCTCATCAAAGATCTGTCAGTGATTTTAGCCTTCTTGGAGCGTTGTAAACGTTATAGAGGCTGTCTCATCAAAGATCTGTCAGCGATTTTAGCCTTCTTGGAGCGTTGTAAACGTTATAGAGGCTGTCTCATCAAAGATCTGTCAGTGATTTTAGCCTTTCTTGGAGCGTTGTAAACGTTATAGAGGCTGTCTCATCAAAGATCTGTCAGTGATTTTAGCCTTTTTGGAGCGTTGTAAACGTTATAGAGGCTGTCTCATCAAAGATCTGTCAGTGATATTTAGCCTTCTTGGAGCGTTGTAAACGTTATAGAGGCTGTCTCATCAAAGATCTGTCAGTGATTTTAGCCTTCTTGGAGCGTTGTAAACGTTATAGAGGCTGTCTCAGCAAAGATCTGTCAGGATTTTAGCCTTTCTTGGAGCGTTGTAAACGTTATAGAGGCTGTCTCACAAAGATCTGTCAGGATTTTAGCCTTCTTGGAGCGTTGTAAACGTTATAGAGGCTGTCTCATCAAAGATCTGTCAGGATTTTAGCCTTCTTGGAGCGTTGTAAACGTTATAGAGGCTGTCTCATCAAAGATCTGTCAGTGATTTTAGCCTTCTTGGAGCGTTGTAAACGTTATAGAGGCTGTCTCAGCAAAGATCTGTCAGGATTTTAGCCTTCTTGGAGCGTTGTAAACGTTATAGAGGCTGTCTCATCAAAGATCTGTCAGTGATTTTAGCCTTCTTGGAGCGTTGTAAACGTTATAGAGGCTGTCTGACAAAGATCTGTCAGCGATTTTAGCCTTCTTGGAGCGTTGTAAACGTTATAGAGGCTGTCTCAGCAAAGATCTGTCAGTGATTTTAGCCTTCTTGGAGCGTTGTAAACGTTATAGAGGCTGTCTCATCAAAGATCTGTCAGTGATTTTAGCCTTCTTGGAGCGTTGTAAACGTTATAGAGGCTGTCTCATAAAGATCTGTCAGTGATTTTAGCCTTCTTGGAGCGTTGTAAACGTTATAGAGGCTGTCTGACTAAAGATCTGTCAGAGCGATTTTAGCCTTCTTGAAGCGTTGTAAACGTTATAGAGGCTGTCTGACTAAAGATCTGTCAGTGATTTTAGCCTTCTTGAAGCGTTGTAAACGTTATAGAGGCTGTCTCAGCAAAGATCTGACAGCGATTTTAGCCTTCTTGAAGCGTTGTAAACGTTATAGAGGCTGTCTCAGCAAAGATCTGTCAGTGATTTTAGCCTTCTTGAAGCGTTGTAAACGTTATAGAGGCTGTCTAAGCAAAGATCTGTCAGGTATTTTAGCCTTCTTGAAGCGTTGTAAACGTTATAGAGGCTGTCTAAGCAAAGATCTGACAGCGATTTTAGCCTTCTTGAGCGTTGTAAACGTTATAGAGGCTGTCTAAGCAAAGATCTGACAGCATTTTAGCCTTCTTGAAGCGTTGTAAACGTTATAGAGGCTGTCTCAGCAAAGATCTGACAGCGATTTTAGCCTTCTTGAAGCGTTGTAAACGTTATAGAGGCTGTCTCAGCAAAGATCTGTCAGGATTTTAGCCTTCTTGGAGCGTTGTAAACGTTATAGAGGCTGTCTGACAAAGATCTGACAGCGATTTTAGCCTTCTTGGAGCGTTGTAAACGTTATAGAGGCTGTCTGACTAAAGATCTGACAGTGATTTTAGCCTTCTTGAGCGTTGTAAACGTTATAGAGGCTGTTCTGACTAAAGATCTGACAGCGATTTTAGCCTTCTTGAGCGTTGTAAACGTTATAGAGGCTGTCTCATCAAAGATCTGTCAGTGATTTTAGCCTTCTTGGAGCGTTGTAAACGTTATAGAGGCTGTCTCAGGAAAGATCTGTCAGGTATTTTAGCCTTCTTGGAGCGTTGTAAACGTTATAGAGGCTGTCTCAGCAAAGATCTGTCAGGTATTTTAGCCTTCTTGGAGCGTTGTAAACGTTATAGAGGCTGTCTCAGCAAAGATCTGTCAGGTATTTTAGCCTTCTTGGAGCGTTGTAAACGTTATAGAGGCCGTCTCAGCAAAGATCTGTCAGTGATTTTAGCCTTCTTGGAGCGTTGTAAACGTTATAGAGGCTGTCTCAGCAAAGATCTGTCAGGTATTTTAGCCTTCTTGGAGCGTTGTAAACGTTATAGAGGCTGTCTCAGCAAAGATCTGTCAGTATTTTAGCCTTCTTGGAGCGTTGTAAACGTTATAGAGGCTGTCTCAGCAAAGATCTGTCAGGTATTTTAGCCTTCTTGGAGCGTTGTAAACGTTATAGAGGCTGTCTCAGCAAAGATCTGTCAGGTATTTTAGCCTTCTTGGAGCGTTGTAAACGTTATAGAGGCTGTCTCAGCAAAGATCTGTCAGTGATTTTAGCCTTCTTGGAGCGTTGTAAACGTTATAGAGGCTGTCTCAGCAAAGATCTGTCAGTGATTTTAGCCTTCTTGGAGCGTTGTAAACGTTATAGAGGCCGTCTCAGTAAAGATCTGTCAGTGATTTTAGCCTTCTTGGAGCGTTGTAAACGTTATAGAGGCCGTCTCAGCAAAGATCTGTCAGTGATTTTAGCCTTCTTGGAGCGTTGTAAACGTTATAGAGGCCGTCTCAGCAAAGATCTGTCAGTGATTTTAGCCTTCTTGGAGCGTTGTAAACGTTATAGAGGCCGTCTCAGCAAAGATCTGTCAGTGATTTTAGCCTTCTTGGAGCGTTGTAAACGTTATAGAGGCTGTCTCAGCAAAGATCTGTCAGTGATTTTAGCCTTCTTGGAGTGTTGTAAACGTTATAGAGGCCGTCTCAGCAAAGATCTGTCAGTGATTTTAGCCTTCTTGGAGCGTTGTAAACGTTATAGAGGCCGTCTCAGCAAAGATCTGTCAGGATTTTAGCCTTCTTGGAGTGTTGTAAACGTTATAGAGGCTGTCTCAGCAAAGATCTGTCAGTGATTTTAGCCTTCTTGGAGCGTTGTAAACGTTATAGAGGCTGTCTGACTAAAGATCTGACAGCGATTTTAGCCTTCTTGAAGTGTTGTAAACGTTATAGAGGCTGTCTGACTAAAGATCTGACAGCATTTTAGCCTTCTTGAAGTGTTGTAAACGTTATAGAGGCCGTCTCAGCAAAGATCTGTCAGTGATTTTAGCCTTCTTGGAGCGTTGTAAACGTTATAGAGGCCGTCTCAGCAAAGATCTGTCAGTGATTTTAGCCTTCTTGGAGCGTTGTAAACGTTATAGAGGCTGTCTCAGCAAAGATCTGTCAGTGATTTTAGCCTTCTTGGAGCGTTGTAAACGTTATAGAGGCTGTCTGACAAAGATCTGACAGCGATTTTAGCCTTCTTGAAGTGTTGTAAACGTTATAGAGGCCGTCTCATCAAAGATCTGTCAGTGATTTTAGCCTTCTTGGAGCGTTGTAAACGTTATAGAGGCCGTCTCAGCAAAGATCTGTCAGTGATTTTAGCCTTCTTGGAGCGTTGTAAACGTTATAGAGGCCATCTCAGCAAAGATCTGTCAGTGATTTTAGCCTTCTTGGAGCGTTGTAAACGTTATAGAGGCCGTCTCATCAAAGATCTGTCAGTGATTTTAGCCTTCTTGGAGTGTTGTAAACGTTATAGAGGCCGTCTCAGCAAAGATCTGTCAGTGATTTTAGCCTTCTTGAGCGTTGTAAACGTTATAGAGGCCGTCTCAGCAAAGATCTGTCAGTGATTTTAGCCTTCTTGGAGCGTTGTAAACGTTATAGAGGCTGTCTGACTAAAGATCTGACAGTGATTTTAGCCTTCTTGAAGCGTTGTAAACGTTATAGAGGCTGTCTGACTAAAGATCTGAAAGCGATTTTAGCCTTCTTGAAGTGTTGTAAACGTTATAGAGGCCGTCTCATCAAAGATCTGTCAGTGATTTTAGCGTTCTTGGAGCGTTGTAAACGTTATAGAGGCCGTCTCAGCAAAGATCTGTCAGTGATTTTAGCCTTCTTGGAGCGTTGTAAACGTTATAGAGGCTGTCTCAGCAAAGATCTGTCAGTGATTTTAGCCTTCTTGAAGTGTTGTAAACGTTATAGAGGCCGTCTCATCAAAGATCTGTCAGTGATTTAGCCTTCTTGAGCGTTGTAAACGTTATAGAGGCCGTCTCAGCAAAGATCTGTCAGTGATTTTAGCCTTCTTGGAGCGTTGTAAACGTTATAGAGGCTGTCTGACTAAAGATCTGACAGTGATTTTAGCCTTTTGAAGCGTTGTAAACGTTATAGAGGCTGTCTGACTAAAGATCTGACAGCGATTTTAGCCTTCTTGAAGTGTTGTAAACGTTATAGAGGCCGTCTCATCAAAGATCTGTCAGTGATTTTAGCCTTCTTGGAGCGTTGTAAACGTTATAGAGGCTGTCTCAGCAAAGATCTGTCAGTGATTTTAGCCTTCTTGGAGCGTTGTAAACGTTATAGAGGCTGTCTCAGCAAAGATCTGTCAGTGATTTTAGCCCTCTTGGAGCGTTGTAAACGTTATAGAGGCCGTCTCAGTAAAGATCTGTCAGGTATTTTAGCCTTCTTGGAGCGTTGTAAACATTATAGAGGCCGTCTCAGCAAAGATCTGTCAGTGATTTTAGTCTTTTTGGAGCGTTGTAAACGTTATAGAGGCCGTCTCAGCAAAGATCTGTCAGTGATTTTAGCCTTCTTGGAGTGTTGTAAACGTTATAGAGGCCGTTTCAGCAAAGATCTGTCAGTGATTTTAGCGTTCTTGGAGCGTTGTAAATGTTATAGAGGCTGTCTCAGCAAAGATCTGTCAGTGATTTTAGCCTTCTTGGAGCGTTGTAAACGTTATAGAGGCTGTCTGACTAAAGATCTGACAGCGATTTTATCCTTTTTGAAGCGTTGTAAACGTTATAGAGGCTGTCTGACTAAAGATCTGACAGCGATTTTAGCCTTCTTGAAGTGTTGTAAACGTTATAGAGTCTGTCTGAGCAAAGATCTGTCAGTGATTTTATTGGAATCAGATTTTCTCCAGAGGACGAAACTAAAGCAATAATGTTTTACAAAGCAAAACTAATATATAGATATTGGAATTGTCACCACTCAAATCTTCAGATGAAAATCTGGCCAATTGGAAGTCTCAAAAATTTTTATTGAAAATCATCAACTTGATATCAAACGTTTTTCTCTTATCCATTGTACTGTTTCCTGTATATATTCAAACTATAATATGACCAATTCCAATAAAATGTATAACGTTTATATGCAAATAGTATTTATAGTATACATCATGAAAAGCCTAGCTTGAGATAAAGAAGGAGACCTCAGCAGAGTTAAGGCAACTTAGAAAAAAATATATCTATTAAAAAAAAAAAAAAACAGTATTAACAAGGAAACTATAAACGCTGGGCTTGTTGTTAGTAAAGTTAAGCTCTGTTGGAGTAAAACTGTTAATGATAATTTTGTGAAAGCCAGCAGTTAGGAGATGATAGAGGGACACGCAATTAACTTTATTTGGCTGGAGCATGAATATATATACAACCCGTTCCAATCAAGAACAGCGCAAAATTTCAAACATAATGATTAAAAACATATAGACCTAAACAAGTTATTAGTGCAAGGGGAGAGCGATAATAATAATTAAAAAAAAAAAAATACCGTTATTGCCCTCCTGATCATCATATTTGAGAAATGGAACAATATAGAATTTTATCAGTTCTTGGATGGTGACTGTGAATGAATGACAGTTCTTCGATTATTGCTGAAAGTTTTATATAACCCTTAGTGTCTTGTGAAAGTGGTTAGTTATCGTTATTGAGACTCGAACTCAAAGAGATCAATGTAAGTAGCAGTGATTACGATATGTGTAGCCAATGCCAACATCTCCAATCCAGGCAACTAAGTGGATATTCTTTACTATTGTCAATTTGTTTTAATGAGGCGCATTTGCACTGACTCGCAGCGGTGCCCTTTTAGTTCGGAAAAGTTTCCTGCTGTTTAATTAGTTAGAATTATCTTGTCCAACCAATCAGCGATCAAGAAACTTTTCCGAGTTAAAAGGGCACCCCTGCGACTCTGTGCAAATCTGCCTTACTAAATAGAATTGACTATATTTATCGTTATTGAAACTCGAACACAAAGAGATCAATGTTAGTAGCAGTCATTACGATACATGTAGCCAATGACAACATCTCCAATCCAGGCCACTAAGTGAACATTATTTACTATAGTCAATTTTATTCAGCGATGCAGATTTGCACCGACTCGCAGCGGTGCCCCTTTAGCTCGGAAAAGTTTCCTGATCGCTGATTGGTTGGACAAGTTAATTCTAACCAATCAGCGATCAGGAAACTTTTCCGAACTAAAAGGGCACTGCTGCGAGTCGATGCAAATCTGCCTCGCTAAAAGAAATGGACTATAGATATAAAAACACACACGCACGCGTACATTCACACACAAACTCAACCCTTTCAACCTCTGCCCCTTTCCTGGTTCGGCAATTTGTGGGTGAGTGGGGTTTCCGAGTGAACTTCTCTGAATATCCCTCCGTTTCACAAAAGTAGGACTACTCGCTTTCCCCATTGAGCGTGGCAATAAAGATATATATATATATATATATATATATATATATATATATATATATATATATATATATATATATATATATATATGTATATATATACATATATATATATATATATACATATATATATATATATATATATATATATATATATATATATATATATATATATTTATCTATCTATCTATCTATCTATATATATATATATATATATATATATATATATATATATATATATATATATATATATACACAGATACAGTATATAAAATTCCAAACACTTGCTCTTTATTATAAAAGAGAGATGGAAACAACCAGAAAAAAAACGATTTATTGCTGAATGATATAAACAGATGGACTATTATACCTAAGGAAATGATAAATATTAATATTAATAATTATTGATGCGTGATATATCTGTTGCGCTCCCAAAATGCACGAATTCATATTCATAATAATAGTTTTATTAGTTCTATTATTTATTCAGTAAAATGTTTTTTTTTGCTAGGAAAAAGTAGATATTGTTTTTCTTGCTTCAGGATAAACAGAAATATATTTTTACCTTTACATCGCTTTGCAAGATTTATTTTTTATTCATCAATTTCAAGTTTTATTTCCGAACAGTTGACTCGTGTACTCTTGTAATTTGTTTCATATTTTTTTTCAGGTATTACTTTGAACATTGAATGAGGAATTCAGTTGTTGTTATTATTATTATTATTATTATTATTATTATTATTATTATTATTATTATTATTATTATTATCATAAGTTATGATATCTATGAATTCATCGTACACGGTGCTATCTATCATCAAAATTTGACTTATTATTACTATTATTATTATTATTATTATTATTATTATTATTATTATTATTATTATTATTATTATTATAGTTTTTCTTAATATTATTATTATTATCATAATTATTATTATTATATGTAATAATATCTATGAATTTAACCTACACGGTACTATCTATAATCAAATTTGACTAATTATTATTATTATTAGTATTATTATTATTATTATTATTATTATTATTATTATTATTATTATTATTATTAGCCAAGATCTCTCTCTCTCTCTCTCTCTCTCTCTCTCTCTCTCTCTCTCTCTCTGTTCTGTCTTTGCGCAATGTCTCGCCGATCCAATTATCCAAATTCATTATCGTTTTACTGCAAATATCATATGACTCCAGCTAATGCAACCCGATTGCATAATGCAGCAGGAAATGGCCGCCAGGATATTAAAACTGGCATGAAGCCAAAGTTGCTTCTTCCGTGGAACAAACTCCTTTAACCTCACACCAAAGTTCATTTCAAGTTGTTCGTAACCTAAGGATCATTACCTAATGGAAATAAATAATCACCTGA
>NC_090735.1:5131233-5138733 GCF_036898095.1 Palaemon carinicauda
CTTATGTAAGCAATAATGATTCTAATCCTTTAAAGGTTTAAGGGTCGATCATGAATGGCAGAGGCAAGCGACAGTGACATTGCCCTATCAAGCAGGGCAATGCCGCAGAGATTGAGGATTGACCATATTGTGACGGGCCGAGAGAAGGTTGTGAATCAAAGACAGGATGAAAGCAACTGAGTGAGTTTATCATAGAACACTCTCCTTTATATACAAAAGGTTAATGCAACAAGAAATTTTATGTTCAAAATGGACACCGTTACCGGTGAGAAAAACAGACATGTTTATTCAGGCTCTTTTTAGTGCGAGGGAAGAGCGAAGATGCAAGAAAAATTTATGCACAAAATTAACTATGTACGATCGTGTGACACATGGCTGGTACAATATTTACTTGTGATCAGCGCCCAAGGCCCCTCTCCACCCAAACTATAGTAAATTTTTTCTTTACTGAAACGCAGTTGCACCGACTCGCAGGGGTGCCCTTTTAGCTCTGAAAAGTTTCCTGCTATCTGATTGGTTAGAATTATCTTGTTCAACCAATCAGCGATCAGGAAACTTTTCCGAGATAAAAGGGCACCCCTGCGAGTCGGTGCAAATCTGCCTCTCTTAAAAGAATTGACTATGGAACTAAGAAGCGCCAGGCAATGGCAGCTGATGACTCAGCATATAGATCTATAGGCTCTCCAAACCCCAAATCCTTAGCTCACAAGGATGGCGAGGTTGCAGCGAACAAAGAAACTAATGAGTTTGAGAGGAACTCGAACCCCAGTCTGGCGTTCACCAATCAGGGACGTTACCACATCGGTTACCATAACATTTGAGTTGCAATAGTGGTCTCGTGGTCAATTATAGTGAGGTTTTCAGTGGCAACAACAATAGTGTACATTGCAAATATGGGTAATATCATAGCTCCTGAACCACGGTCTTCCCCTATCTTGGGTTAGAGTTCGCTTGCTTGAGAGTACACTCGGGCGCTATTCTATCTTTATTTCTCTTCCTCTTTTTTTGGAAGTATTGATTTAAAAGTTCAAGATAGATGTGACTGGTGAAATCTAACCGAGGCCATTTGCGTCAATAAGCGATGATGTATGAAGCTAAGACCTTATTGGGAAGGTATATATATATACATACATACACACACACACACACACACACACACACACATATATATATATATATACATACTGTATATATATATATACATATACATATATATATATATATATATATATATATATATATATATATATATATATATATATATATATCGTTTCCTACACAAATTTTGGGAATCATGTATGTATATGTATATGTATATATATATATATATATATATATATATATATATATATATATATATATATATATATATATATATATACATACTGTATATATATACATACATACATATATATATATATATATATATATATATATATATATATATATATATATATATATATATATATATATATCGTTTCCTACACAAATTTTGGGAATCATGTATGTATATATATATATATATATATATATATATATATATATATATATATATATATATGTATATATATATATATATATATATATATATATATATATATATATATATATATATATATATATATATATATATATATATATATATATAAACACACACACACACACACACACATATATATATATATATATATATATATATATATATATATATATATATATATATATATATTGTCTCCAATGATACTTTTTTCTATAATTCAAGTTAAGGTATACGTCATCTTAACCTATCAAAATAGCAGTATTCTCTATACTATATAATCTTTATTCTGACATAATTAAAGGTTTCTATTCATTACGAGTGTTAATCCCACAGCGATTTTACGCCCTGAATGTACGGAATCATTGGAGCAGTCAGCATTTGTCTAAGGGGGATAGGAGAGCCATCTGCTTTTCTCAACGTAACTGTTAGATTTTAACAGAGAGGCGATGTGAATGCAAGTAACCTTCCTTTAACACACAACGAGCTTATATACAAATAGTTGAGAGCGAGAATATAAAAAAAATCGAGAAAGGTCAAAGGTGATTGCTAAGTGTTAACAGAGAGGCGAGCTGAGTGCAAGTAAAGTTTATTCAACACATAACGAGCTTATATACAAGCAGTTGAGAGCAAGAATGTCACCAAAATCGAGAAAGGTCAAAGGTAATTGTTAAGTGTTAACAGAAAGGCGAGGTGAACGCAAATAACCTTTATTCAACAAATGACGAGCTTATATACAAGCAGTTGAGAACAAGAATGTCGCAACAATCGAGAAAGGTCAAAAGTGATTGTTAAGTGTTAACAGAGAGGCGTGGTGAATGTAAGTAAAATTTACTTAACAGATAACAAGCTTATATAAATGCAGTTGAGAGTAACAATGTCACAAAAACTCAAACTATATAGTACATGCGATGGCAAGATTAAACAAGTTTTTCTATTATTAGTGTGGGAGAGAACGAGAGATAAATAAAAAAACAATAACATTCCAGTGTATGAACATGTATGAGACACGTGCAGTAAACATTATATACCAGCATTTCCCTAACTGGGGGGAAATTCTCCATGGTAGAATTTGAAGCTACGGGGTGGGGGGGGGGGGGGATGATAATTACAATGCCCACCAACAAAGATAGAATATCAAATGGATTTTCTATGTCAGAGAGAGAGAGAGAGAGAGAGAGAGAGAGAGAGAGAGAGAGAGAGAGAGAGAGAGAGAGAGACAGTATGCATTGTTCACATGTGACTTAATGGGGAAATAATTAAAGTGCCTACCTACAATCCAAAATAGACTATAAAATGGATTTTCTCATGTCTGACAGAGAGAGAGAGAGAGAGAGAGAGAGAGAGAGAGAGAGAGAGAGAGAGAGAGAGAGACAGTATGCATTGTCCACATGTGACTTAATGGGGAAATAATTAAAGTGCCTACCTACAATCCAAAATAGACTATAAAATGGATTTTCTCATGTCTGACAGAGAGAGAGAGAGAGAGAGAGAGAGAGAGAGAGAGAGAGAGAGAGAGAGAGACAGTATGCATTGTCCACATGTGACTTAATGGGGAAATAATTAAAGTGCCTACCTACAATCCAAAATAGACTATAAAATGGATTTTCTCATGTCTGACAGAGAGAGAGAGAGAGAGAGAGAGAGAGAGAGAGAGAGAGAGAGAGAGAGAGAGAGAGAGAGAGTATATGTTTATCAGTATCTCTACATTTTCAAAATAAATGAGTAAATAGTCACAGCGTGCTTTGACTAGTCTTCCCCTCATAAACACGAAGGGGAAATCTGAATGGTTGTACTGAGTAACGAGGGGAAATGAGAGAAATTTTTTTTGGAACCACTGCCATATACTAAAAATCATTTTGTGTTCGTCTCTCGTTGTTTTGGTGGTAGCGTCCTTGCCTGGTGATCGCCAGACTGGGGTTCAAATCTCGCTCAAACTCGTTAGTTCCTTTGCTCGCTGAAACCTCACCATCCTTGTGAGCTAAGCATGGTGGTTTCGAGGAAGCGTTTGGGTCTATCTGCTGAGTCATCAGCAGCCATTGCCTGCCCCTCCTTGGTCCAAGCTGGGGGTGGAGAGGGGTTTTGGCCGCTGATTATGATCAGTCTTTAAGGCATGTCCTGCTCGATAGGGCAATGTCACTGTCGCTTGCCCCTGCTATTTATAAGCGACCTTTAACCTTTAAACGGAATAAAAACACCTTTGCCAGATTCGAAATGGCATGAAACGATAGAACAGAACTAGAGGAAGTATAAAAGAAAATTGAAATTTTCCCGGTAAGATGGCGAACAACTTACGCTTTCGAATTGGCAATGTTTATTGACGCTGTGCTGAAACAAGATTACCTACATGACAAGAAGGGTGTATGTGAGTGTGTGTGTGTGTGTGTGTGTGTGTGTTTTAAATACAATGAGTCTTGCTACATACCTCTAATGTATCAGCTACTGATATTTATGGTACTTCACCAATTTCTTCAGTACTGACCTGGACTTCGGCAGAAAAATTATAATCTTCACCTCGTTGTCATCACGCTGTAATAATAACAACAATAATATTGTAACAATAGGCAAGCACACATGAAAGCATAAGTTTTAATTGAAATAATATCGGACACACATGACACATGCAACATGGCATATAACACCTATGAAGGCAGAATTTTGAATGAAATTAGAAACGATTCATAGCATCTAATAATGCCATATTCAAGCAGACGCAAACATTCCAGGAACATTACCTCAGGGCTCAAGTGTTGAAAGTTTCATCTTTTTTATTTTTTTTTTCGTGACTTATTGCGTTATTGACTTAATGAAATTATTCAATGAGATGTTTTGGCTAGAGACCAGATACACATCCTAAATATGTGAAATTGTTCAATAAGATGGAAGCCAGGTACACATCCTTAGTAGTGAGCAACATTCATTCACACCAAAGACATTACATAAAAATTTGTTACTATTATTATTATTATTATTATTATTATTATTATTATTATTATTATTATCATCATCAGCTAAGCTAACCCTCTAGTTTAATATGCAGGATGCTATAAGCCCAAGGGCTCCAAGAGGGAAAAATAGCCTAGTGAGGAAAGGAAATAAGGAAATAAATAAACGATATGAGAATTAATGAATGATTAAAATAAAATATCTTAAAAACACTAACAACATCAAAAACAAATATTTCATATATAAACTATAAAAAGGCTTACATCAGCCCGTATAAATAATATTTGCTGCAAGTTTGAACTTTTGAAGTTCAAAAAAAAAAAAAAAAAAGAAATGAAAAAAAAATGGAAAAAAAAAAAAATGTTCATAATATTCCTCCACTTGAAGACAGACCCTTTGTTCCAGACTTGAAAGAAATTCCTTTTGGACTCCCGAATTGAAGCTCGAGGAAATCATTGTTAGAGAGAGAGAGAGAGAGAGAGAGAGAGAGAGAGAGAGAGAGAGAGAGAGAGAGAGAGAGAGAGATGAAATAAGCGGGTATCCACAAGAGACTGACAATCGAGTTTATGTGTTTCAGATATATGTTTTAGAAACTTTCGGAATTTATCGAAGATGAAAATCTCACAAAGAATTCGAGCGAGTTTGTCAGAATGTGACACGTAACAACTCGGATAAAATAATCCCCCCAAAATTGAGGCGAAAATGTACTTTTTTTTTAAAGGGGAATGCACTTCAAAAGGTAATTGACGTTTTAACACGACATGGGTAACTTACAATGTATATCGATTTTATTACTATTACTATTACTATTACAATTGCAATTACAATTACAATTACAATTACAATTACTATTATTTTTATTTTTGTTTTTATTTTTATTTTTATTTTTATTTTTATTATCATTAATACTACTATTATTATCATTATTATTATCATTATTATTGTTATTATTATCATTATTATTATTATTGTTATTATTATTATTATTGTTGTTGTTGTTGTTGTTGTTAGCTAAGTTACAGCCCCAGTTGGAAAACCAGGATGCTATAAGCCTAAGGGATCCAAAAGGAAAAAATAGTTCAGTGAGGAAATGAAATAAAGAAATAATAAATAAACTACGAGAGAGGTATTGAACAATTAAAATAAGATATTTTAAGAACAGTAACACCAAAATAAATTCCCCTTGAACAAAAAATAAAAACTTTAAAATAACAAGAGGAAGAGAATTAAGATAGAAAAGAGTGCCTAAGCGTACCCTCAAGCAAGAGAACTCGAACCCAAAACAGTGAACAGTGGTACAGAGGCTATGGCCCTACCCAAGACTAGAGAACAATGATTAGATTTTGGAGAGCCCTTCTAAAAGAGACACTGTATCATCAAAGTACGTTAAATTAAAAACAGTATCAATTTCCAATCTCGAAATGAACGCTGAATCCACTTGCATAAAGGCAAGGTAAATAAAAAAAAAATATTGAAAAAAATCAATATGATGCTCATCTTTCCCAACTGACATGGACTAAGCCGTAAAATTCTCTAAATACTTGAAGAATCTTCAATAGAAGCAGGTTTAAATTTAGAAAACTTATTTTCTATAAAATTTAACCCATCAATTTGAAGTTGAATAATTCTAATGTTGTCTATGTAATACTCTTGATAAAAATAAACAGAAAGACAGACATATCGACAGAGAACCGAAACTGTTCTCTAGTCTTGGGTAGTGCCATAGCCTCTGTACCATGGCCTTCCACTGTCTTGGGTTAGAGTTCTCTTGCCTGGGAGTACACTCGGGCACACTATTCTATCTTGTTTCTCTTCTTCTTGTTTTGGTAAAGTTTGATATAGTTTATATAGGAAATATCTATTTCAATGTTATTACGGCTCTTGAAATATTCTATTTTAATTGTTAATTACTTCTCTTATTTCCTCTTTTCCTTTCCTCACTGGGCTATATTCCTTGTTGGAGCCCCTGGGTTTATAGCATCTTGCTTTTCCAACTAGGGTTGTAGATTAGCAAGTAATAATAATAATAATAATAATAATAATAATAATAATAATAATAATAAACAGACAGACAGAAATATCGACAGAGAACCGAAACCAGAAAGTTAACCCTTTTGGAAAAAGTAAAATGGAGCTTACCTAGTAGAAATGATTTTATAAAAATGCCAGAGTACAATATCATCCACAAGTTTATTCACCGGCCTATATCGGCTATTGTGAAACTAAATTCGATTTACATTACATGTGTTCAAGCAAATTTACCGTGAGACAGACTCAAGAATCCCCTTATATTTCTTGAATCTAAGGATATCAATAAAACATAACTATTAACATTGTTAAAAATTAACATAGCCTCTCAACTAGATTTGTGTTAATGTTGTTACTGTTGTTGAAGAATTTTATCTTAATTGTTCAATACTTCTCTTGTAGTTTATTCATTTCATTATTTACTTTCCTCACTAGGCTATTTTTTCTCCTGTTAGAGCCCTTGGGATTATAGCATCCTTATTTTCCAATTAGGGTTGTAGCTTTGCTAGTAATAATAATAATAATAATAATAATAATAATAATAATAATAATAATAATAACTTCAGCAATTTTTAATAATAATAATAATAATAATAATAATAATAATAACTTCAGCAATTTTTAATAATAATAATAATAATAATAATAATAACTTCAGCAATTTTTAATAATAATAATAATAATAATAATAATAATAATAATAATAATAACAACAACAACTTCAGCAATAATAATAATAATGATAATAATAATAATAATAATAATAACAACAACTCCAGCCATTTTTAATAATAATAATAATAATAATAATAATAATAATAATAATAATAATAATAATAATAATAACTACAGCCATTTTTAAAAATAGGTCTAATTACAGCAGCGCACTCCCCCAACTAATACAGTCCTCTGGTCAATACTAGCACACAGGTGGCTTCTCATTGACGCTTTTGGGAACAACAAACAAGGCACTTGATCCAAAGTGTCCA
>NC_090735.1:5141233-5143733 GCF_036898095.1 Palaemon carinicauda
GGAGGGCTTTTTCCCCTAAAGGAATGTTTTCCTCGTCACTCGAGATAAACACGGCTCTCGAATATATGAAGGCAATCAATCTTCATTATAGGACATTATTTTTACATCATATATCTTATAATGTCCGCTGATATAGAGTAGAGAGTTCTTGGCCTCTCTTTCCAATTACAGTGTTAATCTACGAAACTAATGACGCCTAGGAACTGTTTCAAACTTATTAAAACAATGATTGATTGTTCTAAAGCTCAAATTGATATTGTAAGTCATTATAAAACTTCAGGCAGTTACAATAGATGGTTGCATCTGGAAATATTATGAAAAATATTCGCTCTGAAAGTCAAATCAAATTTGAAAGATTTCACACTTTTCCTGATTATGTCTTACGATATTCAGCCTTTATTTATTGAGCAACTTATGCTGTATTTTTTTTTTTGATAATTTCTTTCATAAATCACAATTTGATGGGTACATCTGCTTTCTCAATTAAAAATACTCTTTAAACAGTTACATCACAACACACGGTGAAACCTTTCACATTGGGAGGTTAAGACTCTAACTGGAATTCCTATTTCACATTATATTCAACCATCCCACAGGGGAGGTTAGCTGTGGCACCCCTAGCAGTACCAGCCGAACTCAGTTGAGTCCCTTGTCAGGCTGGGAGGAACGTAGAGAGGAGAGGTCCCCTTTTCTGTTTCATTTGTTTGATGGTGGCTACCCCCCAAAATTGGGGGAAGTACCTTGGTATATGTATGTATACTTAAAAATGATTATTTAAGAAATTCAAAGGACCTGTAACTTTGAAGAATTTCATTTTTAAAAGAATATTTCCCTTATCAATTGGAATAACAAAGACTCTTGAATATATGAAGGCTAGCAATTCTCGTTATAGGACAATACTTCTTGACCAATAAAGTAGCCTCTTTTTTTTCAATAGCTCCGAGTATACTTTATTTCCTTCATACTATAGAGTTAATTATGTGGCTAATATAGTCTAAAGACTGTTCAAGGGCCTGCAGGATAATATAACATGTTCAATCATAATTTGAAATTATTCAAAACTAAATAAACACTCAGAGTGCAGGCCTCCGCCACAGCAGCTTATTTTTCGAAACCAGCTTGCCTTTCCCAGTACCAATTTAGACCGTAGGCGTATTTGAAGTCTATATGACAACCATGTGCCAACAAGGGGTTAAGGTTAGGGTTAACTCAATTTACCTTCTGCTCGACCTTGACCTTGACTTTTAACCTAGGACTTTTAACATTGAATCGCTTCCACGTTTCAAAGTAACAATTAATCCCATGTGCCAACTATGGGTTAAGGTCATGGTTAATTCAATGTACCTTCTGCTCGACCTTGACCTTGATTTTTGACCTAGGACTTTTAACATTGAATCGCTTCCACGTTTCAAAGTAACAATTAATCCCATGTGCCAACTATGGGTAAAGGTCAAGGTTAATTCAATTTACTTTCTGCTCAACCTTGACCTTGATTTTTGACCTAGGACTTTTAACATTGAATCGCTTCCACGTTTCAACAGAACAATTAATCCCATGTGCCAACTATGGGTTAAGGTCATGGTTAATTCAATTTACTTTCTGCTCGACCTTGACCTTGATTTTTGACCTAGGACTTTTAACATTGAATCGCTACCACGTTTCAAAGTAACAATTAATCCCATGTGCCAACTATGGGTTAAGGTCATGGTTAATTCAATTTACTTTCTGCTCGACCTTGACCTTGATTTTTGACCTAGGACTTTTAACATTGAATCGCTACCACGTTTCAAAGTAACAATTAATCCCATGTGCCAACTATGGGTTAAGGTCATGGTTAATTCAATTTACTTTCTGCTCGACCTTGACCTTGATTTTTGACCTAGGACTTTTAACATTGAATCGCTACCACGTTTCAAAGTAACAATTAATACCATGTGCCAACTATGGGTTAAGGTCATGGTTAATTCAATTTACTTTCTGCTCGACCTTGACCTTGATTTTTGACCTAGGACTTTTAACATTGAATCGCTTCCACGTTTCAACAGAACAATGAATCCCTGAAAGTTTCACCACTCTACGAGTAAAACTGTGGCCAAGAAGTTCACAAATAAACAAACACACAGGCGAACAAACAGGGGTGAAAACATAACCTCCTCCTAACTTCGTTGGTGGAGGGTAATCAGATACTATGACCTGTGAAATTTAAATAAAAAACTATTGATAAAAAAATGAGAAAATGAATTATTAGAGCTTAGACGTAAGCAACAGACAACCTTGGATAGGTGTGAAAAGTCTTTTAGACTAAGGTAGCGACCCCATATTGTATTCCTTTATCCACGAGTGACACTTGTACTATGGAAAATGACATAGAAGAATATTCTGTAGCTCCAGTTTCTAATGAATTTTAATTTGAGAAATGCCAAAAATCTGTGGGTTAAGTGTTTCACAGTATTTCTTTTAAAAATTAGGAATACATTTTCTGTTCCTTTAGAAGTTACCA
>NC_090735.1:5146233-5148733 GCF_036898095.1 Palaemon carinicauda
TATGAGAATGCTTGGCGCAGTCAAGTGTGGACATGAGAATGCTTGGTGCAGTCAAATGTGGATATGAGAATGCTTGGAGCAGTCAAATGTGGATATGAGAATGCTTGGAGCAGTCAAATGTGGATATGAAAAATCTTGTTGCAGTCAAATGTGGATATGAGAATGCTTGGAGCAGTCAAATGTGGATATGAGAAAGCTTGGCGCAGTCAAATGTGGATATGAGTATGCTTGGCGTAGTCAAATTATTATTATTATTATTATTATTATTATTACTTGCTAAGCTACAACCCTAGTTGGAATAGCAAAATGCTATAAGCCCAGAGGCCCCAACAGGGTAAATAGCCCAGTGAGGAAAGGAAACAAGGGAAATAATGTATTTTATGAACAATGACATTTAAATAAATATTTCCTATATAAACTATGAAAACTTTAACAAAACAAGAGGAAGAGAAACGAGATAGAATAGTATGCCCGAGTGTATCCTCAAGCAAGAGAACTCTAACCCAAGACAGTGGAAGACCATGGTACAGAGGCTATGTCACTACCCAAGACTAGAGAACAATGGTTTGATTTTGGAGTGTCCTTCTCCTAGAAGAGCTGCTTACCATAGCTAAAGAGTCTCTTCTACCCTTACCAAGAGGAAAGTGGCCATTGTGGATATGAGTATGCTTGGCTCAGTCAAATGTGCGTATGAAAATGCTTGGTGCAGTCAAATGTCTTTATGGAATGTAAAATGCCACTTTCTTTAAAAAGAAAAGTACTTAATCACATGATCTTACCAGTATTAACTTACCATGCTAGAAACTTAAGCTATAGTAAAGTCTTAGAACACACACACACACACAAACACACACACACACACATATATATATATATATACATATATATATATATATATATATATATATATATATATATATATATATATATATATATGCATATATATACATATATATATATATATATATATATATATATATATATATATATATATATATACGTAAATATATGCATATATATATGTATATATATGTATATATCTATATATACTAAATCAGATTTCCCTTCCCCACCAAGAATTGTTGGGCTTTTTGTAGCACTTGCATGTATGAAGAGACAGCTTAACAAGTTGTCATGCAACTTATATAGCTCAGCAATTATTTATTGTATAAATGGGAAGAAAAAAAAATCTGTTGTCAAAAAGCTTTTAAAGTTGTAATTTAGTTAATCACTTCTAAGACATTCTTTACATGTATTTATAGTTTATATATGAAAGATTGATTTTAATGTTGTTACTGTTCTTAAAATATTTCATTTTAATTGTTCATGGCTTTTCTTGAGGATTATTTAATTCTTTGTTTCCTTTCCTCACTGGGCTATTTTCCATGTTGGAGCCCTTGCGTTTATAGCTTCTTGCTTTTCCAACGAGGGTTGTAGATTAGATAATAATAATAATAATAATAATAATAATAATAATAATAATAATAATAATAATAATAATAATAATAATATACAGCATTAGGCTTTATTGTCACCATCATATCATTAATTACTTTATTAAGCTTTTTTTAATTACTCTTTTTGATGTTCATGTCATACACTTATTCAAAGGTACATAAGGATTAGGAAGGACTTAATTGGAGTACGTTTGAATTAGTTTGCTCTACTGCTCAATTAATGGTTTGTTATCGACTATTATTATTATTATTATTATTATTATTATTATTATTATTATTATTATTGTTATTATTAAATGCTAAGCTACAACCCTAGTTGGAAAAGCAGGATGCTAAAAGCCCAGGGGCCCCAACAGGGGAAAATAGCCTAGTGAGGAAAGGAAACAAGCATAGATAAAATATTTTAAGAATAGAAACATTAAAATAAATATTTCCTATATAAACAATAAAAACTTCAACAAAACAAGAGGAAGAGAAATTAGATAGAACAGTGTGCCCGAGTGTACCCTCAAGCAAGAGAACTCTAACCCAAGACAGTGGAAGACCATGGTACAGAGGCCATAGCATTACCCAAGACTAGAGAACAATGGTTTGATTTTGGAGTGTCCTTCTCCCAGAAGAGCTGCTTACCGTTGCTAAAGAGTCTCTTCTACCCTTACCAAGAGGAAAGTAGCCACTGAACAATTACATTGCCGTAGTTAACTTCTTGGGTGAAGAAGAATTGTTTGGTTATCTCAGTGTTGTCGGGTTTATGAGGACAGAGGAGAATCTATAAAGAATAGTCCAGACTATTCGGTGTCTGTGTAGGCAAAGGGAAACCGTAACGAGAGAGAAGAATCCAATGAAGTACTGGCTGGCCAGTCAAAGGACCCCATAACTCTCTAGTGGTAGTATCTGAGCTATAAGGAAATCTCTTAGAATATTTAACATTGATTAATTAGAATGAATTAACAAAGAATGGAATGTTGAATAAAAAATGAAAATTAAACGGAACTGAAATAGAATTATGTATTTTCTATCGAATCATTTTCAGAAATCATTTC
>NC_090735.1:5153733-5166233 GCF_036898095.1 Palaemon carinicauda
CTAGCTTGAGGGTGCACTTGGGCACACTATTCTATCTAATTTCTCTTCCTCTGTTTTGTTAAAGCTTTTAAAGATTATATAGGAAATATTTATTTTAATGTTACTGTTCTTGAAATATTCTATTTTTCCTTGTTTCCTTTCCTCACTGGTCTATTTTCCATGTTGGGGCCCCTGGGCTTATAGCATCCTGCTTTTCCAACTCAAGTTGTAGCTTAGCTTAGCAAGTAATAATAATAATAATAATAATAATAATAATAATAATAATAATAATAATAATAATAATAATCTTTTATGTACATTTACTTTTGCTTTCATTATCTATTTCCTAACGATTTCTTTTGGCTCATGATATCTTCAGAATTATATTTTGACTAACGTTTATTAACCTTGTTTTTCAATATTTGAAATATATTCTTAATTATAATTTCCTTTCTTTACATTTACTTCTTAATCATGGCTTCCAGGTCATACCTGGAAATCAGTTAGTCAATGTATGGAAAAGATGTAGAAAATTTTCCCGTTGTTCACTGTTTTATGCATTAAATTGTCTATATAAGGTCTTAAGATGGTACAGTTGCCTTCATTAATTCTGGTGCACTGACATCTCCTTTGCTTCCTGTGTGGTGTACCAGAATTAATGAAGGCGATTGAACATGAATAGTTTAATTGCGTGTGGCTCTGCATTTGGTGTTGAGAATAGTGTTTATTTGATAATTGTGAGAGGCTAGAAGTGAGGCCTATATGTTGCACTTACTTTACTTACTTTACTTTGATGGCTGCTTTTCCAGTCCCATACAGCAGGGGAACCCCACTCTCTACAGGACCTCTACTGTCGTTTTATCTTATTCGTCCACAGTATTTATCTTTTCGAGTCACATATTGTTCATTTACTATTAAATCTGTTAAATCTGTGATGGATTTCATATTGTGATTTTACTGCTGAACATCTTTCATTAGAACAATTTGCTTCAGAGAAATACAAGCTGAGAATTAGTGTCACTTAATCAACAAATGATTCAGGGATAAACCTTATTCCAGAAACCACAATATACACCTTATTCTTGGCTTGTATCTCCCACTCTGGTACAGTTGATTTCATTAGTTCCGGTGCTCTTCATGGAAACCTAAGGAGACGTCAGCGTACCGGAATTAATGAAGCCAACTGTACGTCATGTCTTCGGGTAGTTGTTGTTATTATTATTATTATTATTATTATTATTATTATTATTATTATTATTATTATTATTACTACTACTACTTGTTAAGCTATAACCTTAATTGAAAAGCAGGATGCTATAAGCCAAGGTGCAACAACAGGGAAAATAGCCCAGTGAAGAAAGGAAACAGGGAAAAATAGATTATTTTATGAACAATAACAACATTAAAATAAATATCTCCTCTATAAACTATATAAAAAAACTGTAACAAAACAAGAAAAGAAATTAGATAGAATAGTGAGCCCGAGTTGTACCCTCAAGCAAGAGAACTATAGTCAATTCTTTTTAGATAGGCAGATTTGCACCGACTGGCAGGGGTGCCCTTTTAGCTCGGAAAAGTTTCCTGATCGCTGATTGGTTGGACAAGATAATTCTAACCAATCAGAGAGCAAGAAACTTTTCCGAGCTAAAAGGGCACCGCTGCGAGTCAGTGCAAATGCGCCTCATTAAAATAAATTGAGTATAGTAAGTTGTTGTAGTATAATGTCAACATACATTTCCTACTTAGCTGACGTAACTTCCAAGAACTAACCGGAGAATTAGGAGCCATTGCCTGGGCCCTCCTGGTTGAAGCTTGGGTGGAGAGGGGCCTTGGGCGCTGATCATATAGATATATGGTCAGTTACTAGGGCATTGAACTGCATTGTCACTTTCCTTTGCCTCTACCATTCATCAGAGACCTTTAAACCTTTGAGCAAAAAATTGGATTATTATTATTATCATTATTATTATTATTATTATTATTATTATTATTATTCTTGAAAAATTAACAGCATAGCCTTATTATCAAATACCTATACTCAAGTTTATAGGCCTGATCCTATATTATCTACATCCATCATAATCACACCAAAATGGTGTAATTTTTAAAATAAAAAACTCATGACTAGTTTATCTTTATTGGAAACTTGAATAAGCTTAATAAATTACTTATGAACAATGGAAATGAAATATAAAATTTCGAAACCATTTCAGCTGTGTGTGCAATGCTGTATTCAAACGGATCTTAAAACATTTCAACTAATATTACATTGGCAAAAAAAAAAAAAAAAAAAAAAAAAAAAAAAAAAAAAAAAAAACGTCAACAACGAACGTAATCAAAATAATTTTCTCAAGCATAACTTTCATTTAATTTTTATTTTATTTTAATAATATGTTGTTCATGTTTTGCAGCTGCGTAATTTACGTGTATGAAATTCATATCCAGTAATATACAAAGCATAGTGAGCTTGAATTAATCCTGAATTGAATTTGCAGGTTTTTAATAACCTATGGTTTTATGATATTTATATTTTTTCTTTGACGGGATTAACGGTTATGATAATAATAATAATAATAATAATAATAATAATAATAATAATAATAATAATAATAATAATTAATAATGGTAATGATAATAATAATTATAATAATAATTGATAATGATATTGATGGGAATGATAATAATAATAATAATAATAATAGTAATATCTTTAATGAAGCTAATTATAATGACAATTTTAATAATTTTGATAATAACAATAACTTTAAAAATAATAATAGTAATAATAATAATAATAATAATAATAATAATAATAATGATTATTATTATTATTGTTATTTTAATGAAGCTAATTATAATAATAATTTTAATAAAAATAATAACTTTAATAATAATCATAATTTAAATTATTTTAATAACAATAATAATAATAATGATAATAATAATAATAATAATAATAATAATATGTTAGCGGGTATCCATTTTCTTCATCCTTTGTGAAATTGCATTAATACTTTTGACTTAATCTCAGTATGTATAATCTGCATTTCGAATATAAAACTTTAAGTGACCGTTCTGTTTTATGATTTACAAGTTATAATTAAAGCAAAAAGCATATTTCTATAATAAAGTTTTTAGTTTGTGTTTATTGGATCAAATATGTGTATCGTAGGTTACAGAGATTTTTTTTTCTTTTTTTTTTTTGTAATATGCTTCACTTCTGTCGTAAAACCCATATTCGCTTTACTTGAAAAAGAACTATTTATGTAATTTCAGGTCCTGGTATATGACATATTGTTAAAATATAGAACTTCCTGCTTCGGTATATTGATTTTCTTTTTACGGGGTTGCTAAATGCATATTTCCATTGCGTCGATATCTTGTTGACATGTGTATCTCTTAAGAAATATCCAAAATTTGCAATTTTCCAAATTTTCTCTTTTCAAATTTGCTATTTTCCAAATTTGCTCTTTTCCAAATTTGCTATTTCCCAAATTTGCTCTTTTCCAAATTTGCTATTTTCCAAATTTGCTCTTTGCCAAATTGCTATTTTCCAAATTTGCTCTTTTCCAAATTTGCTATTTTCCAATTTTGCTCTTTGCCAAATTTGCTATTTCCCAAATTTGCTCTTTTCCAAATTTGCTCTTTTCCAAATTTGCTCTTTGCCAAATTTGCTCTTTTCCAAATTTGCTCTTTTCCAAATTTGCTCTTTGCCAAATTTGCTATTTTCCAAATTTGCTATTTCCCAAATTTGCTCTTTTCCAAATTTGCTATTTTCCAATTTTGCTCTTTGCCAAATTTGCTCTTTTCCAAATTTGCTCTTTTCCAAATTTGCTATTTCCCAAATTTGCTCTTTTCCAAATTTGCTCTTTGCCAAATTTGCTCTTTTCGAAATTTGCTATTTCCAAAATTTGCTCTTTTCCAAATTTTCTATTTTCCAAATTTGCTCTTTGCCAAATTTGCTATTTTCCAAATTTGCTATTTCCCAAATTTGCTCTTTTCCAAATTTGCTATTTTCCAAATTTGTTCTTTGCCAAATTTGCTCTTTTCCAAATTTGCTCTTTTCCAAATTTGCTATTTCCAAAATTTGCTCTTTTCCAAATTTGCTATTTTCCAAATTTGCTTTTTGCCAAATTTGCTATTTTCCAAATTTGCTATTTCCCAAATTTGCTCTTTTCCAAATTTGCTATTTTCCCATTTTGCTCTTTGCCAAATTTGCTATTTCCCAAATTTGCTCTTTTCCAAATTTGCTATTTCCCAAATTTGCTCTTTTCCAAATTTGCTATTTCCCAAATTTGCTCTTTTCCAAAATTTGCTCTTTTCCAAATTTGCTCTTTTCCAAATTTGCTCTTTTCCAAATTTGCTATTTCCCAAATTTGCTTTTTTCCAAATTTGCTATTTCCCAAATTTGCTCTTTGCCAAATTTGCTATTTCCCAAATTTGCTCTTTTCCAAATTTGCTATTTTCCAAATTTGCTATTTTCCAAATTTGCTATTTTCCAAATTTGCTCTTTTCCAAATTTACTATTTTCCAAATTTGTTCTTTTCCAAATTTGCTCTTTTCCAAATTTGCTATTTTCCAAATGCAAAGAGTACAGCAATAATTTTTTGTTTTTTGTTTTTTTTTGCTTTTTGTTTTTTCAAAGAACTGGATTTAACAGAATGTAAATGAATTTTGAATTTGCAGCCTCGCCAGATTTCCGCAGATTTCCTTCATACCTTAAATCCCCTTTCATGCAAAGTTGAGTTAATGTTTTAGCTTTCCAGTAACGCAGTGTAAAATCCCAAGCTAATCTTGCAATACACTTACTAATCCAAGCACTATTTGTGTTAATCTAGCCAAGTCTGTACAGCTAGAAAAATCGTAATAAAAATACTGCAATTAACTGCCAACGGTATTTGCATCGTCTCTACCTGGTGTTTGCCAGTCGGGGGTTCGAGTCCCGCTCAGAATCGTCAGTGCCATTAGTGTCTGCAACCTTACCATCCTTGTGAGTTAATGTTGGAGGGGTTTGGGGGAGCCAATACGTCTACCTGCTGAGATATCAACAACCTTTGCCTGGCCCTCCTTGGTCCTACACAGTTAAAAAACCGTAATCTTAATCGGAAATTCTCCGTGAAAATATACTGTTCTCAGTCGTATTTCAGTAAAATACTGGCGACTGTAATTTGTTATTATCTTTTACTGGTAGGTGACCGCAATATCACTCCTTAGCGTCAATATATCCGTTTTTATATCGATAAATGCAAGGCAACATTTATTCCATTAGTTTTACCGTTTTTTTACGACAAATTTTCAAGTGTAGTTCCGGGTCAAAATTTTCTTTTGAATATAACATATTTCCTATGGTATAGATTCCATACTATACTGGTCTTGTTAACGTTTAGATTATAAGTATTATTTGAAATTAAAAATTAATATGAATCAAATAATAATTCCCAGAATGCTTTGCTAGCAATGGTATTATAGATATTAGAATACATCAAATGGTATCAAAAGGTTTGGGAAACGCTATATTGAATAGAAAATTATAAAAACAAGACGAAATTTGCGGATAACCAAGGGTCTGCGGTGGTCGATGTGGTAACGTCCTTGACTGGTGAACGCCAGACTGCGCTTCGAGTGACGCTCAAACTCGTTAGTTCCTTTAGTCGCTGCAACCTCACCATCCTTGTGAGCTAAGGAGTGGGGTTGTGTGGTTTGAGGGAACCTACAGGTCTATTTACTGAGTCATCGGCAGCCATTCCCTGGCCCTCGTTGGTCCTAGCTTGGGTGGAGAGGGGGTTTGGGCGCTGATCATATGTATATATGGTAAGTCTCTTGGGCATTGTCCTGCTTGATAGGGCAATGTCACTGACCATTGCCGCTGCAATTCAATATTATTCTACAATAGTAAATAAAATTGTTTATTAGCAGACCACGGTAATAGGAACACACTAGACCATAAAATTAGGAAAATAGATTATTATTATTATTATTATTATTATTATTTGCTAAGCTACGGATGCTATAAGCCCAGGGAAAATAGCCCAGTAAGGAAAGGAAACAAGGAAAAAAATGTTTTAAGACGTAAAATGTTTAAGCAAATTCGAAGCAGAAAAACCTGAGTATTTTTCTAACTTTGTTTGTTACAACAGGCTTCCCTTATGAATGTTTTTATATTTGCAAATAGAACTACTCGGATTGTTAGCGAATATGAACGTTATAAAGCATTTTTTCCGTTATATTATTATTATTATTATTATTATTATTATTATTATTATTATTATTATTATTATTACTTGCTAAGCTGCAACCCTAGTTGGAAAAGCAGGATGCTATAAGCCCAGGGTCTCCAGCAGGGAAAATAGCTCAGTGAGGAAAGGAAAAAAAGGAAAATCAAATATTTTAAGAAGAGTAACAACAATAAATATCTCCTATATAAACAATAAAAACTTAAACAAAACAAGGGAAAGAAAAATAAGATAGGAGAGTGTGCTCGAGTGTACCCTCAAGCAAGAGTACTCTAACCCAAGACAGTGAAAGACCATGGTACAGGGGTTGCGGCACTACCCAAGATTTTAGAGTGTCCTTCTCCTAGAAGAGCTGCCTACCATAGCTAAATAAGTCACTTCTACCTTACAAAGAGGAAAGTAGCCACTGAACAATTACAGTGCATTAACTCATTAAGTGAAGGAAAATGGTTTATGACATCGTAGCTGTTAGGTGCTAACAGACGAGGTGAATGCAACTAACTTTTATTCAACAGATAATGAGCTAACAGGAGACTTAGCAGCCATTGCCTCTATCCTCCAGGTCCAAGCATGGGCGCTGATCATATAGATATATGGTCAGTCTCTATGTCACTGTCACTGTCCCTTGCCTTTGCCATTCATGAATGGCCTTTAAACCTTTAAAAAAGAAACTAGAATATTTCCTCGATCAGTGCCGTAAGGATCATCATTGCAAAATTAAATTCAACATATTTTAGAAGAATATAAACAAAATATCGAATGCTACGCGAACACGTTACCACGGTACTAGCCAGGAATCTAGTAATAATGGAAATGGCGAAATACGAAAATCAGACACATGTTGTTCATACGGTACCCAAGCAGTATTTTCGCCTTGTAAGTTGTAACGATACTATATTTCATTTATATGCCATTTAAAAAAAAAAAAAAAAAAAAAAAACAGTCATCTCTGAATAGGTTCTTTGTGAAAGTTGAACGTTAGAGCGTAACAAAAAGACAACCAAGTGTCCAGGAAGTGTGAATTAAGTGATTTAGTTGGTGATAGCGAACGTCGTTCAAGAAAGAGAACTCTCAATATTTTACCAGAAGTTCTCACGGAGGGAGATTACCCCTCCAAGCAGTAATCCCCTCCCTCCCCCCTCCCCCTCCTTCTCCTCCCCCTCCCCCTCCCCCTCCTCCTCCTCTTCCTCCTCCTCCCCTCCTCTTCCTCCCCCTCCTCCTCCTCCTCCGCCTCCTCCTCTTCCTCCCCCTCCCCCTCCCCCTCCTCTTCCTCCCCCTCCTCCTCCCCCCCGCCTCCTCCTCCCCCCCCGCCTCCTCCTCCTCCTCCTCTTCTTCCTCTTCCTCCTCCTCCTCCTCCTCCTCCTCCTCTTCTCTCTCTTTCTCCTCCTCCTCCTCCTCCTCTTTCCTCTCTCGTCTCCCTTATAGAATCACACCAGCCTCTACTTGCACCAACAGTAAAGTGCGAGTTAATTTCTTAATATTTCTATTTTCTATTATGCATTATTGAATTAAATTCATTTTTGATGGTTGTGGTTATAATCTTAATATTAATTAACATTACGAAACTTAAAAGATTGTTAATATTTCTATTGTGAAATATTGATTCATATTCATTTCTGATGGTAATGGTTATAATCTTGATATTAATTACCATTACAACACTTTTAAAGATGTAAAAATTTCTATTTTCTATTATTGATTTGTATTCATTCCTGATGTTAGTGTTTATGATCTTAACATCAATTAAAATTAGAAAATTTAAAAAATGTCAATATTCCTAAGTTTTATTATAAATTATTGATTTATACTCATTTCTCATCGTGGTGGTTATTAATCTTAATATTAATCACCACTACAAAACTTTGAAAAATGTCAATATTTCTACTTTTTAATCTGAATTCTTTATTTATATTCATTTCTGATCGTGGTGGTTATAATCTTAATAATAATACAATTAGAAACCTTTAAGAATGAATGTAATGTATATATATAGAAGTGTGGGACGCATCGAATGAATTTACTTTATAGCTTCTTGTAAAAGCAGTTTCAAGATACGAGTATTTTAAAACATTGCAAACTTATATCACCTTTTTGTCACCTGTGACTTCCAATACTGGCTTGTTTTAGCCGTTCTCCTCTTTCTCATTATTATTATTATTATTATTATTATTATTATTATTATTATTATTATTATCCAAGCTACAACCCTAGTTGGAAAAGCAGGATGCTATAAGCCCAGGGGTTCCAACAGGGAAAAATAGCCCAGTGAGGAAAGGAAATAAGGAAATAAATAAATGAAGAGAACAAATTAACAATAAATCATTCTAAAATAAGTAACAACGTCAAAACAGACATGTCATATATAAACTATTAACAACATCAAAAACAAATATGTCATGAATAAACTATAAAAAGACTCATGTCCACCTGGTCAACAAAAAAGCATTTGCTCCAACATTGAACTTTTGAAGTTCTACTGATTCAACCACCCGATTAGGAAGATCATTCCACAACTTGGTAACAGCTGGAATAAAACTTCTAGAGTACTGCGTAGTATTGAGCCTCGTGATGGAGAAGGCCTGGCTATTAGAATTAACTGCCTGCCTAGTATTACGAACAGGATAGAATTGTCCATGGAGATCTGAATGTAAAGGATGGTCAGAGTTATGAAAAATCTTATGCAATATGCATAATGAACTAATTGAACGACGGTGCCAGAGATTAATATCTAGATCAGGAATAAGAAATTTAATAGACCGTAAGTTTCTCTCCAACAAATTAAGATGAGAATCAGCAGCTGAAGACCAGACAGGAGAACAATACTCAAAACAAGGTAGAATGAAAGAATTAAAACACTTCTTCAAAATAGATTGATCACCGAAAATCCTGGAAAACTTTCTCAATCAGCCTATTTTTTGTGCAATTGAAGAAGACACAGACCTTATATGTTTCTCAAAAGTAAATTTACTGTCGAGAATCACACCTAAGATTTTGAAAGAGTCATACATATTTAAAGAAACATTATCAATACTGAGATCCGGATGTTGAGGAGTCACCGTCCTTGACCTACTTACAATCATACTTTGAGTTTTGTTAGGATTCAACTTCATACCCCATAATTTGCACCATGCACTAATTCTAGCTAAATCTCTATTAAGGGATTCACCAACCCTAGATCTACATTCAGGGGATGGAATTGATGCAAAGAGAGTAGCATCATCTACATATGCAACAAGCTTGTTTTCTAGGCCAAACCACATGTCATGTGGATATAGTATGAAAAGTAATGGGCCAAAAACACTACCCTGTGGAACACCGGATATCACATTCCTATAATCACTATAGTGCCCATCAACAATAACTCTTTGAGATCTATTACTTAAAAAATCAATAATAATGCTACTTCCATCCCTCATTAGTAATCAGTTCTTTGAAATCAGGCTGTAACATTATCCTGAACAACAGGGTTGTGATGGCCGATGTGGTAACGTCCCTGACTGGTAAACTCCAGTGATTAAGGATGAGGCCTAAGGGGGAGCCTGGCCTTCCTTGGTCCTAGCTTGGGTGGAGAGGGGGCTTCCTCGCTGATCATATGTGTATATGGTCAGACTCTAGGGCATTGTCCTGCTCGATAGGACATTGTTACTGTCCCTTGCCCCTGCTATTCATGAGCGGCCTTTAAACCTTTAAACTGGCGTCTTCTCTTCCCTCTTAGCCAAGTCGTGCATCGTATATAGAACCTATATGTACTATATGTATATATATATATATATATATATATATATATATATATATATATATATATATATATACGCATATATATATATATATAATATATATATATATATATATATATATATATATATATATATATATATATATATATATATATATATATATATATATATATATATATATATATGTGTGTGTGTGTGTGGGTGTGTGTGTGTGTTTGTGTGTTTGTGTGTGTGTGAGTGTTGTGGGGATGTGTTATCCCCACATAGATTTAAATTACTAACAAGTTCTCAGTTAGCTCACTTTTTGAATATAAGGGGAGTCTACCTACTCCCTTGTGTTCCGGTGTCATATACACTTTTCAGTGTGCACTCTGTAATGAGTGCTACACTGGAAGTACATCTAGACAGCTTCAGTGTAGGATTTCGGAGCACATGGGGAGGAGATCTGTACGAACCTATATACCTTTGAATAAAAAAAACAATTTCAGCTATTTATGACCATGCATTTAAATCTGGTCATGCCATTTTCGAGGAAAATTTCAAAATCACACAGACATAGGAGCGTCAGCCAACTGAGAATCCTGGAGTCTTTATACATTTTTAAGACAAAACCCAGCTTGAATGAGGGCTTACCTGTTCAGTTACCGGTGACCCATCGATCCGTCTGGTCTGTGGGTTGCTGCTCTGGGTGGGTGGTCATCGACTCCTGCGGGTGACTAGGTATATTAGTTATTGAGTCTTTTATATAGTTATATGTGTAATAAGTCTTTTATATGGTTTAATGTTCCTTTATTGCTTTGATTTTAGAGCTAGTTAGTCAGTTCATGAAAGTATCTCTTCCTACTATGTAATTAGGATGATTTTTATCAATATTATTAATTTTACATAATGATAATTCCAGATAGGCTGAGGATGATATAAGTTATGTCAAAAGCTCCCAAATAAAGATGATACCAGCATTGACTATTTTATTTCTACTATATATATATATATATATATATATATATATAATATATATATATATATATATATATATATATATCAACACAACATCGTGTTCAAATAGAAAATAAATTTCTACCTCATACTTGGGATCGAACGCTAGCCCCTTCTAATGAAAGGCCAGGTCGAAACCAACCATGCCACGAGAGACCATAAAAGAAACCGGAACCTGACGCTAGACAGCTGTCCGAGGAAATCGGGAAATTGGGTAAAACTCTCTGGTAAGAGACTGATGTCTCGCCAGGTAAATCCTCGGACAGCTGTCTAGCGTCAGGTTCCGGTTTCTTTTATGGTCTCTCGTGGCATGGTTGGTTTCGACCTGGCCTTTCATTAGAAGGGGCTAGCGTTCGATCCCAAGTATGAGGTAGAAATTCATTTCTATCTGAACACTATGTTGTGTTGATATTTATCCATATTGACTTATTAGGGGTAATTTGAATGAATTACTACCAATCGTGTCACGTGGTGGGCCGGGAAATCGGGTAAAACTCGCTGGTAAGAGACTGATGTCTCGCCAGGTAAATCCTCGGACAGCTAGGTAGCGTTAGGTTCCGGTTTCTTTTATGGTCTCTCGTGACATGGTTGGTTTCGACCTGGCCTTTCATTAGAAGGGGCTAGCGTTCGATCCCAAGTATGAGGTAGAAATTTATTTCTATTTGAACACGATGTTGTGTTGATATTTATCCATATTGACTCATTAGGGGTAATTTGAATAAATTACTACCAATTGTGTCACGTGGTGGGCCGGGAAATCGGGTAAAACTCGCTGGTAAGAGACTGATGTCTCGCCAGGTAAATCCTCGGACAGCTAGGTAGCGTCAGGTTCCGATTTCTTTTATGGTCTCTCGTGGCATGGTTGGTTTCGACCTGGCCTTTCATTAGAAGGGGCTAGCGTTCGATCCCAAGTATGAGGTAGAAATTTATTTTATATATATATATATATATATATATATATATATATATATATATATATATATATATATATATATATATATATATATATATATATATATATATCTTTTTCTCTACCTCTGACGCTAATGAGTTACCTGTAAAAGATTATAAGGCAGTCCTTGATGCATAATTTATCAATTAGGTCAGCTGATCACTAAAGTGGGCAATGTTATTTTAAATTTTCAAGCATAGCTACGATGATAAAAGAAATATCAATAATGAGGATAATAATGATAATTATAATGATAATGATAATGATAGCAAATAGAATAATGAAAATAGTAAGACTGACTATGAAAAAAAATAATAATATAGGGTGAACCAATAAATAGATAATATTAATAATGTTATAATAATGATAATGCTTATAATGATAATAATAATGATAGATATTTAGATAATGAAAATAATTAGAATGACTATGAGAAAAATAATAATAATTGCATAGGATGAACCAATAAAAAATATTGATAACGGTTAAAATAATGATAATCTTTATAATAATAATGATAATGATAGTAAAGTAATGAAAATGATAAAAATGTTTATGAGAAAAAAATAATGATATAGTTTATATAGGGGATATGTATTTTAA
>NC_090735.1:5168733-5172437 GCF_036898095.1 Palaemon carinicauda
ACAAATGCTTGTAAGTCGAATGTTTGTTATTAGATTTTTATCAAATTAAATGTTTGTAAGTCGAATGTATGTTAGACAAATGCTTGTAAGTCGAATGTTTGTTATTAGATTTTTATCAAATTAAATGTTTGTGAGTCGAATGTATGTTAGACAAATGCTTGTAAGTCGAATGTTTGTTATTAGATTTTTATCAAATTAAATGTTTGTGAGTCGAATGTATGTTAGACAAATGCTTGTAAGTCGAATGTTTGTTATTAGATTTTTATCAAATTAAATGTTTGTGAGTCCGAATGTATGTAAGTCAAATGCTTGTATGTCGAATGTTTGTTATTAGATTTTTATCAAATTAAATGTTTGTGAGTCGAATGTATGTTAGACAAATGCTTGTAAGTCGAATGTTTGTTATTAGATTTTTATCAAATTAAATGTTTGTGAGTCGAATGTATGTTAGACAAATGCTTGTAAGTCGAATGTTTGTTATTAGATTTTTATCAAATTAAATGTTTGTGAGTCGAATGTATGCAAGTCAAATGCTTGTATGTCGAATGTTTGTTATTAGATTTTTATCAAATTAAATGTTTGTGAGTCGAATGTATGTTAGACAAATGCTTGTAAGTCGAATGTTTGTTATTAGATTTTTTATCAAATTAAATGTTTGTGAGTCGAATGTATGTTAGACAAATGCTTGTAAGTCGAATGTTTGTTATTAGATTTTTATCAAATTAAATGTTTGTAAGTCGAATGTATGTAAGTCAAATGCTTGTATGTCGAATGTTTGTTATTAGATTTTTATCAAATTAAATGTTTGTGAGTCGAATGTATGTTAGACAAATGCTTGTAAGTCGAATGTTTGTTATTAGATTTTTATCAAATTGAATGTTTTGTAAGTCGAATGTATGTTAGACAAATGCTTGTAAGTCGAAATGTTTGTTATTAGATTTTTATCAAATTGAATGTTTGTAAGTCGAATGTATGTTAGACAAATGCTTGTAAGTCCAATGTTTGTTATTAGATTTTTATCAAATTAAATGTTGTAAGTCGTATGTAAGTCAAATGCTTGTAAGTCGACTGTTTGTAAGCAGAATGTTTGTACGTTGAGGACTTTCTGTTTATATATATATATATATATATATATATATATATATATATATATATTATATATATATATATATATATATATATATATATATATATATATATATTTTTTTTTTTTTTCACTGTTGGCATACAGGAGATTTAGAGAGCTCCTTAAGCGTGTATCCTTCCCGTACTTAAGAACACACATTCATAAGCTTCATTGGGTCATTAGCAGTCTTATCTCTGACCATAAATTTTCTTAGTAACCGCTTGAATTACGCAAGTTTTGTGCGAGACCACTTTCATGCAAAGGCACGTTTTAGTAGCTGGCTTTTTTTTCTTTTTTTCTCTTTAAGTTACGCTGGTTTCAGTTGAATTATTATTATCTTTGCTTTAAAAGTTGCTAGTGGCATTTTTAGAATTTATGTTAGAAGCAGATCTCATAGCCAGGCCTTCTCCATCATGAGGCTCAATACTACACAGTATTCTAGAAGTTTTATTCCAGCTGTTACCAAGTTGTGGAATGATCTTCCTAATCGGGTAGTTGAATCAGTAAAACTTCAAAAGTTCAAAGCTGGAGCAAATGTTTTTATGTTGACCAGGCTGACATGAGTCTTTTTATAGTTTATTTATGCCGTATCTGTTTTTGACGTTATTAATAGTTTATATATGACATATCTATTTTGACGCTGTTACTGTTTTTAGAATGATATATTAATTTACTCTCATCATTTATTTATTTCCTTATTTCCTTTCCTCAATGGGCTATTTTTCCCTATTGGAGCCCTTGGGCTTATAGCATCTTGCTTTTTCAACTAGGGTTGTAGCTTGGCTAATAATAATAATAATAATAATAATAATAATAATAATAATAATATATATAACTTCTATAACATATTTACTTTTCTTTTAATTTTTATTTATAATAAACGATATCGGCGTCAATGACCTTCGATGTCAGGATGCCAGAGAACCTCAAATCATTCATTCATTTATTTAAAAATTGCCTTTTGATGATGAAATATTTAAATATGTGAGAGTATTTTCCAAAACTTTCGATTCCAAAAAATATAGAGGAAATATCATTACCTCATATTTAATTAAAAGTTGCCGGTGATGATGAAATATTTAAAGAATATTTTAAAGAATTTTCCGAAACTCTCGGCGGCAAAAAAAAAGAAAAAAAAAAAAAGAAGAAGAATCATCATTATATTATGCTTGATTAAAAGTTGCCTTTTGATGATGAGATATTTCAAGATGTTGAGAACATTTTCCAAAATCTCTGGTTGCAAAAAATATTCAGGAAATATAATTCATCTTTATATATTAATGTTAAAAGCGTAACAACACTGTATCTCTCTTGTAATTCTGTATTTGGCTTTTGCTGAAATTTTTATTATTATTATTATTATTATTATTATTATTATTATTATTATTATTATTATACTTACTAATCAACAAACCTAGTTGGAAAAGCAGATTGTGTTATAAGCCCAGGGGCTCCAACAGGGAGAATAGCCCATTGAGGAAAGGAAACAAAGAAACATAGAATATTTTAAGAACAGTAACAACATTACAATAAATATTTCCTATAAAAAATATAAAAACTTAAAAAAAAAACAAGAGGAAAAGAAATACGATACAACAGCATGCCCGAGTGTACCCTCAAGCAAGAGAACTCTACCCCTAGACAGTGGAAGACCATGGTACAGAGGCTAGGGCACTACCCAAGACTAGAGAACAATCGTTTGGTTTTGGAAGTTTTTTTAAAACTGTGTTAACGTGATTACTTTCATTATAGTATGTTATTATGTAATTACAGCATCTATGAAATTAATTTTTTTCTAACTAGAAAAAATTAATCGAAATATCAGGAATATAATCAATGGAAGTGAATATTGTAGAAAATAAGAGAACATACAGTTTCTTGTAGTGCCTACAACCTCACCATCCTTGTGAGCTAATAATGGGGGATTTGGATGAGCATTTAGGTCTCCCAGCTGAGTCATCAGCAGCCATTCCCTGGCCCTCCCTGGTCTTAGCTTGGATGGAGAGGGGCGTTAGACGCGGATCATATTTCTATATGGTCAGTCTCGAGGGGATTTTCCCGGTAGCTAAGGCAACGTCACTGTCCCTTGCCTCTGCCATTCATGAGTGGCATTTAAACCTTTAAATTTTGGACTTATGACAAGTTTATGACGAGCCGAGAGAAGGTTGTGACCCAAAGGCATGATGAAATCAACTGATTAACTTTATTACAGAACATTCCCTTTTATATACATAAACTCCAGGCAAAAAGGGCACAAAAGACATAACAGGCAATTTCATGTTCAACCGACAACCGCACCGGTTAACAGTTAACGGTGAGAAAAACAGACATGTTATTTCAGGTCCTTATCAGTGCGAGGGGAGAGCGAAGATACAAGCATAATATACACACAAAATGAAATGTTACTATGTACGATCGTGTGACACACGGTTGGTATAAGTTCTATACTGAGGTCAGTGGCGCAGCAGGAAAAGTTAAGAATTAGATAGTGGCTTACAAAGTAAAACATTGCAGGAAAAACGGTAGCTTGATAGAAAGGATACTCATCTACAAGGGAAAAAGAAAGCAAGGAAAAAGT
>NC_090735.1:5172937-5195437 GCF_036898095.1 Palaemon carinicauda
CATTTGCTCTTGGAGAGAGAGAGAGAGAGAGAGAGAGAGGAGAGAGAGAGAGAGAGAGAGAGAGAGAGAGAGAGTTACAAGGAGTTGCAAGGACTTTCGATGTCTGAAAGGACTCTTCAATCCATCCGCAGCGACTCCATTTGCTCTTGGAGAGAGAGAGAGAGAGAGAGAGAGAGAGAGAGAGAGAGAGAGAGAGAGAGAGAGAGAGAGAGAGAGAGAGAGAGAGAGAGTTACAAGGACTTTCGATGTCTCAAAGACTCTTCAATCCATTCGCAGCGACTCCATTTGCTCTTGGGGAGAGAGAGAGAGAGAGAGAGAGAGAGAGAGAGAGAGAGAGAGTTACAAGAGTTGCAAGGACTTTCGATGTCTCAAAGACTCTTCAATCCATCCGCAGCGACTCCATTTGCTCAGAGAGAGAGAGAGAGAGAGAGAAGAGAGAGAGAGAGAGAGAGAGAGAGAGAGAGTTACAAGGAGTTGCAAGGACTTTCGATGTCTCAAAGACTCTTCAATCCATCCGCAGCGACTCCATTTGCTCTTGGGGAGAGAGAGAGAGAGAGAGAGAGAGAGAGAGAGAGAGAGAGAGAGAGAGAGAGAGAGAGAGAGAGAGAGTTACAAGGAGTTGCAAGGACTTTCGATATCTCAAAGACTCTTCAATCCATCCGCAGCGACTCCATTTTCTCTTGGAGAGAGAGAGAGAGAGAGAGAGAGAGAATAAAAATTCCTTCAGGGTTATTGTTCAAATAAATGTCTACGAAACCGACACATTTGCTCCCCGTCCCTCGGGTAGAGGGAGAGGGAGTAGTCATATAAGTCTTACAGTTTTTTTACGGTGGTTTTCATCAAATAATGATAACCAAAATTTAGTTAGTAAAGGAATTGAGATGACACAGATAGAGACAGAAATGTAGGACCGATGATATTTCATTTCCACTAAGGATGAAAGTTACACGAGGTGGATATGATTTTCGCTCTTATGGTACGTTCCTTGAATGGATTAAACTATGGAAGATATTTGCACACCGATTATCACTATGAGGGATTGGGTTAGTATCTATCTTAGCTAATAATAATAATAATAATAATAATAATAATAATAATAATAATAATAATAATAATAATAATAATAATAATAACAGGTTGAACCATGGCATAGTTGTTAAATATATACTATGACAGGGCCAGTATCGGAGAAATATACAATATGATCTATTTTTAACGCTATATCACATCGCATTGTAGTGACCTAATGTCAAAAATAATTTCTCTCTTGACCTGAAGGTCATAGAAAATAAGGCAAAAAATATTATATTGCTTTCGAGTTCATTGGAAATTTTATTAAAAAAATAGGAAATCGAGAGGTGCAAACTTGCTTAATGGACAAGTTCATATTATTATTATTATTATTATTATTATTATTATTATTATTATTACTATTAGTTGCTAAGCTATAACCCTAGTTGGAAAAGCAGGATGCTATAATCCCAGGGACCCTAACAGGAAAAATAGCTCAGTGAGGAAAGGAAGCAAGGAAAAATAAGAAAAATTAAGAACAGTAATAGCATCAAAACAGATATTTCCAACATAAACTATGAAAACTTTTGAATAGAAGTGTATTCGAGTGTACCCTCAAGCAAGAGAACTCTATCCACGCAGAATCACGCACATGCACTCATATAAACAAAAATGCACACGCACTGCTCATGAATATGACTGTTTGGAATTGTGTATTGTTTATGATAAACGATAAATAATAAATAAGTTTTGCTACATGAATTATATTGACACGAATATTATATTCCTAATTCCCTTAAAAAAAAAAAAAAAAAAAAAAAAAAAAAAAAACAATGAAAGGACCAAATTACTCTTCATAAACTAGACTTGAGAATGGATATGACTATTTGGATATGACTATTTGGATTTGTGTATTGTTTATGATAAAGGATAAATAATAAACAAATTTTGCTACATGAATTATAATAACACGAATATTATATTCCTAATTCCCTAAAAAAAAAAAAAAAAAAAAAAAAAAAAAACAATGAAAGGACCAAATTACTCTTCATAAACTAGAATTGAGAATGGATAAAGAAGGGGCAATAATATATAGAAATAATGATTTTCAACTGGCTAATTAACAGACGGTCAATAGCTTTTTATTTCCAAGAGAAATAAAAACGCGCCTGACTGTTGACCACCAGACTGGGGTTCGAGTCCCGCGCAAACTCGCTAGTTCCTTTGGTCGCTGCAACCTCACCTTCCTTGTGAACTAAGGATGGGGGGTTTGAGGGAGCCTATAGGTATATCTGTTGAGTCATCAGCAGTCAATGCCTAGCCCTCCTTGGTCCTAGCTTGTGTGGAGAGGGGGCAAGGGCGCTAATCATACGTATATATGGTCAGTCTCTAGGGCATTGTCCTGCTTGATAGGGGAATGTCACTGTTCCTTACCTCATCCAGTCACGAGTGGCCTTTAAACTCTTCAAAGAGGAAAATAATAACTGATGGGATATATTTGCCTCAATAATCAAGCTGCATTATTCAAGATTTTCCCGGAACATTTTTATTCAACTTAATTTTTTTTTTTTTGGTAGCCGAATAAGAAAATTTCCTAAATAAGCAAAATTGCGAAACGTTCCACTGTTTTTTTTTCTTTTTATTTTTTTATTTTTTTGTATCCGAATAAGAAAATTTCACAAATAAGCGAAATTGGGAAACGTTCCATGTTCTGTTAATGTAACTGGGTATTTGTAAACTGACTTGCGTTTTATATCTGTTTTGAAACTGTTACTGTTTTTTGAATGATATATTGTTAATTTATTCTCATCATTTATTTATTTCCTTATTTTTTTCCTCACCGGGCTATTTTTCCCTGGTGGAGCCCTCGGGCTTATAGCATCTTGCTTTTCCAACTAGGGTTGTAGCTTGGCTAATAATAATAATAATAATAATAATAATAATAATAATAATAATAACTTTAGCTTTTGACCGTTTATCGACTCTATACGTCATTTTCAGATATAAATTAATATAGGGACTGTAAATTCTTAAAAGAAAATGATAATGTATTCTTATTTTATATTAAAAGCTCACTTTCCTCTTGGTAACTGTAGAAGAGATTCTTTAGCTATGGTAAGCAGCTCTTCTGGGTCACTCCAAAATCAAACCATTGTTCACTAGTCTTGGGTAGTGCCATAGCGTCTGTACCATGGTCTTCCCCTGTCTCGGGTTAGAGTTCTCTTTCTTGAAGGTACACTCGGGTACAATATTTTATCTTATTTCTCTTCCTCTTGTTTTGTTATAGTTTTTATAGTTTATAAAGGAGAAATTTATCTTAATATTACTGTTCTCAAAATATTTTAATTTTCCTTGTTTCCTTTCCTCACTGGGCTATTTTCCCTGTTGGAGCCCCTAGGCTTATAGAATTCTGCTCTTCCAACTAGGGTTGTAGCTAAGCAATTAATAATAATAATAATAATAATAATAATAATAATAATAATAATAATATAGAGACGACTGGCGAAATCTAACCGAGGCCCATTGCTGAAATTTTAAAAGCGAAAGTAAAAAAAGTTACAGAAATCTACATGAAAACAACGAAGAAATAAGAACAAAGAAATTCCTCGCTTCGCCTAAACAAACCCGAATTCCATATGGTGGAAAGAGCGCCTCACTACGACGGCTGTGTCGTAGCAGTTTTCCATTTCCGTTCATAAGGTTTTTATTTGCGTCGTAAATTCTGACAGAATGGCTAGCTGGGGTCTCTCTGTTTTAATTAGAAAGGACAGCGTCCCTTTTCCCCCCCGAGGTTTGCTTTTTAGCTCAGACTACTGACATTCCTTAACCAAATATTGCATTTGATATGGGAAAACAGTTTAATTTGTTTAATCTTTCTTTAAGATAATGTGCAATAGTCTCTCATTGCCTTCCTCTCCTCAGTCACTTTCCCTTACACTTACTAAGATAAGTAATAAAGGGTTCTGTGATATCGGTTTGATGATTCATATTTATTTAAGGTGATTGCAATACGCACACACATACACACACACTAATACACTTGTTTGTATACGAGGTAATCATAAGGTTTTTGAGAATGTGTAATAGAATTGTCTCTTAGTTTAGAAGTTTTACTTTGCTCTCTCTCTCTCTCTCTCTCTCTCTCTCTCTCTCTCTCTCTCTCTCTCTCTCTCTCTCTCTCTCTCTCTCTCTCTATATATATATATATATATATATATATATATATATATATATATATATATATATATGTATAAATAATTCATATATATAAATATATATATATATATATATATATATATATATATATATATATATATATATATACTGTACATATAGAAATGTATGTATATATATATATATATATATATATATATATATATATATATATATATATATATATATATATATATATATATATATATATATATATATATATATATATAAACTAACCATGCATTCATCAGATCAGCCCCTAAGCTCCCTCTCCACCCAAGCTAGGAACAAAGGGGCCGGGCAACGGCTGCTGATGACTCAGCACCGTCAGTAGATAGACCTATAGGCTCTCCCAATCCCCAAATCCTTAGCTCACAAGGATGGTGAGGTTATAGCAACCAAAGAAACTAAAGAGTTTGAGTGGGACTCGAACCCCAGTCTGGCGATTACCAGTCAGGGGCGTTACCCCATTCCTTTTATGGAAACCATTTAATTTCTTAAATGTTCCACTGGGCTTTAGGAAAATCCCTAATCCTATTACCCAGCCTTTCAAACAACCAGCATCTCGATGCTTCGCAAATTTACGATGACAAGATCTGTAATCTCTGAATTGCACAGTTTAGTGAGTATAATTCAAAATTTTTTACCACAATCAGATTACAATGCCTTTCTTAGATTCCAAGAATCTTACACTATTCTAAAGCTAGTAGGGTGGCCAGGACACCAGCTACCCGTTGTGGGACTACCGCTAGAGAGTTATTGAGTCCTTTAACTGGCCAGGCAGTACTATATTGGATCCTTCTCTCTGGTTAAGGTTCATTTTCCCTTTTTCCTACATATACACCGAATAATCTGGCCTATTCTTTACAGATTCTCCTCTGTCCTCATACACCTGACAACACTGAGATTACCAAACAATTCTTCTTCACCCAAGGGGTTAACTACTGCATTGTAATTGTTCAGTGGCCACTTTCCTCTTGATAAGGGTAGAAGAGACTCTTTAGCTATGATAAACAGCTTTTCTAAGAGAAGGACACTCCACAATCAAACTATTGTTTTCTTATTTTGGGAAGTGCCATAGCCTCTGTACCATGGTCTTCCACTGTCTTGGGTTAGAGTTCTCTTGCTTGAGGGTATACTCGGGCTCACTATTCTATCTAATTTCTCTTCCTCTTGTTTTTTAATTTTTTTTTTTTAGTTTATATATGAAATATTTATTTTAATGGTGTTACTGTTCGCAAAATATTTGAATTTTCCTCATTTCCTTTCCTCACTGGGGTATTTTCCATGTTGGAGTCCTTGGGCTTAAAGGATCCTGCTTTTTCAATTAGGGTTGTAGCTTAGCAAGCAATAACAATAATGATAATAATAATAATAATCTGGTTCGACGACTCTTCTCAAAATCCTCTATCCTCTCAAATTTCTTGGAAGAACAGGCTATTTCCATTTATACAACTGCGACCATTTATTTTCGTTTTCCAGATTTGGGTTGGACAAGGACAGAAGTTTTTCCATTGCTGTAGCCTCTTCCCACAAAAAAAAAAAAAAAAAAAAAAAAAAAAAAAAAAAAAAAAAAAAAAAAAAAAAAAAAAAAAATTCTATTAAAAATTTGCATATCAGGGGTATCTATGTATAGCACCAGAGTTAGTGTAAGACATAATTTTTTTCAAATTTTCTTATCACTTATGCGTGGCACCAGACTTGGCATATGACATGGCAAATTATTTTACAAGACTACAGGCATAAAATATATTCCAAATTTGTCTGGGGAAATAATACTTCTAACTTTTTATAGCGTCCTCATCCATTTCAGTTGAATAGGTATCTGTTTTCGAATACTCAAAGTTTTCTGCTTTTATTTTTCATTGTTCTATAAAACAGTAATTTTCTTAGCAACATCTTAATCACCCCTATATAATAGAGAGCAAGTCTCAGGCCATATATATATATATATATATATACATATATATATATATATATATATATATATATATATATATATATATATACATATATATATATATATATATATATATATATATATATATATATATATATATATATATATATATCATCATCATCAACCCAGCCACTGAGAGGGGCAAGCCAGCCTCAACTTGGTGTCGGTCCCAAGCCCGGGTAAATGGGGAGGGTTGGCGGCAGGAAAGGCATCCGACCATGAAAAATTTGCCAAAGCGAATATGGACAGTGAATATTATCAGAATAAAATTACTGCTAGATGGAGAAAGCTGGCCAGAAACATCGACCCCACATAGAAGTGGGAAAAGATGCAGATAAAGAAAGAAGAAGAAGATATATGTATCCTCATCATCATCTCCTGCTACGCCTATTGACGCATATAATTTGTATATATATATATATATATATATATATATATATATATATATATATATATATATATATATATATGTATATATATATACACACATATATATACATATACACACACACATATATATATATACATACACACACACACACACACACACACACACATATATATATATATATATATATATATATATATATATATATATATATATATATATATATATGAAAATGGTTTGTTCATGCTCCTCGCACTCCCCAAGAAAGATTAGTGCACCAAACTTTCAACAGGGCTCCATAAGGCACTAGAAGAGTTGGAAGACCTAGGACTACATGTCTGTGGAATACGAATCATGAAATAGGAGATAATAAATGGAGAAGTATTGAATGAAAAGATAGAAACGACTAGCGAAATCTATACGAGGCCCTTGCGTCAATATATGTAGGAGGTGATGATGAAGTCTCAGTTTAATGAAGCCTCTCAATTATTTCATTCACTTATCTTATGGTAAATTTACCTATGAAAAAACAGGTTTACTTTTAAGAAAAACAATGAATTTTAATCAGTAAAAAGCTGTCATTCTCCACTATCATTTTTTTCTTAGCATATTTTAAAGACGTATTCATGAATTTTTGAACGGTTCCTCGATGAAATCATTTAGCATCTAATTTGAGCTAGAGGGAAAGGTTTTTCATAAAGAAATGAATATGATATTTTCATATTTTTTCATAGTTCTAGAGATTTTTAGTGCTGAAACAAATTGTGGTAGCCGATGTGGTAACGTCCCTAACTGGTGAACGCCAGACTGGAGTTCGAGTCTAGCTCAAACTCGTTAGTTTCTGTGGTCGCTGCAACCTCACCATCCTTGTGAGCTAAGGATGGGAGTTGGGTTGGGGGAGCCTATATGTCTATCTGCTGAGTCATCAGCAACCATTGCCAGGCCCCCCTTGGTCCTAGCTTGGGTGGAGAGAGGGGGCTTGGGTGTTGATCATATGTATACATGGTCAGTCTCTAGGGCATTGTCCTTCTCGATAAGATAATGTCACTGTCCCTTGCCTCTGCCATTCATGATCGGCCTTTAAACCTTAAAACTTTAAACCTTTTTTTGAGGGCTTCCGGAATTTCATTAATTTTGCGAGCAAGATTCCAGCGAAATTCCTTAATGAAAAATGATTTCCAAGTCATAATGTAAATTTTTTTTTCGACCTCATTTGACTAACTAATCACCAGAGTCTGCTTTATTAACCTTCATTGCTTCTTGAAGGAAATGAAACATTTGGAGAAAGAATTTTTGTTAGTCTATAATCTTCTCAGAGATTTATGCTTCGATGAGTGTCTTCTTTAAATACAGTTGCTATAGGACTTGAAAGTTTAATAAATACATCTTCGATTACGTTATTGAGGTTGTAATTATAATGATATTCGAAAATTAAAGTCTTTTAGTTATAAACCAAAGAGAATTTGTAGCAATCTGGCAGATATTTTGATGGGTTGCAAAAAGCCTTCATTGCAATCAATAAAAGCAATTTCGATAGATGAGGCTCTTTCTTTGCCTTAAAGTTAATCAAATAATAATTATTATTCTTTCCATAACTCTGTCAGTTGTAACTATAGTCAATATTTTTTAGCGAGGCAGATTTGCACCGACTTGCAGCGGTGCCCTATTAGTTCTGAAAAGTTTCCTGATCGCTGATTGGTTGGACAAAATAATTCTAACCAACCAGATAGCAGGAAATTTTTCCGAGCTGAAAGGGCATCGCTGCAAGTCGGTGCAAATGCGCCTCATTAAAAAAATTTACTATAGCTTATGTTCTAAGCCTTTAGTAAGGCTGACAAGTTCTGATGCATAAGTTATAGTGGTAGGGCCATCTGATTAAATACTTCTCTTTTTAGAGAAAGGGGCATTTTACATTTCACAATCTCACTTTGTTTACCAAAAGGTCCCCATCTTATGCCTATCCTTCTTTTAATCTAACCTAAGACAGTGGAAGACCATGATACAGAGGCTATGGCACTACCCAAGACTAGAGAACAATGGTTTGATTTTGGAGTGTCCATCTCCTAGAAGAGCTGCTTACCATATGTCATATTCTGCGAGAAATAAAGCCCGACACAATCAATGGAATGGAAGAGTTCCACTTTCCTGAGAACAGCTCTATAAAACTCGCTTTACCCCGAATAGCAACATTACTTCGGCTATTACTGGGAATATTCTTGTGTGTGCACATGATGGAAATATCAGAATAGTAGAACATCTCTGCTCTCTGTCTCTCGTGTTTTTATATTCTCTTCTTTTTCATCATCCTGTAACTTTAGTCATGATCATTTATCACTAAAAGTGTATGAATATATAATTAATATTTTTTTTTCAAAATGGTAAGGAAATATTATCGGTAAAATTTTAGGAGAGTTAAGGAAAAGAAATATAAAAAATTACTCAAGCAAAGAAAACCTGATATAAAATTGTAATATCTAGCACCAAAAAAATTGGTGAAACTAAAAATAAGCGAGTATATTGTAGTGTGCATAATGATAACTCATTTTTCATTTAACTTTCCATCTATTTCTCGTTTTCTCCTGCACAGACCCATTCAAGTTTTTCTTTTCGTTTTTACTTTCTTTTGAATGTGGACACAATGCGTCACTTTTACCCTTCCGAAGAATCACCGCTACAGATGATGTCCATTCGAAGAAATGCTGGAAATACAATCGGACTTATCCCCAGTTTTCTTTTTCTCGTCCCATTCTCATTGCGGTGGAAGGCCTCCCCTAGTCCCCCCCCTATCGGTTGAAGGTCTCCCAGAGTCTCCCTCCATCTCCTGAATGCCTCCCGGAGTCTCCCTCTATCTGTTGAAGGCCTCCCCTAGTCTCCCTCCCCCTCCCGAAGGCCTCCCCGAGTCTCCATCTATCTGTAGAAGGGCTTCCCGAGTCCCCCTCTATCTGTAGAAGGCCTCCCCGAGTCCCCCTCTATCTGTAGAAGGGCTCCCCGAGTCCCCCTCTATCTGCAGAAGGCCTCCCTGAGTCACCCTCTCTCTGTTGAAGACCTCCCCAACCCCCAGCCAACCCAAGGAGGCCTTCCTTTTCTCGGCGGCCGCCATCCTTCAGCCTGGCACCATGATGCTTTTAGAGGCTTGGTCGGGGGCATTGTGTTGGTCCACCCAAGTTAAAAAGGGGAGAGAAAGGGAAAGGAAAAGGGGACTGTTTCGTTGGCTGCAAGTGAAAGCGGGAGCACTTCGCCTTAAAACCTTGACCATCGTCGTTTTTAGGAGGCCGTAGACCTTGGTTTTTTAGGAAGGCGGAGTAAAATCATTCTGCGCTTGAATTCAAGAGGAAAATAGAAGCAGATTCTATTCATTGCATCTATATCTACTTGCTAATCTTCTTCTTCTTCTTTTCCCACTTCTATGTGATTCGATGTTTCTGGTCAGCTTTCTCCTTCTACCTCTGAGCTTGGCTCTTTAACCCAGCCCGACCGTGACTGGGTAGCCCTTGCCGATTTTTCGGAGGGATCAGGCGAGGTCCTAATACATCGCTTAAGGGGAATGCCCTAGCATTAATTTCATTCTGATTATACTCTCTAACCATAGTTGTTTTGGTTAATTTTTCATGGCCGGATGCCTTTCCTGCCACCAACCCTCCCAATTTACCCGTGCTTGGGACCGGCACCAAGTTGAGGGTGTAGTTATTCTATCTTAATTGATGCTGTGCGAGAGAGCTGTTACGTAGTAACTGAGATGCAAGGTGAATGCAACTAAACTTTATTAAACAGACATCGAGCTTAGATACCAGGACTTGCGAGCAAGAACGTCACAAAAATTCAAACAAAATAAAACACAAACTATCAGGTTTATATAGGTTGGTTTAATAAGAATCTCTAGAGGTTCGCTCATAACCGTTATTTGGTGTCTCTTATTATTTTCATTGAACATTAACTTAGTTTTACTCATATTCATTTTCAGTCCTACATTTCTGCTTTCCTAATTCAAATCTTCTATCATCTTTTATAATTACGACAATGATTCTCTAAACAAAACTCTGTCATCTCCAATGGTATTGATTTCTACTTCTACCTAATCTAAATCCTCAAAAACATCTAGGCATGTTGTCAATAATTTAGGAGAGATGGGGTCTCCCTGTCTATGTTTCTCAATCGGAATTTTCACACTATCTTTATGTAGTTTTAGGATTATTGTACTTCCTATATAAATATATTCACTACAGGCACTTTACGAAAGACTTGTCCAGTTTCATATTTTCTCTCATAAATATGCATTTAATCATGTTGATGATCTTAACTTGTTCAATTTCCGTAATTTCTCTTTAATATATTTAATTCCATAATTCAACTTGATTTCAGTAAGGAGAAAATGAACGTAACTACAGGTAAATAAGGTCGGAAGTCCAAAAATTAGCTAAATGCTTTACAGAATAATGTAGAAGGCAACAAGATAGTTTTTATTTTTATTTTTTTTTCACGTTTTGTCTGGTTGGCAATTGAAATGCGAGACACTAACAAATAATTCGCTACAAACTGTATAGCTCATATAGCTTGTAGCAAATTGTATTTTTAATATCTCGCATTTCAACTCCCAACCAGACATAACGCGAAAAAAACCTCTGCCGTTGCCTTCTACACTATAAAGTATTTAGCTTATTTTTGACTCTAGACCTTACTTATGATTTTCAAATTACTCTACCCTTTGAAACTAGCATTAGTTATGTTAAAATTATTCTTGCATTATACTTTGCTTACAGTTGTTTTATTGTGTGAGATTTACATAACAATTATTTGCGTATACTTCTGTGATCTGTTTTTCAGTCTTGGTAGTGAGAGTTCTTTTTACTAACAGATTAAAAAAAAAAACTACTTCAATTTAAGAAAAATTCAAACTTAATCAAAATGAGTCCGTTCAAAGGCTTAAAGGCCGCTCAAGAATGGCAGGGGCAAGGGACAGTGACATTGTCCTATCGAGTAGAACAATGCCCCAGAGACTGACCATAGCCGCCTCTCCACCCAAGGTAGGACCAAGGAGGGCCAGGCAATGGCTGCTGATGACTCAGCAGACAGTCATCTAGGCCCCATCCTTAGCTCACAGGGATAGTGAGGTTGCAGCAACCAAAGAAACTAGTCTGGCGATCACCAGTCAGGAACGTTACCGCATCGGCCACCACAAGCCTTCTTTGGTTTCGTTTTCTCGTTTGCGCTGGGGAATATTTTCATAACAAAATGCTTCTTAGTTAGGCCGTTTCAATCAGTCTAAAAGGTTGGCCGATATTTTGGTAAGAATCTGGTATTCTTCTAAAAGGTTTCATGATTGTTCCTTAGGAATTCTACAATATCTGTGCAATTGATGATTCAAAAAGCTAGTGGGATAAAGAAGTTTTTTTCTCCTTTATCTTTCTCCTCGACTGAATTAGGCATGTGATGAAGAGCTAACAAGATTATTAGTTTTATGGAGCCTTCTGCTTTCTAAAAAAGTTTCTAGAGGATGTTATCCCTAAACGCTTTTTAGGACCAAGGTAGTTGTTTGTACATATTAGCCAGGATTATGTACATATTTACATATATAGAACCCTACAAACACATACATATAGGTATATATATATATATATATATATATATATATATATATATATATATACACGATATATATATATAAATATAATATATATATATTATATATATAATATATATATAATATATACATATATATATATATATATATATATATATATATATATATATATATATATATATATATATATATATATATATATACGGATTTTGAGCGAAGCGAAAAATCTATTTTTGGGTGAGATGGCCATGTCGTCCTGATGGAAGTTCCTATTGGGTAGCTTCGTAGGGTATATTACAACTACGGCGATATTCCCAGAGAATTTACCTTAAGGTACCAGAATTCTAACTCCTGGAGCGAATATCCCTCGTGAAAGGGATATCGTGACATATCAGAGGACGTATTCTTGACACGCCACATGGCAATCTACACCCCGAACAGAGATTACGTATCGCAGGGGTCAATTGGTAAGAAACGAAATCGGGAAAGAAAAAGGGGGAGCCACTCCCAAGGCTCCCTATCTCCCGTTTCGTAAGCGTGCTTAGCGCCCATCCTGGCGCCATATGTATTCCTTGTAGCGTACACGAGGTGCTACAGATACTGTATGTAGGGAGGGGTCCTACAGCCCTTTTTAGAAAGGGAAGGGCGGGTCCATCAGGACGACATGGCCATCTCACCCAAAAATAGATTTTTCGCTTCGCTCAAAATCCGTTTTTTGGGCTCAAGCCATGTCGTCCTGATGGAAGTGTACCAGAGCATTACTGTATCTGTGGATTCTCAGAACGTGCCGTACTCCCCGGAAGTAATTTTTCCCCGGTCGACTAGACCTAGAGACCTAAGATGTTACCGTTATACATCTTTTCAGCTAACTATAAACCATGTTAGAGCTTCCTGCCCCCTACAGGGAAGAGTCCTACTGGGCTCTGGAAAAGTCTCGAAGAGTACATATACCTATGTATGAATACCAGGCAAGCTAATATAGTGGTCTCACCCTATATTAAGTAAAGCATAGTTTGTAAAGAACCACTACGTCAATATGAAATATCGACCAGTTATCCCCACAATACTTGTATTGGACAAAGGTTTATATCCTCATAGGAAGAAACTAGTAAAACCGCCCTCGTCCCCTTATGGGACAGAGTCCTCCCGTTAAGGGAATCATAAACCAATGCAACATAGCTTGCATAAAGGAACAATTCTATTAGAATTATCCCAGATAAGGTACATAGAATGAATGCTCAATTATACCAATAAATTGACACAGGTGAAAGAGACGCAAGGTTCTCAAAAACAAGTTTATTGACAGACAATAAATAGACAGGTTAACAAAAATTATATAAATATATATAAGAAGAGGATAACCCAAAACTTTAAGCATAAGTATGATAGCAAACAGAACTTGTTTATCTGAAAGAAAAAACATTAAATGCCACTTTTAAAGATACCGAGGTATCAAAGTCATAAAAGTCTGTATTACCAATCAATCACATTAGCGTTAGAAACGCTCGGCACACATGTCTGCACTTATGCTAGGTTCACCTTTGGAAATGGAACAGTCTACGTGGGCAACTCAGTACCCTCACTTAGTTTGTAGTACAGTATGTAACTACACACTCACCCTGGAATTAATCGTCCCAATTAAAATCACTGTTCCTCGCAGAGTTAAACAGTAGGGTTAACGACGCGACCCACTGCTACCACAGATCTCTTTAGTTCCTCTACTTGCTTCGCATAGTGGCGAAAGAACACTCTGGAAGACTTCCAGCCAGTGTATGAACGGAGATGTTCAAAATCCATACAATTAAAGAAATTTAAGGATGAGGTAACTTTCCTCGGATCGTGACCTGCAGGTGTACTGTCAGGATTCACTCTGCGAATAAAATATGTGATTTTCACTCTGAGTTGATTCAGAGATAAATTTGAGCCTGATGTTTCTCCCCTGAATAGTTGACCACCCCTGAAGTCTGAAGTTCTATGAAGATAGACCTTTAGGCATTCTACTGGACATAGAGATGCATCTTCTTTCAGAGGGCAGATTCTCCAGGGACCCCACCTGTTGGTGGGTAACTCATTCTTGGCGAGAAACGTAGGATCCAGAAACAGGTTTAGTTCTCCCCCATCCAGGAACTGAACACGCCCTGCCTCTCTCGAGAGGGCTACGATCTCACTAACCCTTGCCCCGGACGCGAGTGCAAATAGGAAAATAACTTTTTGTGTCAAATCCTTTACCGCACACTCTTCATTGCTCAACAGAGAAGCGAAATGAAGGACTTTGTCTAAAGACCATGAAATGGGCTTTGGAGGTGCTGAAGGTCTAAGCCCAGCGCAGGCTTTCGGAACTTTATTAAAGATCTCGTTACCTAGCACTGGAAGGCATATAGAATGGGTCATGTCAAAGCAGACTTACACACTGAAATCGTGTTAGCTGCCAACCCTTGACCATGGAGGTGGATGAAGAAAGAAAAGCAGAAGTCTGTCGAGATCTCCTGCGGATTCTTCGCCTTGACAAAGGCCACCCATTTTCTCCAAGATGACTCATATTGCCTTCTAGTAGATTTGCACTTATATTCCTCTAGGAAGTCTATGCTGGCTTTCGAAATCCCAAAACGCTTTCTCACCGCTAGGGAGAGAAAATCATGAGCTGCAGGGTCCGGGTTTTCTGTAATGAAGCGCAGACAGTCGACTTCTGGACTCGCTGGGTCAGAACTGGATGTGGTAGCGGCACAAACTTCAGCTGTAGTTCCAATGCCAGGGGGAACCACACGTTGTTCGGCCACTTGTGGGCCACTATTGCCGCTACCCCCTTGAAGGATCTCAGTTTGTTGAGGACCCTCAACAGAAGGTTGTGAGGAGGGAATAGATAAATCCTGGACCATCTGCTCCAGTCGAGGGACATCGCGTCCACTGCTTCCGCTACGGGGTCCTCGTACGGGGATACGTACAGGGGCAACTTCTTGTTGTCTTTCGTCGCAAAGAGGTCTATCTGCAGTTCTGGGACTTGATTCAGAATGAAGGAGAATGATCCTGCGTCTAAGGACCATTCCGACTCTATCGGTGTGAACCTGGATAGAGCGTCCGCTGTCACATTGCGGACTCCTTAAAGGTGAACTGCCGACAGGTACCACTTCTTCTTTTCCGCCAATCGGAAAATGGCCAACATCACCTGGTTGAGAGGTGGTGACCTCGATCCTTGTCGATTCAAGCATCTCACAACTACCTCGCTGTCCATCACCAACCTTATGTGGATCGAGTGACGCGGGGAGACTTTCTTTAAGGTAAGAAGCACTGCCATAGCTTCTAGAAAGTTTATGTGAAAGGTCTTGAATAACTTGGACTAAGTCCCCTGGACTTTTTTCCAATGAGAGTGACCTCCCCATCCCTCCTTCGAAGCGTCTGAGTGAATCGTCACCGACGGGGGAGGTGGCTGAAGAAGAACTGACTTCTTTAGATGTCTGGCTTGGGACCAAGGCCTGAGAAGAGTACGTAGCCGAAGCGGAACTGGTCTTCTCAGATCTCTTCGCGCGTTTGATGCATACCTTCTCCAAACTCCGGTTGCATCCTTTAGCTGTGCTCTTAGCACTGGGTCTGTCACCGAAGCAAACTGGAGAGAGCCCAGTACCCTCTCCTGTTCGCGTCTTGATATCCTTTCGGAATCTAGAAATCTCTTGACAGAACCCGCTATCTTCTTCCTTTTCTTCGCCGGGATGGAGAAACGGTGTGACAAAAGGTCCCAGTGGATTCCCAGCCACTGGAACTTTTGAGATGGAGAAAGTCGAGACTTTTTTCTGTTGATCTTGAAGCCTAGGTACTCTAGGAATTGGATCACTTGACTGGAAGCTTGCAAGCATTCTGTCTCGGATGCTGCCCACATCAACCAGTCGTCCAGGTAGGCTACTACCTGAATTCCTTTTAGGCGTAATTGTTTGAGAGCTACGCTCGCAAGCTTCGTGAAAATCCTTGGGGCTATGTTTAGCCCGAAAGGCATGGCTCTGAAGGCGTATAGTCTTCGTTGTAGCCTGAACCCTAGGTAGGGGGAGAGTCGACGGCTGATTGGAATGTGCCAATAGGCGTCTGACAAGTCTATAGAGACGGAATATGCCCTCTTGGGCAGTAAGGTCCTTATGTGTTGCAGTGTTAGCATCTTGAATTTGCAATTCACTATGAACTTGTTGAGTGGCGACAAGTCCAGAATGACTCTGAGCTTTTCCGAGTCTTTCTTGGGAACACAAAACAGCCTCCCTTGGAATTTGATGGACTTCACCTTTCGGATCACATTTTTCTCCAACAGTTCTTGAACGTACTCCTCCAGAACGGGGGTGGAGTGTTGGAAAAACCGAAGGCACGGGGGTGGGGTGCTGTACCAGCTCTAGCCTAGTCCATTCTTGAGTAGGCTGTGGGCCCAGGGATCGAAGGTCCATCGATCCCGAAATTTCAGAAGTCTCTCTCCTACCGGTATCATCTCACTTGGACTGCCGTCCTGAGGTCTTGCCTCCCTGACCACGACCACCCCTGAATCCCCTTCCCCTTGAGGGGCGCCTAGACGAGCCTCTGGCTGCTCCTCTAGGCTTTGCTCGAAAGGAAGTAGACTGCCCTTCGAACGTTGGGGTGAATGCCGTGGACTGTGTCGACACAGCCTGGGGTACCCACTGAAAAGTGGTCGGGGTTTGTGCCACCATCTGGGGCACTGGAGGCAATGGCAATTGCAGTTGCTGTTGCTGTCTAAAAGGCTTGGCTGGCCGAGATGGTAGCCTAGTCCTCATAGTCTTCCTCTTTGGTTGAGGACCCTCATCTGGGGAAGACTTTCTTTTGATAGCCAGGCCCCACTTCTGGAGAAGGTTTCTATTCTCCAAGGCGGCCTTATCAACAACTTCTTTGACCAAATCGGTAGGGAAAAGGTCTTTGCCCCAAATGTTGGAGGAGATTAGTTTCCTTGGCTCGTGCCTCACCGTAGCCGAGGTGAACACGAACTCCCTACAGGCTCTCCTCGCCTTGACGAAGCCATAAAGGTCCTTCGTCACTGTGGCCAGATGAGTCTTGGCCACCACCATGAACATTTCATGGACCGTGGGGTCACTTGCCATCGTCTCAAGAGTAGTCTGAAGAGATATTGAGGCAGCCAGTCTTTCTTTTGTCTCGAACTCTCTTCGCAAAAGAAAGTCAGACAGCTTAGGGAGGTCCTCGCCGAACTGCCGTCCGGCAATATCAGCCTCCAACTTTCCAACTGAGAACGTAAGATGGACGTCCTTCCAGTCTTTGTGGTCCATAGGCAGGGCCAGCGACAAGGGTTTACACTCCTTCAGGGAGGGGCAAGGCTTGCCGGCCTCGACTGCTTTTAGTACAGCCGCAAACCCTTTCTGTAAAAAGGGGAAGGCTCTAGCAGGAGAGGACACAAAGGAAGGGAGCTTCTTGCTCAATGCAGCTACCTTTGAGTTAGAGAAGCCCCTCTCTTTCATCGAGGATGAAAGTAGAGCTTGAGCCTTAGCATGGTCCATCACTATGACCTCCTTCGGCTCTGTCTCCTCCTTTGAAGCTGGTTCCTTCCTCAGCCGGACATAACAGTCCGGATATGATGCCTTGCTGGGCCAGAATTCCACCTCCTCTAGGGGAACTTAGCCCAGCTTATCCGGTTAGCATCTGAGCACAAGGGAAGGTCTTTCATATTGAGCCTTTTCTGGGGCCCATGTGATTCTGCAAGGCTCTGCATCTGCAGTTCCATTGCAGCCGCCTTCTCCTGATTCTCCTTCTGCATTTGTTGGATCATTCCAACAATAAAAGAGAGGGCCTGTCCCAGCTCTACTGGGAGACCGGCCGATGTTGAGGGAATAGGTTCCGGAATCTGAACCGGAGTAGCCGACACCTCGTCGACCTCTTCCTCTACAAGGTCGGGGGCTTGAACTTCATCCTGGGCTTCTGCCAGAAGGTCTTCCTCCAGACGCTCGTCCACGTCAGACATCCTGTCATCTAACTGGATGTCTTGCATCGCGACCGCGACTTCAGCATCCACCTGGATCTGAACTTGGGGGTCTCCTCTTGAGGCTGGGGAATCACTGCATCAGCTGATGCCTTAGGGAAAAGATACGCCCTCATCTTCTCACTTGGAAGATAAGGTCCAGAGGTGTTCTTCTGGAAGCCCCTTACCCAGGTACGAAGCTTCTCCCTTGCTATATCCCTTGATTCCGCGGTCATAGGGGAATCAAAGGCCTCAGTAATCAGGTTAGTGCACACAGTACATACCTGAGGGCCCCAATACCGGAGATCATCCTTGGAGACAGCGCATGCTGCGTGTCTCCTACAAAACTCATGCCCGCAGAGGTTCTTGCTGCGGACGTTGCAGAAAACACTTCCGCACTTCGGAGGGTCCTCCTGTAAAGAGAAGAAATTTCCATGAGTATCAAGTGAACTATGTATCACTGGATATGCATAGTATAGCATAACAATTCAGAAAGGAAAGACACACACTTGTGTTTTCCTCACAACCAATTGTTGCAGCCTTCCAGATAATAAAATCGAATGGTTAATCTCTCTAGAATAACCAATGCAAAGTTTCCAGAGGAAACAGGTGGAGCTCACACCTAAGCAACGATTTTAAAATCCTGGATAATAGACAAGAAAGAACTCACTTTCTTATCTGTAGGGCAACAGCAAAGGGCTGTGCAAGAAAACACAAAAGTGTTAGAACACACAGTGCTGTACCAAAACCTATACTATAGTTTTCTTCTTACAGCATATGTTATACTGAAGAATACTGGTACACTATAGGAGGTTATGTGCCGGCCGGCACAACCATAATTAGCTTTAAAGTATACTACTTAACAGCTATAGGGCGGCAGAACGCTGGTTCAAATGCATGTGCCGGCCGGCAGTAACTGCCGGCTGGCAACAGCCCATGTCGGTCGGCAATGACTGCCGACCGACCACTACACAAGGTAGTACCCAGCTGCCGGCCACACTCTTGGCGACCGGCAGACAAGGGCTGACATAAGGCCGGCAAAGGTACAGTACCGATGCCAGCCGGCAGCAAAAGAACCAGAGGACTACAACCGCCCGGCTGCCGGCCTCATAGGCCGGCAGCCGGGTCGGGTACAGCACTAGAAGAAAAACAGAATGGATGCCGGGGTAAGAGCGTATACTACCTCTAAGCCCGGCAATCCGAAAGAGTGCATAAGGAAGGGGAGAATCTAATTCAGGCTTCCTGACCAGTGCCGTCTGGCTCTACAGGCAGGCATGGATGAGGGACCAAGAGAGGTCCGGGCAGCACTCAAGGCAGAAGACCCTTGCCGGCCGGCAGCTCTGCCAGCCGGCAAGGGACTGATTCAATTCCACATCCTTACCTATACTAGGTTCAGATGTAGAATGACGTACAGTACTGTAATGGCTAGGCCATTACGGGGATAGAGGGGGAAGGGACAAAAGAGGGTCCTACCAACCTTGCTTTAGTGACGGATCACCCGCAGCCAAGAAACTCATCTTAGCCTAAGGGAGATCCAAGGGGGGAGGCCAGCAATACTTGCCAGCTCCCAGAGCACCAAAGCAAGGAAGGTGTTGCTACTCCCAGGGAAAGAAACTTATCCTCCCCCGAGAACAGCAACAAGGACTAGTCTGGTAGATCATAAAAGAAGGAATCATCTCGTACAGAAACCTTCGGTAGTGACCTAAGGAGGCTAAGCCTCCTATGTCTGTGTCAGGCCAGCGAGGGAGATTCTACCCCAAGCCAGACAAACACAGACTCAGACTAAAAAACTCTGTTGTTCTGTCCCTCTTTGAACCAGACTTACTGGAACAGGAAGGTACAGTAACACCCCAGTATAGTTTTATCGAAAATTAATTCAGATAAACCACTTAGGGATAAGCCCAAGGCTTAAACAGAGGGAAAGAGATTGCATACCTTCTCCGAAGAAAAGAAAGAAACCGGGGAGTATGAGAAAGTATACTAAGGCTCCATAAGCAACTTAGCCTAGGCACCAAGAGAATCGATTACCTAAATCACCGAAACTCACTCGTATACTATCTTGGCAATATTCAACATAATCTTAAATGTATAAAACATAGCCTAAAGCTTCAATAAAATTTTAATACACTCGGAAAAACCAAAATCATTCATGAAGTACTAGGACCAAACGACTAGGCTACATGGCCTAGCGTAGGCCAGAATTGGCGAATACTTCGCCAAAATAATACTAAAGCACGAAAGGAAATCCTATGTAACACTAAATAGCTAAAATTTATTAAAGCAAAACAACCGGGAATGTCGCTCTGACTAACTAAACTTATACCTAGCGAGCGACAGCGTCCATGACGCCTCCGGTAGGCTACGGCTCTTGTAACAAAGATTAAACCTATTAATCACTTAAAAAATTACCAAGAGCCTACATTTATACATAAAAGACATGGTACTCAACTTATCAGAGGCCGACGAAGTTGGAGAAGCCATGAAAAGCAGAATAAATCCAAGATTTGCGAGAAACACAGGAAAAAACACCGAGTTGTTAAGCTACGCAAAAAGGAATACAGATGGCGCCAGGATTGGCGCCAGGCACGCTTACGAAACGGGAGATAGGGAGCCTTGGGAGCGGCTCCCCCGTTTTCTTTCCCGATTTCGTTTCTTGCCAATTGACCCCTGCGATACGTAATCTCTGTTCGGGGTGTAGATTGCCATGTGGTGTGTCAAGAATACGTCCTCTGATATGTCGCGATATCCCTTTCACGAGGGATATTCGCTCCAGGAATTAGAATTCTGGTACCTTAAGGTAAATTCTCTGGGAATATCGCCGTAGTTGTAATATACCCTAGGAAGCTACCCAATAGGAACTTCCATCAGGACGACATGGCTTGAGCCCAAATATATATATATATATATATATATATATATATATATATATATATATATATATATATATATATATATATATATATATATATATATATATATATATATATATATATATTTAAAAGAACACACATTTATATATACATACATATATATGCGTAAAAATCACAGGGGGACTTGATGCTCAGATGCAAAAGAACCACAGGGAAAATAATAATGTGAAATATGAGATTTAAGTCCTGACTAGTTTCTTGTTACTTCTTCAGAGGACTCCAAAGAAGTATCACGAAACTAGTCAGGACTTAAATCTCATGTTTCATATTTTCATTTTCCCTGTGGTTCTTTTACACACACACACACGCACGCACACACATATATGTATATATATATATATATATATATATATATATATATATATATATATATATATATATATATTCTTTTTTTTACATATTTGAAGTTCCTATTTTTTTTTACAAAGTTATCACTCTCTAAACTTGTCTAATAATTCGAAAAGAGGCATTTTATCCCTTCTGGCAACAACTATATCTATTTACACAGGACTTTAAGGAATGTATAATCAAAGGGCTTGTTCCAATTCTCTTTGTTAAAAAGGAAAGTCATAATTGATATATAAAATCATCTTTTTATTATTATTATTATTATTATTATTATTATTATTATTATTATTATTATTATTATTATTACTTGCGTAGCTACAACCCTAGTTTGAAAAGCAGAATGATATGAGCCCGAGGGTTCCCACAGAAAAAATAGCCCAATGAGGAAGGAAATAAGGAAACTACAAGAAAAGTAATTAACAATTAATATAAAATGTTTTAAGAACAGTAACAACATTTAAATATATATTCCCCAAATAAACTATAAAACCTTGAAAAATATTATGAGGAAGAGAAATAATATAGAATAGTATGCTCGAGTGTAACCTCAAGCAAGAGAACTCTAATCCAAGACAGAGAAAGACCATGGTACAGAGGTTATGGCACTACCCAAAACCAGAGAACAATGGCTTTATTTTGGAGTGTCCTTCCCTTAGAAGAGCTGCTTACCATAGCTGAAGAGTCTCTTCTACCCTTACCAAGAGGAAAGTGGCCACTGAACATGTGTGTGGAAATTTACCCACTGTTGGCACTTTGTGTGGAAATTTACTCCCTGCTGTCAGACTTTGTGTGGAAATTTGCTCCCTGCTGTCAGACTTTGTGTGGAAATTTAGCCCAAAACCAGAGAACAATGGTCTGATTTTGGAGTGTCCTTCCCTAAGAAGAGCTGCTTACCATAGCTGAAAAGTCTCTTCTAACCTTACCAAGAGGAAAGTGGCCACTGAACAAGTGTGTGGAAATTTACCCACTGTTGGCACTTTGCGTCGAAATTTACTCCCTGCTGTCAGACTTTGTGTGGAAATTTAGCCCAAGACCAGAGAACAATGGTTTGATTTTGGAGTGTCCTTCCCTAAGAAGAGCTGCTTACCATAGCTGAAAAGTCTCTTCTACCCTTACCAAGAG
>NC_090735.1:5200437-5202937 GCF_036898095.1 Palaemon carinicauda
TTAGTATATATATCGTATATATTTCTGAATTTAAGGGTTGCTGCTCACCACTGCTTAATAAATAACCATGAAATATAGTAATTATGTCCTTTAGATCCCCAGTGGTGAGGTGTAATTATCCTTTAAACATCAAACTAACCCCTAATAAAGTTAATGAGACGATTTCTAAGAAAAACTTTTACTGTCAATACTTTGAAACTACTTTTTTTCTTCTAAAATTCATGGAAGTGATTTGCGAAATTATTAAAACTTATAGATGAAAAATGGTAATCTTAACAATTATTCCCAATATGTTTAGAAAAAAAAACCCCATTAAAATAAGGATTGATAAAGAAAATTTGTTTCATAAATGCTAGCTAATGAAATCAGCTTTGAAATGCTCTTTTAAATGATGGAAATAGGCTATGAAACACAAAAGTAGATTAGGCTTTATATGCCTCAATGGGGCATATTTAGGAATGCTCCTAAAAGTGACTGCTGAAGACGTAAAATATGGAATTAGAAAGTTAATGGAAAAATTAACATAATATGACAAACCTCTAAATATGGCATTTATAGACTATGAGAAAGCTTTTGATTCTGTCAAAACTTCAGCAGCAACGAAAGGTCTTCAAAGACAAGGAATAGATGAATCGTATGTCAGATCACTTGAAGATATCTATATGGGAGGTACAGCAATCCTAAAACTACAAAAAGATAGAGAAAAAATTCCAATTGAGAAAGGAGTTAGACAGGGAGACCCCATCTCTCCAAAAACATTCACAGCATGACTAGAAGAAGTTTTTAGAAAATTGGACTGGATAAATCTAGGAGTTAATATCAATGGGGAATGTCTTAGCAACTTAAGATTTGCAGATAACAGTTCTGTTTAGTGCAATGTGGTACAACTACTGGCCTATGAGACTAAAGTAGCCTGCCAGTTGATTGTTCGTGCCCCACGATTACTTGAAAAGTAAACTTTATGCTGTGGGTTCAGCTTTATCTAATAACTCTCTCTCTCTCTCTCTCTCTCTCTCTCTCTCTCTCTCTCTCTCTCTCTCTCTCTCTCTCTCTCTCTCTCGTAGAATTTATGTTATAGGTACAGTAAGATATTCATTGAAGCCAAAGTTAGAATATATCAAGGGACTGTTGATCTAACTCTCATTTAAGGAAGTAAAATGTAGATGTTTGATGCAAATGAGAGAGAGAGAGAGAGAGAGAGAGAGAGAGAGAGAGAGAGAGAGAGAGAGAGAGAGAGAGAGAGAGAGAATATGTGATCAATATGAGGTACGAATGGATGAAAGAGGAAGAAATGTAGAAATGTAAACACGATGTAGTAAGAAGGGGGAAAGATTAATCAGAATATATTGACGAAAAGTTCAAGTAACTTGGAAGAGAGGAAGCGAGAAAATACTGACTGGACGAAGCAGGGAGGTGTTGGAGGAGAAGGTCCTTTTACATTCATGAAATGCAATTATGCATTAATGATAGAGGCAAGTGGCACCAAGGGTGAAAGAGAGCCAGAAGAGCTGGCGATAAGCTCAGCCTGATGAAAAAAAATCAGCTTTTCGAGTCAAGAGTCGTTCTATCTCAGAGAAAATATTATTTATATCAGTTGATAATTCCCTCATTTTAGAATGTACTTCACAGTCTAGCTGGAACCCTCATTTCAGAATGTATTTCACAGAGTCTGGCTGGAATAAATTGTCTTTTTGTTGGTAATGAAGTTTATTAATATACAATATCATCAAGGAAACTTGAGCCTATTTTTCTTGCCCCGAGGTTTAGTGGTTTAAAGGACGATCATGAATGGCAGAGGCAAGGGACAGTGACAATCCCTTATCTAGTAGAACAATGCCCTAGAGACTGACCATATAACTATATGATCAGCGCCCAAGCCCCATCTCCATCCAAGCTAGGACCAGGGAGGTTCAGGTAATGGCTGCTGATGACTCATCAGGTAGATCTATAGGCTCTCCAAAATTCCTTATCAAATCCCACCATCCTTAGCTCACAAGGATGGTGAGGTTGCAGACCTTGCAAAAAACTATTAAGCTTAAACGGGACTCGAACCCCAGTCTAGCAATCGTCAAACCCAAGCTAGAACAAGGGAAGGCCAGGCAATGGCTGCAGATGACTCAGCACGTAGACTTATAAGCTCCCCAAACCTCTATCCTTATCTCACAAGGATGGTGAAGTTGCAGACACTACAAGAAATTATCAAGTTTCAACGGGACTCGAACCCCAGTCTGGTGACCGTCAAGCAGGGACGTTTCCAATAGACCACCAGAACCCTAAAGGCTTGTAGCGGATTCGAGAGTTTAATTGAATCATTATTACAGTTGTAATCAAGTCTTATGTTAGTGAGGAACAATAGTTCGCGTCATGGAATTTGGCTTCATCTGTCGATGCAACGATGAACTTCGAAATAATTTGTAGATGTATGTTAAAATCTTCTTTCGTTAAAAGACTTTTTTGGCTAAACTCTAGCTCACTTATAAATGCTATTCCTAATCTTCTA
>NC_090735.1:5212937-5214399 GCF_036898095.1 Palaemon carinicauda
TTCACAAGACTGGTCTTTCTATCAAACCGGTAAATCAAAACAACAATTCTGAGACTAATTTTGATAACTTAAAATGTTTCCTAACTTTGTCACTTTCTTCGAATTATCGCATCTAAGATATAAAAGACAGCCAAATATATGGATAAGTTTAAAGATACCTTTGCTTCTGAAAGACCCCTAATTTGATATTCCACGTGAAGACCTATATGTCGAGAAATATTGTTGTTTTTGATATCTAGGTTACTGTAATTACCTCCGCCAACGAAGTTGAAAGGAGGTTAAGTTTTCCCCTTGTCTATGTGTTTGTGTGATTGGTTTTTATCCTTTTCACAATTTAAATCGTAAAGTAATGAAACTTGCAGGGACTAATTGTTATGTAAACAGCTGGAAATAATTAAATCTTAGAAGGCCAAGGTCAAATGTCAAGGTCACGGTCAAGCAAAATGTCCAATTCACGTAATCAGCCATAAGTTTGGACATCGTTGTCACTGGAACTTGAAACTTGGTCCATATTTGAGTGTATGAAAATGCACGCCAATGAATACTTGTTGAGGTCAAAGGTCAAGGTCAAGCAAAAGGTTAAGAAATAAGCTACCGCGGCGGGAGGTCAGCTTGGAACTTCTGGGACAAGCAATCTGTAGTCTCCATTTGCATGCTGCTGTCCGTAATCCTACTAACCTGTGTGTTAATGGGGTGGGGGCGGGTGGGTGGGTGGGGCGCTTCTGTTCTCTTTTTGACTTATCAGTAGCTATGACCTAATCCTCCAAGGCCCTCGCTATTCCTTCTTGGTCATAGCTTGGATATATATTTTCAGTCTCAATAACCTATTGCTCTCCTGTAAAGGCTTAAAGGGCCACTCATGAATGGCAGAGGCAAGGGACATTAACATTGCCCTATCAGGCAGGAAAATGACCTAGAGACTGACCATATATATAGACCATCAGTGTACAATCCGCCTCTCCACCCAAGCTAGGACTAAGGCAGGCCAGGCAATGGCTGCTGGTGACTCAGCAGGTAGACATATAGGTTCCCCCAAACGCCCCATCCTTAGCTCACAAGGATGGTGAGGTTGCAGACGCTATAACTTTCGTTTTGCAACGCTGCTCATCATTGTTGCTGTAATACTCAGCTTCTTTGTAAAAAGAGAGGGAGTTTTAACGAGATTCTTAATGGGCAATTATAGGTAGCAATTTGTAGCCTATTCTAATACATCTATATATAACTTATGATGTCATTTGGGTGTCGTAAAAAATTTAAAGATGAGAGAGAGAGAGAGAGAGAGAGAGAGAGAGAGAGAGAGAGAGAGAGAGAGAGAGAGAGAGAGAGAGAGAGAGAGAGAGAAGTACTGTATGACCCAAGTATAGATCACAAGGAGATATACGAGAGAGAGAGAGAGAGAGAGAGAGAGAGAGAGAGAGAGAGAGAGAGAGAGAGAGAGAGAGAAGTACTGTGTGACCCAAGT
>NC_090735.1:5219899-5222399 GCF_036898095.1 Palaemon carinicauda
TTGAGCGGGCCTCGAACCCCAGTCTGGCGTTCACCAGTCAGGGACGTTACCACATCGGCCACCGCAACGCATTATATACACTAGAGTACAAAAATCTTGAAATTTTCAACAAATACGTAATAGTTTAATTTTCCATTAGTCATGTATGATTTCAATATTACTAATTTTTATGATTTTATTTTAACAAAATACTGTAGTGTAACAGTTGGTGTATTTATTCAAATGAAGAATATGAATTAATATTCTACAAAGTAGTCTTTTATACCACTACAACATATTCATCATACTAAAAACAATTACGAAAAATATACCTTTGATCTCTGAAAAATTCATTATTCAATCCAGTCGTGTTTGATGTATAATTATATATATATATATATATATATATATGTATATATATACATACATATATGTATGTATATATATATATATATATATATATATATTTATATATGTTACGCAAAATGTGGATAATTGCCAAATGTGTAAATTTTTCAATTAATTTTGCCTATTGTGTACAATTTGCAGACACCAAGCGCTGCAAATTGTACACAATAGGCAAAATTAATAGCAAAATGTACACATTTGACAATTATCCACATTTTGCGTAACATATATACATATATATAAATATAAATGCATAATAATAATAATAATAATAAAATTCTATTTAAAGCCCAATCTGCTTTCGGAAATAAATCCTTTTTTTTCTTTAAGAATACAGTATTAACAAATTCTATTGATAGTTTTGCATATTGTAATCATCAACCCTTTATCATTTTACTTTATTGATAAAAGAAAAGCTACAAAATATACGGAAAGTGAAAATAATTATAATAGATTTCATAAATTCCACTAAATATTTTCAAAGAGACGAATAGGAAGGATATTTATCTAACAAAGGATCAAGATTATAACAATTTTATTGTTACATCAGCTTATCAGATTGTCCAGGTGGGACCTTCCCCTCCAACCCCCACCCCCCTGCTCTTCATCCCCTTGTAATCTGTTGCAGTCTTTCGTTTGTTCCGGAAAGAGGAACTGGCCCCTCTTTGATGAGTCTTCCATCTCCCTCTTCCTTCTTTGTGGTCTTTTTAGTCGGAGTGGATTTTATGCCCAAAGGGGAACCCACTCACTTTTGCTCTGAGCCCCATAAAAGGAAATCTCTGCTTTTTACCTTTGATATTGTATCTGGAAATGTAATTACTTGCTTTTTTTGTGTCCTCATGAAAATGTTTGTGTGTGTGTGTAGAGAGAGAGAGAGAGAGAGAGAGAGAGAGAGAGAATAATATTACATACAAAATTCATGAGAGAGAGAGAGAGAGAGAGAGAGAGAGAGAGAGAGAGTAATATTACATACAAAATTCATGAAAGAGAGAGAGAGAGAGAGAGAGAGAGAGAGAGAGAGAGAAAATATAAGATTTGAAATGGGGTCATAATGTTATGTTTCAATTTCTTATGAAACCCAAGGAAGCGTTGAGACAATTACACGTCTTTGAAAGACTTCTAGGAAAAGTGATGTAAGAAATGATATTTCATACGAGTAGAATCTGAATTATTCACAAGACTGGTCTTTCTATCAAACCGGTAAATCAAAACAACAATTCTGAGACTAATTTTGATAACTTAAAATGTTTCCTAACTTTGTCACTTTCTTCGAATTATCGCATCTAAGATATAAAAGACAGCCAAATATATGGATAAGTTTAAAGATACCTTTGCTTCTGAAAGACCCCTAATTTGATATTCCACGTGAAGACCTATATGTCGAGAAATATTGTTGTTTTTGATATCTAGGTTACTGTAATTACCTCCGCCAACGAAGTTGAAAGGAGGTTAAGTTTTCCCCTTGTCTATGTGTTTGTGTGATTGGTTTTTATCCTTTTCACAATTTAAATCGTAAAGTAATGAAACTTGCAGGGACTAATTGTTATGTAAACAGCTGGAAATAATTAAATCTTAGAAGGCCAAGGTCAAATGTCAAGGTCACGGTCAAGCAAAATGTCCAATTCACGTAATCAGCCATAAGTTTGGACATCGTTGTCACTGGAACTTGAAACTTGGTCCATATTTGAGTGTATGAAAATGCACGCCAATGAATACTTGTTGAGGTCAAAGGTCAAGGTCAAGCAAAAGGTTAAGAAATAAGCTACCGCGGCGGAGGTCAGCTTGGAACTTCTGGGACAAGCAATCTGTAGTCTCCATTTGCATGCTGCTGTCCGTAATCCTACTAACCTGTGTGTTAATGGGGTGGGGGCGGGTGGGTGGGTGGGGCGCTTCTGTTCTCTTTTTGACTTATCAGTAGCTATGACCTAATCCTCCAAGGCCCTCGCTATTCCTTCTTGGTCATAGCTTGGATATATATTTTCAGTCTCAATAACCTATTGCTCTCCTGTAAAGGCTTAAAGGCCACTCATGAATGGCAGAGGCAAGGGACATTAACATTGCCCTATCAGGCAGGAAAATGACCTAGAGACTGACCATATATATAGACCATCAG
>NC_090735.1:5227399-5257399 GCF_036898095.1 Palaemon carinicauda
ACATCTTATTAGCATCACTCTAAATCAGATTACTTACAACCCTACACGCAAAAGAATGGAGGTACGTCTCCATTGCACCCTCAAAGCAGCTTTGATTTCCTGCTGCACTGACACCAGCTGGGTACCCTTCAGACTGAGGACCACCTCTTCCGATGATCTCCAGCACCTTGGTCACTTTGTGGGGAAATTTACCACCTGCTGTCAGACTTTGTGTGGAAATTTATACACTGCTGTCAGACTTTGTATGGAAATTTGTCCCTTGCAGTCGGACTTTGAGTGGAAATTTATACCCTGCTGTTAGACCTTGTGTAGAAATTTATCCCCTGCTTTTGAAACTTGTGTGGAAATTTACCCCCTGCTGTCAGACTTTGTGTGGAAAGTTACCCCCTGCTGTCAGACTTTGTGTGTAAATTTATACACTGCTGTTGAACCTTGTGTGGAAATTTACCCCATGCTGTCAGACTTTGTGTGGAAATTTACCCCTTGCTGTCAGACTTTGCGTAGATATTTAACCCTTGCTGTCAGTCAGACTTTGTAGTTATTTACACCCTGCTGTTAGACCTTGTGTGGAAATTTACCCCATGCTGTTAGACTTTGTGTGGAAATTGATCTCTGCTGTCAGACTTTGTGTGGATATTTATCCCCTGCTGTCAGACTTTGTGTGGAAATTTATTCCCTTCTGTCAGACATTGTGAGGAAATTTAGCCATTGCTGTCAGACATTGTGTTTTAATTTACCCACTGTTGTCAGACTTTGTGTGAAAATTTACCCATTGCCGTCAGACTTTGTGTGAGAATTTACCCACTGTTGTCAGACTTTGTGTGGAAATTCACCCACTGCTGTCAAACTTTATGTGGAAATTTACCCACTGCTGTCAGATTTAGTGTGGAAACTTACCCACTTCTGTCAGACTTTGTGAAGAAATTTACCCACTGGTGGCACTTTGTGTGGAAATTTACTCCCGGCTTTTAGACTTTGTGTGGAAATTTACCCCCTGCTGTCAGAATTTATGTGGAAATTTAATCCTTCTCTCAGACTTAAAAGCTCCCAGTAAAGCAGCGCATGCCAAAAGATCTACAATCCGCAACATACGTCTTCTTGTGCACTGATGTTTCAAGTGCACTGACGCTTAAGAGCCACGCTTATTTTCCCTACACATAGGCCCAATCATTGTCATACCATCGCTCTCCAAAAGTTTTCCCCCTCAACATTCATGTCTGCAATGCACTTGCTAAAAGCAACATACAATGCAAATAAAGAAGAATGCTTTCTTTTCCTTCCACGCAGCAAGCATATTAACCGCCATCAGACTCCAATCAACCGAAAAGACTTAAAAGCCAGCGAATGTAACACATGCTAATTTCGACTCTAATTTCCATTGCCGTTATGCTATTGTCCATTTTCATGCTAATGTCAAACGTAGGTACCTCTCTAACTATAACGGGTTTCAAGCTGCAAGCAACACTCAACATAAACGCAAATAGCCGTTGAATGTACACATGCTTATGTCAGTTATATTATAGTTTTTGTTTCGCAATTGTCACCCTTATGAGACCCATTTGGGTCGTATAAATACAAGTGTTTTTCATTAATTAAACTAGTTATTCGGAGGCCATTGTACTGTTCATACCTCTTACAGGCTTGTTAATCTCCATGAACAAATATGAAATTATTTTGTTTTTTCTCACTCGCTTTTCTCTTTTTCTCTTTTTTTTGAGCCTGTCTACTGTAGCAATGGTATCAGGTTTTATTTGTTTATTCATTTATGATTAAGATATATTATGCCCTGCAACTTCCAAGGAAAAAAAACATTCTTATCAATACTTCTAATATGCAGGTTTTTGTACACAATTTCAAATTAATTTTTCAAAGCATTAACACTGTACAAGTAAAGAGATACACGTACCATGGTACGTTTTACACAATCCATAATCTAGTAGGCCCTGCTGCTTCCTCCGGTGCCTTGGTTGACCGCGGAGGTAGCAGCAGTAGGGGAGTCAGCGTTATGAAGCTTCATCTGTGGTGGATAACGGGGAAGGGTGGGCTGTGGCACCCCTAGCAGTACCAGACGAACTCGGTTGAGTCTCTTGTTAGGCTGGGAGGAACGTAGAGACTAAAGGTCCCCTTTTTTGTTTCATTTGTTTGATGTCGGCTACCCCCCAAAAATTGGGGGAAATGCCTTGGTATATGTATGTATAATCTAGTAACACAGGAGGGAGATTGAATGCTCTCTCTCTCTCTCTCTCTCTCTCTCTCTCTCTCTCTCTCTCTCTCTCTCTATGCATTCTAGTTATATCATTATATGTTCGAGCAACCGTGGGTCGATCAGATGCTTGGATCTACTTATCCGGAAAATCTTAAACGTCTAAGGAAAGCTGGTATGGTAGAAAAGACCCATCTCCGTTGAAATGTAAAATAGATCCAGGTTTTCAACGACCACATAAAATTTATTGGATTGAGACATTCATTTTAAGATGGTCGTCAAATATAAAAGACAAATATATTTGATTACATTTTCCATCATCAGTGTTATTATACTTGGAAAATTCTAATATATTTAGGTTTGATTAACATTTAACCTTGAGAAATAAGTTTTTGTCGTCTATCCCTGGCGATCAATTTCCACGACAGTCGATCAAAATTCACCTGATATGGTCATGATCATTTAAGAAAACTGTTCATAATATAAATCTTTTTTTTTCTTTTTCAATAAAGCCTAAAACGCATTTCGGTAGAAATCATAATGAAATTTCTGATAACTGAATATTATCTAATTATGTATGACAATCTATGAATTTCATCCTTCTAAAGAATATCCTGATTTTATAAAATTCTGACGTTGCCGGATATGAAAAAAATGAAAATATTGTTGAAAATGCAAAATAATGAAAAATGAATCATCCGAGACACTTTTAATATCTCTTTTTATTTGCTAAAGGTCAATCTCCAATACTATTATGACGGGCCGAGAGAAGGTTGTGACTCAAAGACAGGATGAAAGCAACTGAGTGAGTTTATTATAGAACACTCTCCTTTATATGCAACAGCTCAAGGCAACAGGAAATTTCATGTTCAAAATCAACACCGTTACCGATGAGAAAAACAGACATGTTTTTTTTCAGGTTCTTTTTAGTGCGAGGGGAGAGCGCAGATACAAGCATAATATATACACAAAATGAACTATGTACGATCGTGTGACACACGGTTGGTACAGTATCTTTAATCCAGCGCAAAAGCCACTTCAGTTAGAAAGCAGAAAACACCATCATTTTTCGTTTTATTTTTAATGTTGAACAGTCTGACAAAAGACTCTTTCTTATTGTTTATATATGAAAGATGTTTTAAATGTTGTTACTGTTCTTAAAATGTTCTATTTTAATTATTCATTACCTCTCATATAGTTTATGTATTTCCTTATTTCCTCCCCTCACTGGACTATTTTATTTTTCTCGTTGGAGCCCTTGGGCTTATAGCATCCTGCTTTTCCAACTAGAGTTGTAACTTGGGTAATAATAATAATAATGATGATGATGACATTCATATATTTTCTTTAGATCTTGTTATTTTCTTTAATAACCCTATAGTTAGAGAGAGAGAGAGAGAGAGGAGAGAGAGAGAGAGAGAGAGAGAGAGAGAGGAGAGAAAAATTTATTCAAGTGTCTTTTAGTTTTGCATTTGTACTAAAACATTCCATACAAATTCACTTTTGTAAAACGCAGGGTTACTAAAATCGATTAATAGGCAAATAGTTTGTCCCAATTTGATTTATGAGAAACAGTTACAAGCTGAATGAACGACATTACTATAACTACAAATATTAAAAGGATATCTGCATGTCATCAACTAGGAGGGGCAATCGATAGAGCGCATACCTTTGCAAATGTAATATAAATCCTTTAGGTATATTTTTTAACATTTGGGACATTAGACTTTGCTTAATGATAAAAAGGATAGCATTGATATCTCTTATAAGAAACATATAACACTAAATGTATATTCTGTTACTGCAGGAACTCCTTTGAGAAATCTAACTCATTTTATGCTCAGTGTCATACCGCAAACTCATTTAAAACTAGAACGGGCACTCGGTAGAGAGCATACTTTCGCCTATATCATGTTGTGTATCACAAAATCAGCACTAGAATTATAAACATTTTCTCACTAGTATCATGCAAATCAGAAAAAAAATTGGTCTTTATATGGCAATAAGACGTTTTTGACCTTTTCGTGACCTTGGCCTTGACTTTTGACCCAATCTCTCCCAAAATCGAATCAAATTATCTCTGGATCATGGCCAATCATCCCACGAAATTCCATGGGATTCGTTCGAATGGTTTTTGAGTTATGCGAATCACAAACTCAATCATAAACACACACACAAACAAATAAATACACGCTGCCTAATAAAACATAACCTTCACAACGAAGTTGGCAAAGGTAAACATAATGGATGTTTTCTCTACTTGTATGCTTGAAAGTCATATATTGTCAACATTACATACCAGACGTTGCCGCTACACTCTCTGCACTGTCGTGATGTGCACACGGCTTCAAGCTCGCCATATGACCATCTTTATGTTCAAGCTGAGGCATTTATCAACAGAGAGAGAGAGAGAGAGAGAGAGAGAGAGAGAGAGAGAGAAGGATGAACATACTGAAGAGAGAGAGAAAGAGTGAGATAGACAATGCAGTAAAGTTATAGAGAGAGAGAGAGAGAGAGAGAGAGAGAGAGAGAGAGAGTACGTTGAACATATTTAAGAGAGAGAGATAGAGATAAAGTTAGATAATGCAATAAAGTTATAGAGAGAGAGAGAGAGAGAGAGAGAGAGAGAGAGAGAGAAAGTAGGATGAAGATATTGAAGAAAGAGAAAGAGTGAAAGATAGACAATGCAATAAAGTTATAGGAATGAGAGAGGGAGGGAGAGAGAGAGAGAGAGAGAGAGAGAGAGAGAGTACGATGAACATATTTAAGAGAGAGAGAGAGATAGAGATAAACTTAGACAATGCAATAAAGTTAGAGAGAGAGAGAGAGAGAGAGAGAGAGAGAGAGAGAGAGAGAGAGTAGGATGAAGATATTGAAGAAAGAGGGAGAAAGAGTGAAAGATAGACAATGCAATAAAGTTAGAGAGAGAGAGAGAGAGAGAGAGAGAGAGAGAGAGTAGGATGAAGATATTGAAGAAAGAGGGAGAAAGAGTGAAAGATAGACAATGCAATAAAGTTAGAGAGAGAGAGAGAGAGAGAGAGAGAGAGAGAGAGAGAGAGAGAGAGAGAGAATTTCGGAAATATACCAATTTACATAGAAACAGAAAATGAGAGAGAAAAAGCAAGAAAGAGACAGGGAGTAAGAGGTTCTTGTTGGAGGGCGGGCTAGTGATTTGTAGAGATGTGGTTCCCGTGGGGAATCGGCTTAAAACGAGACGTCCTCCCCTATTGTCCATTTCTCGCTGAGTTTAGCATAATGAGCCAATAGAAGAGATGCCTTACTCCAGAGTCATTGGGTGGGTCTCACGTCTAGTAATTCCTTAGAATCTATGATTATTAGAGAAAACGATCTGAATATATCCTTGAAGATAATAATTACACTGTTAAAATTTTTCCGAAAAAAACAGGAAAAATCCTGGAATAAATGTTTCCAGGAATTTACCGTTTTAAAAACGGATATAATGCCTTAAAGGAGTGATATTACGAACACCAACCCGTAAAAGATAATAAGAGGGTACAATTACGGTCGCCTGTAGTTTACTGAAATACGGCTGAGAGCAGTTTATTTCTACGGAGAATTTCCGATTAAAATTACGGTTTTTTAAACAGTGTAGATAAAAGCTTTAAAACATTTTTTATAACATTAAGATTATTATTTTTCAAGTGAAGGTAATGTGGTAGATTTTTTTTTTTCAAAAGTTCAAAACGTTTTGTATTAGCTTGTCAATCAAATTTTTTTTTACATTTGCTACCCGTTGATTCTGAAAGATTTAATTCATTGCTAATCTCTTGAGCTGGACAAAGTGTACTAGGAGTCATTGTAAGAAGTAGGCACTTGTAAGAACATTTCTTACCCCAAATAATTTGCAATTTAAGCTGAATTACGAGATGAAATTAATGCATTTTACGATAATCATATACACGAATTTTGTAGAACAGGATCGAGAAATCCATTACAATATCACTTGTATATTTATGTTAGGTGAAAAATATTACTCATTCATTCGGCTAAATTTATGTAAAAATCATTTGTAACATACCTAACATCTCTATTCTTATCAATCTCTCGCTCTTTTCAATTAGATAGAATAATTCACATGAAATACACTGTTGTTAAAAACTGTAATTTTAATCGGCAATTCTGCGAAAAAATATACTGTTCTCAACCGTGCTTCAGTAAAATACAGGCGACCGTAATTTTACCATACTTTGTTCTTATATTTTACGGGTTGGTGACCGTAATATCACTTCTTTAAGTCAATATATCCGTTTTTAAAACGGCAAAAATCTTGGAACAAATGTTGGGCATTTACTGTTTTTCAATGCAAATTTTTAACATTGTATGTCAAGCAACATCACGTGCTGCCATCTTTTGGCAAGAAATAGGAAGACTCGGGAAATAAATAAACTATATCTGAGAAGTCACGAATAAAGAATATATAGTATCTTATATCAATAAGAACCTAAAATATTGGAATTCTTAACCTTCGATTCATATCGAAGTAGTGAAATAGTGACATGAACTTTTGATAAAATTTATTCTATACTTTCTATCATCATCATCCTCATCATCATCATCATCATCATCATCTACACTTTTAAGAATTTGTATTAAAAAGTAAAAGTCTGGTGACATTCATTCCAGGATATTTACTGTTTTCAAATCGGTTATATTGACGTAAAAGAGTAATATTACGGTCACCAACCGGTAAAAGATAATAACAAAGTAAGGTAAAATAACGTTCGCCTATATTTTACTGAAATACGATTGAGAACAGTATGATTCTACATAGAATTTCCGATAGAAATTACGGGCTTTTTCTAACAGTGTACGCCTATTGACGCAAGGTGCCTCGGTTAGATTTCGCAAGTCGTCTCTATCTTGAGGTTTTTAAATCGATACTTCTCCATTCGTCTTTAGAATTGGAGTTTAATATTGAAGAAAGTAAATCAGATAATGGCTAGGATAAGTAAAATTTGGAAATCAATTTGAAATTACATACACGTTCTACATTTTGACGAGATTAAGGGGTCGAATTAGAGCAATTACCTTTAGATCTATAAGTGTGCTGTAATGTCCTCCCTCGTTTCTTGCACCTAACACCTGCAAATGACCATAAGTAAGCTGAAAATGACAGAGAAGAATACAAATGATATATGGCGCATATTAAAGGACATGAAATGTTCTCGCTATGGTTTATAGAGCATAATTGCAAGTTCCTCGCCGTGGAACGACTCGGTCGTTTTCACTGCATGAAATGTCTTTTAACGTATAACTTAGCTTAATGGATGTGTTTCCTCTTTTCATGAATGTGATTTACAAACGATGATCATAACTATGAAAGACAAGGTCAATCTTGAATTACTCGAACACTTCAAAAGTTCAAAGTTGGAGCAAATGTTTTTATGTTGACCAGGCTGACATGAGTCTTTTTATAGTTTATATATGACATATCTGTTTTTGACGTTGTTAGTAGTTTATATAGGACATATCTGTTTTGATGCTGTTACTGTTTTTAGAATGATGTATTGTTAATTTATTCTCATCATTTATTTATTTCCTTATTTCCTTTCATCACTGGGCTATTTTCCCCTATTGGAGCCCTTGGGCTTATAGCATCTTGCTTTTCCAACTAGGGTTGTAGCTTGGCTAGTAATAATAATAATTTCTTTACTCCCTCTAATATACTACCAGTAAACCTTTATACCGAGTACTATAAGTTATTTTTGGGGGTGAAATTTGATTTGAAGTTCTCTGGCATCCTGTATTTTTGAGGTCTTTGAAATAATCATGATAGGTTAGTAGGTTGGACATGGCACCAGCCACCCATTGACATGCTACCGCTAGAGAGTTATAGGGTCCTCTGACTGGCCTGACAGTATTGCATTGGAGCTTTCTCTCTGGTTACGGTTCATTTTCCCTTTGCCTACACACACACAGAATAGTCTGGCCTATACTTTACAGACTCTTCGCCGTCCTCATACACCTGACAACACTGAGGTAATAAACAATTCTTCTCCCAAGGATTTAACTACTACACTGTAATTTTTCACTGGCCACTTTCCTCTTGGTAAAGGTAGAAGAGACTCTTTAGCTATGGCAAGCAGCTCTTCTAGGAGAAAGACACTCCAAAATCAAACCATTGTTCCCTAGTCTTAGGTAGTGCCATAGCCTATGTACCATGGTCTTCTAATGCCTTGGGTTAGAGTTCTTTTGCTTGTGGGTTCACTCGGGTACACTATTCTATCTCATTTCTCTTCCTCTTGTTTGGTTAAAGTTTTTATAGGTTTTATAGGTAACATTTATCTTAATATTGTTATTGTTCTTAAAATATTAAATTTTTCCTTGTTTCCTTTCTTCACTTGGCTATTTTCCTTTTTGGAGCCCCTGTGCTTATAGCATCATGCTTTTCCGACTAGGGTTGTACCTTAGCAAGTAATAATAATAATGATATTAATAATAATAAAAAAATAATAACAATAATAATAATAATAATAATAATAATAATAATTATAATAATGATATTGATGATGAACGTTATTATCAACTCATAATTAATAATAATAATAATAATAATAATAATAATGATAATAATAATAAAGATTTTTCATCTTCTTGATACTACTCAGCATTCCACTAATCTCTCCCTCAACACGAGTCTTATCATACTAAGGTATTTCAATTAATGGAAAAATTCTTGACAGCTTCAAATAATTGTTTACTGAGTGCCCTAAGAGGAGGTTTTGGTTTGCAATATGGCTAAGGAAACTTAATCTCTATAGCACTAAGGGAATGTATATAGGAGTTAATTATGGCTAATATAGTTAATGTGGTTAGGGAAACTTTAAACAACACTGAGGATTTAGTTACATATAGTTGATATGGTTAGTATACTTAGGGAAACTTAATCTATATTGCACAAAGGAAATATATGTAGGAGTTGAATATTGTTAATATGTTTAAGGGAACTTACACTAGATTGCACTAAGGGAATACATGCAGAAGTTGAATATTGTTAATATGATTAAGGAAACTTAAACTAGATTTGCACTAAGGGAATAAATGCAGGAGTTAAATAATGTTAATATGGTTAAGGAAACTTAATCTATATTGCACAAAGGAAATATATGTAGGAGTTGAATATTGTTAATATGATTAAGGAAACTTAAACTAGATTGCACTAAGGGAATAAATGCAGGAGTTAAATATTGTTAATATGGTAAAGGAAACTTAATCTCTATAGCACTAAGGGAATATATGCAAGAGTTAAATATGGTTGATAGGATTAGGGAAACTTAAACTATGCTACACCAAGGGAATATATGTAGGCGTTATTTATGGTTGATATGGTTAAGGAAACTTAAACTATACTGCACTAATGGAATATATGTAGGCGTTATTTATGGTTGATATGGTTAAGGAAACTTAATCTCTATAGCACTAAGGGAATATATGCAGGAGTTGAATATGGCTGATATACTTAGGGAAACTTAAACTATATAGTACTAATCTTTATAGTACTAAGGGAATGTATGTAAGAGTTGATTATAGTTATATATCACTAAGGGAATATATGTACGAGTTAAATAATGTTAATATAGTTAAGGAAACTTAAACTATATTGCACTAAGGGAATATATGTAGGAGTTAAGTATGGTTATATAGCAATAAGGGGATATATGTAGGAGTTAAATATTGTTAATATGGTTAAGGAAACTTAAACTATATTGCACTAAGGGAATATACGCAGGAGTTGAATATGGCTGATATGGATAAGGAGACTTAAACTATACTGCACTAAGGGAATATACTGTATGTAGAAGTTAAATATTGTTAGTATTGTTAAGGAAATTTAATCTCTATAGCACTAGGGAATATATGTAGGAGTTAAATATGGTTATATAACAATAAGGGAATATATATAGGAGTTAGATATTGTTAATATGGTTAAGGAAACTTAAACTATATTGCACTAAGGGAATATACGCAGGAGTTGAATATGGCTGATATGGATAAGGAGACTTAAACTATACTGCACTAAGGGAATATATGTAGAAGTTAAATATTGTTAGTATTGTTAAGGAAATTTAATCTCTATAGCACTAAGGGAATAAATGCAAGAGCTGATTATGGTTAAACTTAAACTATATATTACTAAGGGAATGTATGTAGGAGTTGATTATAGTTATATATCACTAAGGGAATATATGCAGGAGTTAAAAATTGTTAATATGGTTAAGGAAACTTGAACTAAATAGCACTAAGGGAATATATGTAAGATGGAATTTACTGCTCCATGTTAATTCTAGTAGTGGCACCGATTAAATATCTGTTCAACATTCGAAATATCTTTTATTTCCTTGGACACAATTTCATTTCCGTCTAAATCTTTTCAAACAAAAATCCAAAAGCGAAAAAGTTGAATTGAAAACGAAATCTAATTGAGTCTCTCAAAACATTTTTAGAGAGCCTTTGAAAAGATTTCTTACTTGTTCAAAAATCAAGGATTTTCATTAATCTTTTATAAAAATAAAACATGTCTCGTGAAAAAATAAACATAGTCGTCTATACAAGAAACTTTAACTTCACCAGATGGCCATTTGCAATATATAAAAGTTGTTAACGTAACGCTGGAAAAAAAAATCAAATATTTTGATGAAAATGTATTTAGATTCATACGAGCCTTTAACACCACACACCCAGACGAAAAATCATCATACAAGGGCAAGTTAACTGCAGACATGAAATATCCTAATTATTAATTTTGTTCGTCTCCATTCATTTTGCGCCTTTAGTAAGGAAACATATAGTGAGAAATTAATGTCAAAACTATACATTTTGTGTCTCGTGACTGATGAATTTCTGTTTTGTGTATCAATACTCCATTCAAAGGTTTCAAGACCACTCATGAATGGCAAAAGTAAGGGACAGTAACCTTGCCCTAGAAAGCAGGACAATGCCCTAGAGACTGACCATATATACGTATGATCAGCGCCCAAGACCCTCTCTCCACCAAGGTAGGACTAGGGAGGGGCAGGCAATGGCTAGTGATGACTCAGCGGATAGACTGCCCCTAACCCCCATCCTTTAACTCACAAGGATGATGATGTTGCAGACTCTAGGAAAACAAAAGAGTTTGAGCGGGACTCGAACCCCAGTCCGGCGACCGCCAGGGAGGGACGTTTAGGTAGACCCATACCATCTATCCTTAGCTCATAAGGATGGTGAGGTTTCAGACACTACAAGAAACACTTGAGCTTGAGCGAGACTCGAACCCCAGTCCGGCGACCGCCAGGGAGGGACGTTTAGGTAGACCCATACCATCTATCCTTAGCTCATAAGGATGGTGAGGTTTCAGACACTACAAGAAACACTTGAGCTTGAGCGAGACTCGAACCCCAGTCCGGCGACCGCCAGGGAGGGACGTTTAGGTAGACCCATACCATCTATCCTTAGCTCATAAGGATGGTGAGGTTTCAGACACTACAAGAAACACTTGAGCTTGAGCGAGACTCGAACCCCAGTCCGGCGACCGCCAGGGAGGGACGTTTAGGTAGACCCATACCATCTATCCTTAGCTCATAAGGATGGTGAGGTTTCAGACACTACAAGAAACACTTGAGCTTGAGCGAGACTCGAACCCCAGTCCGGCGACCGCCAGGGAGGACGTTTAGGTAGACCCATACCATCTATCCTTAGCTCATAAGGATGGTGAGGTTTCAGACACTACAAGAAACACTTGAGCTTGAGCGAGACTCGAACCCCAGTCCGGCGACCGCCAGGGAGGGACGTTTAGGTAGACCCATACCATCTATCCTTAGCTCATGAGGATGGTGAGGTTTCAGACACTACAAGAAACACTTGAGCTTGAGCGAGACTCGAACCCCAGTCCGGCGACCGCCAGGGAGGGACGTTTAGGTAGACCCATACCATCTATCCTTAGCTCATGAGGATGGTGAGGTTTCAGACACTACTAGAAACACTCTAGCTTGAGCAGGACTCGAACCCCAGTCAGGCAAATGCTAGGCAGGGTCGTTTGCTGGACTTGAGATCCATGTTAAGGAATTAAACTATCCCTTATCTAGGATTGATTATCCTGATTATAATTGGTATTCAAGGATACGTTTCCGGTATTCTTGGTAATGAAGTAAATAAATTCCAGTTAATTATTATTATCATTATTATTATGACTATCCAAGCTACAACCCTAGTTGGAAAAGCAAGATGCTATAAGCTCAAGGGCTCCAACAGGGAAAAATAGCCCAGTAAGGAAAGGAAATAAGGAAATAATTAAATGATGGGAATAAATTAACAATATATCATTCTAAAAACAGTAACAGCGACAAAACAGTTATGTCCCATATAAACTATTAACAACGTCAAAAACAGAAATGGCATATATAAACCATAAAAAGACTCATGTCAGCCTGGTCAGTATAAAAACATTTGCTCCAACTTTGAACTTTTGAAGTTCTACTGATTCAACCACCCGATTAGGAAGATCAACTTGGTAACAGCTGGAATAAAACTTCTAGAATACTGTGTAGTATTGAGCCTCATGATGGAGAAGGCCTGGCTATTAGAATTAACTGCCTGCCTAGTATTACGAACAGGATGGAATTGTGCAGGAATATCTGAATGTAAAGGATAAATAGGATTGATTGATTGATTAGGAGTTATCTGGTATCCTGATATCTAAAGCCATTGACGCCGCCAGCTATTAGGAGTTGTAGGAAACCATAAAAGTCTAATGAAGGAATGAGAAAGACTACACAAATCATGGTTTGTGTACACACAATATCTTGTATAATAGCAATGGATGTTGAAGAATAACTAATTCTTAAGGGTCTTTCATATCTTCATAAAAATTCAAAAAAATAAGGCTGATATTTCATTATTTTCAATGCATTTATGAGAATAAAAGCGAACTAGTTTTTTTTTTTTTTTTTTTTTTAAACTTTTACCATTCTTGGCGACACCTTTCTCGGTATAGTAATTACTCATAAATGACTCATCTTTAGTTAAAAACTCGTTATATATTAAGGAAGTGTAGCCCTTCATATCTGAATATAACCTACGTCAAGTCAAAGCTTAAACATTACAATATTTTTCCATGTTCATAATAAATAAAAAGGAAAAAGTATATTTCCAGTGCAACAGCTGGGCAAAAAAGGCTTTTCAAATAAAAGTACAGAACGACTGCAAAAACGAACGAGATAACACAGCTACAAAAAAGAAAAAAAAAAAAAAGATTTGAAAGTAATGCTGGGTTCCATTACACGGAAAGTGAATGTTGGTACAAAACCCTATATTATCCTAGGCAACACCAGAATGACTACTACTACTACTCCTACTACTACTGCTACTACTACTAATACTATACTACTACTACTACTACTAATGCTACTATTATTATTATTATTATTATTATTATTATTATTCTTATTATTATTATTATTATTATTATTATTATCATTATTATCATTATTATTATTAATTATTAATTATTGATAATTAATTATCAATTATCAATCATTAATCATTAATCATTAATCATTAATGATTATTATTATTATTATTATTATTATTATTAGCCAAGCTACAACCCTAGTTGGAAAAGCAGGACGATATAAGCCCAAGGGCTCCAACAGGGAAAAAATAGCCCGGTGAGGAAAGATTGATTTATTTAAAGTTTTCAGGCATCCTGACATCTGAGGTCATTGACGCATGTGAGGAAAGGAAATAAGGAAATAAATAAACGAAGAGAAAATATAAACAATAAATCATTCTAAAAAACAGTAACAACATCAAAACAGATATGTCATAAATAAGCTATAGATAGACTTATGTCAGCAAGTTCAACATACAAACATTTGCTGCAATTTTGAACTTTTAAAGTTCTACTTAAAGGTTTAAAAGCCGCTCATGAATGGCAGAGGTAAGGGACCGTGACTTCTTTAGTTACTTGAGCAGAGAATGTTATAAAATGTTGTATCTTGTCTTGTTTTTTAATCTATCATTGCAAAAGTAGGTTTCATGATGTAACTCTTTCCTAGTGTGTTTCTAAATCAAGTCGATTTTCATGCTAATCTTGAAAGACTTTCTTCAATTATTCCATTGGAATATGATATTGGCCTTTAGAGATATTCTGCCTTTTTATCATACGCTAAAAATCATTGTTTGAATAATGCTTCAGTAAATACATAATGTTTAGTCAAATCAAATAAAACACTGCATAATATATATATATATATATATATATATATATATATATATATATATATATATATATATATATATATATTTACAGTATATATATATATGCATATATATATATATATATATATATATATATATATATATATATATATATATATATATATATATATATATATAACAAAGTTTAAAAAAAAATGAAACTGGCATTTTGGAGCATACTGTTTAACATACAATGCCTGTTATGGTAGCCGATGTGGTAACCTCCCTGACTGGTTATCGCCAGACTGTGGTTCGAGTCCCACACAAACTCGTTAGTACCCTTGGTTGCTGCATCCTCACCATCTTTGTGAGCTAAAGATGTTGGGGGTAACCTATAGATCTGTCTGTTAAGTCATCAGCAGCCATTGCCTGGCCTTCCTTGGTCCTAGCTTGGGGTGTGAGGGGCCTTGGGCGCTGATCACATGTAATATGGTCATTCTCTAGGGTATTGTCCTGCTTGATAGGGCAATGTCACTGTTCCTTAGCTTACCTCAGCCGTTCATGAGTGTCCTTTAAACCTTTAAAAACTAGTATCTTACTTTTAAAGATCTTTTGCAAAGGTATTTTCCCTTTTGAATATTTTGTTTCAGAAATTCGCACCAGAAAAGTATTGGAAAGGATTATCGAGTTTTTTCTTCTGAAATAAGTCAAAGATAACAATTGTTCTGTCTCATAACAGTTCAGCTTGATTTCTGTATGCGCTATATAAACTTAAGGGGGTCTCAGTAGAGCGCGGACTTCTGCCTCAGCAGGTTATTTCTCGACCTTTTGCTGGACCTTAACCATGACCTTTGACCTTAACATAAATTAATTGGCGTTGGTTTTCATACACTCAAATATGAAACAAGTTTGAAGTCTCCATGACAACGATGTCCAAATTTATGGCTGATTACGTGAATTGGACATCTTGCCTAACTATGACCTTGACCTTCCAAAACTTAATCAATTCCATCTTTTTATATAAAAGTTAATCCCTGCAAGTTTCATTACTCTACGATTAAAATTGAGGCCAGGAAACTGTTCATAAACAAACACACATACACAAACAAACACAAACTAAAACAGGGGTGAAAACATAACCTCCTTCCAACTTCGTTGGCGAAGGTAATCGATCCCTGATATTCCAGTTCTGGACTGTTGGTGCCATTAAAAACAGAGTTATCAGTTTGGCCTTTTTTCAGGCCAAATAAAACCCCCTTCAAATTTGGCCTTTTTTTAAAAAATTGGTTGGCCTCTAATAATATGAAAAAATACTGGGCCTTAAAGACTATATATTTGGCCTTTTTCTACTAATGGGTTGGCCTTTTAAAGCTTCTGTTGATTAGAAGCTGGGCTTTTCTTATGTAGAAGAACTGGCAACCTTGGAACTTTCAAGTCGCGAGACGCGGTAATAGAGATTTCCTCCGACTGCAATCTCCTTCTGCACAATTCCGCCAGACTCCTCACTTACGCTAATGAATGATCCACAATTGTGATCTTACGCCATTCAGGTTAAGCGTCTGGCAAAGCACCTACGCTTTAGGTAACCAACCCTTTGTGCGTACCGATACTCAAGAAGGATTATGGATCCCATTAAACATGATGGTATATGCAACATGATCTCCGTTGTAGGTTTGGGTATATACATATACAGTACACTCATGGAATAATTCCTCATTAGGTGGTATGCTAGTTTCTCGCACCTTTCAAGACTCTTCATCCTCAAAAACAACAAATGAAATAGACAGGTGGTATTTGAAGAGACGCACCTGGGGACATGGAGTAGATTCTTGAACGTAGAATCAAAGCGGAGAAAACAGCTACTGCCATAAATAATGTGACCAGATTGTTTTTCTGTAAAAGCAGGACATTTCACACACACACACAAACATATATATATATATATATATATATATATATATATATATATATATATTATATATATATATATATATATATGTATATGAAAATCCAAGAATTAATCCAAAACTTTTTTCTACTTTCCACTGAAATGGAAAAATTAAACAAAATATCACTACCATTTCATTAAAGGGGACAGTTTTGTTGTTATATCACAAAAAAGAAAAGAAAAAAAAAACGGAACAAATGGGAACAAATCGTTGCAAAACTCGCAAAGGTTAAATAAACGTGGGACATTTTGATAACTTTGAAAAAAGCGGGACATACGTTGAAAAAGCGGGACTATGGTAACAGCCATAAAACTAAAATTAGAATGGATTGAAATATCTTTAGCAGAGGTTATATGTTTTTTGAAAGCATTTGGTAGACTTTTGAGCGTCGATACCTAGTTTAAAGGTTAAAGGTTTAAGGTGTCTCGTTTCAGTTCCAGTTCCATCAGAATAGATGCTCACCAGAACGTCATCAGCCGGGCAAGCCCAACCCTTCACTGTGGTGCCCTGCTACAGTAGTGGCTTCCCCAGTAAACAGCTTAAACTCACGGTCCCGGGCGGGGTTCGATCTGATGCCCCGCGAATGCTAGGCAAACCCATTTGATAAGATAATTACTTTATTTCAGCAAGCCAAACATATTATAGTTGTGCAGTGGAGCAGAAAGTATATGGTTGTCTTTTTAAACAGGGGAATGGTTCGTTACGTATTAAGCCCTGTCCACACGATCGAGCATGCCCGACGGGCAAACAGTGATACCAGACCACAATAGTTAGTAAGAATGAGGGTTAATGACATCAGAAACGGGAAAACCACAGAAAGGGATCTGGCATCATACAGTGTTGCCAGATCCTTGCCATTAGTTTTCTCGCTTCTGACGTCATCAACCCTCATTTCACTAACTATTGTGGCCTGGTATCACTGTTTGCCCGTCGGGCATGCTCCATCGTGTGGACAGGGCTTTGACCATTAGCATGCTTTACGTATAAGCATGGTGTCAGGAGTTATAAGATCTGACAGAAGGACAATGTTCTGTACATTGCAAGTGTAGGAACTACTCATTGATATGTACAGAACTGTATAAGTGTGGTTGTGATAAGCAAATACGAAAAAAAAACAGTGACAGATGATGAGATCAGTTCACCAAACGATTAACTGCGCTCGTCAAGGCACCAAAAGAGTTGAAATAATAATAATAATAATAATAATAATAATAATAATAATAATAATAATAATAAAACACCATGCCGTGTCTGTTGATCGTAGGTATTAAATCCACAATTATATGTATTGTATATGAAATAGGAGCTTTCGCACTTTTTTTCAAAGTGCCTCTTTCAGCTGAAAGAGGTACTTTGAAAAAAGTGCGAAAGCTCCTGCTATTTCTAAGTATACAACGCATATAATTTTGGATTTTAATACTCAATAATAATAATAATAATAATAATAATAATAATAATAATAATAATAATAATAATAATAATAATAATAAACTTAAAAAAATATATTCCATTTTCGAAGTTAATTTACTCCTTATAGGAATAAAATATAAGTTTGGATTAGATGCAAGCAATTGCAAAGAATATAGCTTCAATCTGTGCTTGCTTATGAACTATGATCAATTTTAGTATAAATCACTAAGGAACATGTATATGAAAGTTCTCTGAACTCCTTAACAGGAATTATAATAGAATAATAAGTACGCAATGTTGGGGCATTTGTGAATTACCATAAGGTCAAAGTTACCCACCAAAATATTTCTATGGTTTGCTGAGACTTTTCATTTAAGGTTATATCTTATGTCCTGGAAAATAAGACTTAAACGTTTTATTATCATTATTAATTGCTAAGCTACAACCCCAGGGGCCCCAACAGGGAAAATAACCCAGTGAGGAAAGGAAACAAGGAAAAATAAAATATTTTAAGAACAGCATTAAAATAAATATTTCCTATTTAAACTATAAAAACTTTAACAAAACAAGAGGAAGAGAAATGAGATAGAATAGTGTGCCTGAGTGTACCCTCAAAGAAGAGAACTCTAGCCCAAGACAGTGGAAGACCGTGGTACAGAGTCTATGGCACTACCCTAGACTAGAGAACATTGGTTTGATTTTGGAGTGTCCTTCTCCTAGAAGAGCTGCTTGCTATAGCTAAAGAGTCTCTTCTACCCTTACCAAGAGGAAAGTAACCACTGAATAATTACAGTGCAGTAGTTAACCCCTTAAGTGAAGAAGAATTGTTTGGGGATCTTAAGTGTTGTCAGGTGTATGAGGACAGAGGAGAATCTGTAAAGAATATGCCAGACTATTCGGTGTAAGTGTAGGCAAAGGGAAAGAACCGTAACCAGAGAGAAGGATCCACCGTAGTACTGTCTGACCAGTCAAAGGACCCCATGATTTATTAACTGAGTAATCCTAAAACATACACCTGATATTTATTGATTAAAGACATTTAACTGATATACGAGTATGGATAAACATTGTAAAAGGTCTAATCTACCAAAGACAGAATGTAATAATAATCATTATTATTTCTTATTCATAAATTTTTTTTAACAGTTTTGCATATTAAACCTGTTGCTTAAAATCATGAAAGAAATTTAAGAAGGCAGGATTAAGACACGTGAAAATGAGTGGGAAGTTTGGAAGGGAGGAGAAGGAATTAAGATGGAAATTTCTGCTCGAAGACTTGAGATGCTTGAATAGAACCATGTGCCAGAGACTCCAGTCGACTCTGAGAAATGACAGCTGTGTCCTTCTGCCAACTGGTGAGAGAGAGAGAGAGAGAGAGGAGAGAGAGAGAGAGAGAGAGAGGAGAGAGAGAGAGAGAGAGAGAGAGAATTTGTAGGGATGAATATGAAGAGAGATATCATTTATGGAAATTTGAACATTAAGAGAGAGAGAGAGAGAGAGAGAGAGAGAGAGAGAGAGAGAGAGAGAGAGAGAGAGAGAGAGAGAGAGAGAGAGAGAGAGAGAGAAAAATTTTGTAGGGATGAATGTAAAGAGAGCTATCATTTATGGATATTTGAACATTGAGAGAGAGAGAGAGAGAGAGAGAGAGAGAGAGAGAGGAGAGAGAGAGAGAGAGAGAGAGAGAGAGAGAGAGAAAAAAAATTTTGTAGGGATGAATATAAAGAGAGCTATCATTTATGAATATTTGAACTTGAAGAGAGAGAGAGAGAGAGAGAGAGAGAGAGAGGAGAGAGATGAGAGAGAGAGAGAGAGAGAGAGAGAGAGAGAAAATTTTGTAGGGATGAATATAAAGAGAGCTATCATTTATGAATATTTGAACTTGAAGAGAGAGAGAGAGAGAAAATGTGTAGGGATGAATATGAGGAGAGATAGGATTTATGAAAGTTGAACTTGAAGAGAGAGAGAGAGAGAGAGAGAGAGAGAGAGAGAGAGAGAGAGAGAGAGAGAGAGAGAGAGAGAGAGAGTAAATGTGTAGGGATGAATATGAGGAGAGATAAGATTTATGAAAGTTGAACTTAAAGAGAGAGAGAGAGAGAGAGAGAGAGAGAGAGAAGAGAGAGAGAGAGAGAGAGAGAGAGAGAGAGAGAGAGAGAGAGTAAATGTGTAGGGATGAATATCAATAGAGGTAAGGTTTATGAAAGGTTGAACTTGAAGAGAGAGAGAGAGAGAGAGAGAGAGAGAGAGAGAGAGAGAGAGAGAGAGAGAGAGAGAGAGAGAGAGAGAGGAGAGAGAGAGAGTGGGGTCCCTCCATATTTTGAATATAGATCTGTATAATTTTCTGTCGATATCAACAAATGAAAACATCCAATAACTTATTCATATTAATTGTTAATTGAAATTGTACGTAAGTGGGTTATAGTTAATTTAGATTGTGAGTGAGTTATAGTTTATTTGAATTGCATGTAAGCTTGTGATAGGTAATTTAGATTGTTCGTCAGTGGGTTATAGTTGAATTTGTTTGGATTTGGGTTATAGTTAATTTACATTGTTCGTCAGTGGGTTAAGGTTAACTAAAATTGTTCCGATTTGGGTTATGGTTAATTCACATTGTTCGTCAGTGGGTTAAAGTTAATTAAAATTGTTCCGATTTGGGTTATGGTTAATTCACATTATTCGTCAGTGAGTTAAAGTTAATTAAAATTGTTCCGATTTGGGTTATGGTTAGTTCACATTGTTTGTCAGTGGGTTATGGTTAATTAAAATTGTTCCGATTTGGGTCATAGTTAATCTACATTGTTCGTTAGTGGGTTAAAGTTAATTAAAATTGTTCCGATTTGGGTTATGGTTCATTCACATTGTTCGTCAGTGGGTTATGGTTAATCAAAATTGTTCCGATTTGGGTTATAGTTAATTTACATTGTTCGTCAGTTGGTTAAAGTTAATTAAAATTGTTCCGATTTGGGTTATGGTTAGTTCACATTGTTTGTCAGTGGGTTATGGTTAATTAAAATTGTTCCGATTTGGGTCATAGTTAATCTACATTGTTCGTCAGTGGGTTAAAGTTAATTAAAATTGTTCCGATTTGGGTTATGGTTAATTCACATTATTCGTCAGTGAGTTAAAGTTAATTAAAATTGTTCCGATTTGGGTTATGGTTAGTTCACATTGTTTGTCAGTGGGTTATGGTTAATTAAAATTGTTCCGATTTGGGTCATAGTTAATCTACATTGTTCGTTAGTGGGTTAAAGTTAATTAAAATTGTTCCGATTTGGGTTATGGTTCATTCACATTGTTCGTCAGTGGGTTATGGTTAATCAAAATTGTTCCGATTTGGGTTATGGTTCATTCACATTGTTCGTCAGTGGGTTATGGTTAATCAAAATTGTTCCGATTTGGGTTATAGTTAATTTACATTGTTCGTAAGTGGGTTATAGTTAATTTAGACTGTTTCGTAAGTAGTTTATAGTTCATTAATTAAAATCATTATCTATCATCAATGAATTAGAGTTGCCCTTAATTCAAACATTAGATATCTGTGACAAATAGCAAAATTCAAATCAATAAAAACAAAGGAATTTTTAATATGAAACGTCATTGTCTTGAATTATTAAAAATAATTAGAGGTAAATTAGTTTGATGAATAATATATAGGTTAATTATATATATATATATATATATATATATATATATATATATATACATACATACATACATATATATATATATATATATATATATATATATATATATATATATATATATATATATATATATATACATACATACATACATACATACATATATATATATATATATATATATATATATATATATATATATATATATATATATATATATATATACATATATGTATATGTATATAAAGATATATATATATATATATATATATATATATATATATATATATATATATATATATATATATATCATCATCATCATCATCTCCTCCTATGCCTATTGTCGCAAAGGGCCTCGGTTAGATTTCACCAGTCGTCTCTATCTTGAGCTTTTAATTAAATACTTCTTCATTCATCATCCCCTACTTCGTGCTTCATAGACCTCGGCTATGTAGGCCTGGGTTTTCCAACTTTTCTAGTGCCTTGCAGAGCCCAACTGAACGTTTGGTGAACTATTCTCTCTTGGGGAGTACGAAGAGCATGCCTAAACCATCTCAATCACTCCCCATCATGATCTCATCAACATATGGTACTCGAGTAATCTCTCTTATAGTTTCATTTCTAATCCTATCCTGCCATTCAACTCCCAATATGAATATATATTTATATGTACATATATATATATATATATATATATATATATATATATATATATATATATATATATATATAAATATATTTATATATATATATCATATACATATATACAGTATATATATGTACATATATATTATGAATTATATATATATATATATAATATATATATATATATATATATATATATATATATATATATATATATATATATATATATTTATATATATGTACATATACACATGCTCCCTGGTATTCGTTTACGAATGTTTGTTCTTAATAAACATTCACCTTCAGTTATGAAATATACAATTTGAAAAATAAAATTCCTGCGTCCAACTACGTTTTTACTATAAAGAAATTCAGAACTTGAATTATTATTCAATATCAACGACTATTTCTTCGAGTTCTCATGTTTTCATAGAAAATTATTATTCCCTAATTCATTAGATTAGTTATTCAAGCTTTGATACGCTCTAAATCTCCACATATTAATGCTAACGATGCTAGATTTTCTTTCTCTGTGCAAATAATACCAATGTGAACACATAAATATGTTATGAACTTGTATTATAATAATAAAGAGAATGACTTGGAAGTATATGCATACAAACACACACATACGCATTTAATTATATATATATATATATATATATATATATATATATATATATATATATATATAGTATATATGCACATACATATAGTGTATATGTATATATATACACACACACACACACACACATATATATATATATATATATATATATATATTTATACATCAGGATTGCTATTCTATAAATGATACACATTAATCATTATCACCTTACACGTATATATACATATATATATATATATATATATATATATATATATATATATATATATATATATATATATATATATATATATATATATATATATATGTATATATATATATATATATATATATATATATATGTATATATATATATATATATATATATATATATATATATATATATATATATAATGGATTTTGAGCAAAGCGAAAAATCTATTTTTGGGTGAGGTAGCCATATCGTCCTGATGGAAGTTCCTATTAGGTACCTTTCTCGGGTTTTTTGACTACAGTGATATTCCCAGAGATTTTTACCTTAAGGTATCCAGAATTCTAACTCCTAGAGCGAATATCCCTAAGTAATCTCACAGGGATATCGCATGATATCAGAGGACGTTTTCTTGACACGTCACATAGCTATCTTCGCCCCGAACAGTATTAACGCTTCGAGGGGGTATAGTGACAAGAATCTGAAACGAAAATGAAAAGAGAGCCGCTCATAAGGCATCTCTCCTATTCCGTTTCCAGTGTGTATCTGATGAAGGCGGTAGCGCCCTCTTTATTCCTTGTAGCGATATACGAGGTGTCACAGATACTGTACTATAGGGAGGGGTCAACAGGCCCTTTTACAATAAAAGGAAGGGCGGGTCCATCAGGATGACATGGCTACTTCACCCAAAATTAGATTTTTTGCTTCGCTCAAAATCCGTTTTTTGGGCTCAGGCCATGTCGTCCTGATGGAAGTATACCAGAGCATTACTGTATCTGTGGATTCTTAATCAGTGCTATACTCTCAAGAAAGTATTTTCCTGGTCCGTCTAGACCTAGAGACCTATGATGTTACCGTCATGAATCATTTCATCTAAGCAAGAACTATGTTAGTGCTTCCTGCCCCTACAGGGAAGAGTCGTACTAGACTCTGGAAAAATTCTCGAGGAGTACATAAAAATTTATGGATGACAAAATGACAAGCTTGTATAGTGGTCTCGTCCCACACAAAATGAAGCGAAGTTTGTATAAGAGTCACCAATGTCAGAATGAATTTGTGACACCTTCCTCAATGTGACTACTCTTATAAACTATTGGATAATGGTTGTATCCACATAGAAAAAAATTTTGTCTCTTTGCCACCAACCCGTTAGGGTACCACGTCAACCCTTCCAAGGACGGGTTAGAGTGAGTGGACTTTTGCTTGAATCAGGGAACAGTCTCGAAAGACATACCATGATAAAAATATCCATATTTTAATCTTAATGCTCAGTACATTTCTAATAAAATGAGTGTGGGCGAATTAGATTATTAAAATTTAATAAACGTACATATCAGATCAATATTTATAAAATTTATAGAATGTGGATATGTGTAAAAGCATAAAGGAAAACAGTCAACAGATTTGCCACTTCAATTGAATTATTAATAATAATGATATAGTCTGTATACTGTATACATACACTAGCGTAAAAAACATTTGGCACAAGTGTCCGTATATGCTATAGATTACCGACGTCAATGAAACAGTTCGTAAGGACACATTCGTGGCCTATCGCTCGGCGTGTAGTAACATACAGTGACTACACGCGCACCCTCTTAATTAATCGTCCCAAATTAATTACACTGTTCCTCGCAGACTTAAAACAGAAGGTTAAAGAATTCTACCTGCTGCTACCACTGATCTCATAAGTTGCTCCACTTGCTTTGCATAGTACATAAAGAACGCCTTAGATGTCTACCAGCCGGTGTGCAAACAAGGATGTTCAAAGTCCAAATAATTAAGGAAATTTTATGGAAGAGGCAACTTTCCTCGGCTCATGACTAACGGGTGTACTGTCTGGATCCGTTCTGCAAATAACACGGGTGAATTTCGCCCATAGTTATAGATAACTTTGAATGCAGGGTTTCTCCCCTAAACAGCTGTCCTCCCATAAAGTCTGAAGTTCTATGAAGATAGACCTTTAGGCACTCCACTGGACATGGAGATGCATCTTCCTTCAGAGGGCAGATTCTCTGGGGACCCCACCTGTTGGTGGGTAGCTTGTTCCTGGAAAGAAACGTTTGGTCTGGAAATAGATTCAGTTCTCCCTCCAGGAACTGGACGTGGCCTTCCTCCCTAGAGAGAGTCACTATTTCATAACTCTGGCCCCCAAAGCGAGTACAAACAGAAATATGACTTAAATTCAAAACCTTCTAAGCACATTCCTCATTGTTCATTATTTATACACAATGAGGAATCATATCTAATGACCATGCAAATGGTCTTTGGAAGCGCTGGAGGGCTGGTTCAGTATGAACATCGTAAGAAAGGTCGACCTGTAAGGCATATGGTATCTGACTTGTCAAGGCAGGCTTGAACAACAGAATTGTGTAGGCGGCTGCTAAACCTTGCTCATGAAAGTGAATGAAGAATAATAGATAGGAATCTGTCGGGATTTCTTTCGGTTTCTTCGCCTTGACAAAGGATAGCTATCTCTTCCCTGAAGCCTCATAATGTCTTCTAGTTTCCTCCAAAAGTCTAAACTGACTTTTAAACACTGAATCTTTTTCTCATCGTTAAGGAGAGAAAATCATGAGATGTAGGTTCCGTGTTTTCTGTGAAGGAGCGAAGACAGTCGACTTCTGTGCTCGTTGAGACAGGGATGGATCTGTTAGTGGTACGCATTTTAGTCATGGTTCCAATGCCAGAGGGAACCACACGCTATTTGGCCACTTGTGGGCCACTATTGCTGCTTTCCCTTTGAGAGATCTCAGCTTATCAAGGACCTTCAAAAGTAGGTTGTGAGGAGGGAACAGATAGATACTGGGCCATCTATTCCAGTCTAGGGACATAGTGTTCACTGCCTCCGCTGACGGCTCCTCGTAAGGGGACACGTAACGATCTATTTTCTTGTTGTCTTTCGTCGCAAAGAGGTCTATTTGCAGCTCTGGGACTTGACTCGAGATGAAGGAGAACGATCCTGCGTCAAGGGTCCATTCTGACTCTATAGGTGTAAACCTAGATAGAGCGTCCGCTGTCACATTGCGGAACCCTTGAATGTGAACTGCTGACAGATGCCATTTCTTCTTTTCCGCCAAACGGAATATGGCCAATGTCACTTAGATCTCTTTGCGCGTTTGATGCGTATTTTCTCCAGACTCCTGTTGCATCCTTAAGCTGTGCTCTTAGCACTGGATCTGTTATCGAAGCAAACTGTAGAGAGCCCAGCACTCTCTCCTGTTTGCGTCTTGATATCCGTTTGGATTTCAATAGTCTCTCGACAGATCCTGCTATTTCTTTCCTCTTCTTACTAGGAATGGAAAGCCGATGTGACTCCAAATTCCAGTGGATTCCCAACCACTGAAATTTTTGAGCTGGAGAAAGACGAGACTTTTTGATGTTGATCTTGAATCCCAGATGTTCCAGGAACTGGATCACTATCCTAGAAGGTTGCATGCATTCTTTCCTGGATGCTGCCCACACCAGCCAGTCGTCCAAGTAGGCTACAACTTGGACACCCTTTAGGCGTAATTGATGGACGGCTACGACCGCGAGCTTCGTGAAAATCCTTGGGGCTATATTTAGCCCGAAAGGCATGGCTCTGAAGGCGTAAAGTTTTCTATGTAACTTGAAGCCTAGGTAGGAGGAGAGGTGACGATTAAATGGAACGTGCCAATAAGCGTCAGACAAGTCTATAGAGACAGTATATGCCCTTCTGGGCAGTAGGGTCCTTATGTATTGAAGCGTGAGCATTCTGAACTTGTAGTTCACTATGAACTTGTTGAGTGGCGACAAGTTTAGAATAAATGAGTTTTTCTGAGTCCTTTAGAACACAAAACAGCCTTCCTTGGAATTTTATGTACTTAACCTTCCGGACTACTCTTTGGTCTAAGAGTTCTCAGGCATATTCTTCCAGAAAGGGGGATGAGTGTTGGAAGAATTGAGGAAATTGAGGTGGAGAACTGCTCCAGCTCCAACTTAGTCCATTTTTAATTAGGCTGTGGGCCCAGCGATTGAAGGTCCAGCGATCCCTAATTATCTGTAGTCTCCCTCGTACAGGAAATATCTTACTTCTGCTGTTGTGGATCTGAGGCCTTGCCTCCTTGACCGCGTCCTCCCCTGTATCCCCTTCCTCTTGAAGCGCGTCTAGAAGAACCTCTGGCTGTTCCTCTAGCTCTCGAACGAAAGGAAGAAGTTGGCCTTTCGAAGGCTGGGTCAAGAACTGGCGACTCTGTCGCCACTTGTTGAGGTACCAGCTGGTACATGGTTGGAGGTTGTGCCACTATCTGAGGCACCGCGGCCACAGGAAGTTGTTGTTGTTGCTGTCCTGGATTTTGGGGTCACTTGCCATCGTTTCTAGTGTCGTTTGCAACAACATCGATGCCGCAAGTCTTTCCTTTGTCTCTTGCTCTCTACGCGTTCAGCAATATCAGCTTCCAGCTTCCCGACTGAGAAGAAAAGGTGTACGTCCTTCCAGTCTTCTTGGTCCAAGGGCAAGGTCAGAGATAATGGCTTGCACTCCCCCAAGGAGGGGCATGGTTTCCCTGCCTCCACCGCCTTTAAGGCTGCCTTATATCCCTTTTCCAAGAAGGGAAAGGCTCTGGTAGGAGAGGCCACAAAGGAGGGAAGCTTCTTACTCAAGGCGGGCACCTTTGAGTTAGTAAAGCCCCTCTCTTTCATCGAGCTCGCTAGGAACGTTTGAGCCTTACTATGGTAAAAAACTATGACCTCCTTCGGCTCCGTTTCCTCCTTTGAGGCTGGCTCCTTCCTAAGATGGACATAGCAGTCTGGATAAGAATCTTTGTTGGGCCAAAATTCCACTTCTTCCAGGGGAATTGCTCCCAACTTTTCTGAGATCACGATCTTTCCGGTTGTCATCGGCATGTGTTTGGTATACCTCCAAGGATTAGTATCCGAGCACAAAGGAAGATCCTTCACACCGAGCCGCTTCTGGGGCCCACGTGATGCTGCAAGTCTACATATCTCCAGTTTCATTGCAGCTTCTTTCTATTCATTCTTCTTTTGAATTTGTTGGATCATCTCAACAATGGAAGAAAGAGTCCTTCCCCGTTCATCTGGGATAGCAGACGATGTAGACGGAAAAGGTTCTGGGTCCGGAACCAATGTAACCGACACTTCGTCAATTTCTTCCTCTTCTGCTTGAGGAGCCTGGAACAGCTCCTCCTCCTGACCTTCTCCTAGAAGGTCCTTCTCAGTAGAATCCGACACCTCCGACATCCTATCGTCCAATTGGATGTCTTGAAGGGCGGCTGAGACTTCAGAATCTACCGGATTCTGGGCAATTGGTATCTCCACCTGAGGCTGGGGGATGATTGCATCAGCCGATGCTTGAGGGAAAAGGTAGGCCCTCATCTTCTCATCTGGAAGGTAGGGACCTGAGGTGTTTTTCTGAAAACCCTTCACCCAGGATTGTAACGTTTCTCTGGCAGCATCCCTTGACTCCGTTGACTTAGGGTCGTCAAAAGCCCCGGTAATCAGGTTAGAACAAACTGTACAAACCTGAGGGCCCCAATAGCGAAGATCACCTCTGGAGGCTGCGCATGCTGCGTGCCTCCTGCAATATTGATGCCCACAGGAGTTCTTACTGCGGACATTACACAACACGCTCCCGCACTTCGGATGGTCCTCCTGTAAAGAGAAGAAAAATCCATGAGTATCAAGTGAAGGCTTTCACTTATATTGAAACATTTAGCTTATATAGAAAAGCTATAAAAGAAAGAAGGAAAGACACATACTTGTATTTCCTGTCCAGTCAATTGCTGAAACCTCCCGAGATATTAAAACTGAGGTTAATTCTATTCTAGAATACCTTACGTAATTTCCTAAACGGAAATTTAAGGTGTAGTTCACGCCTTGAGATAAAGTTTTACTATACAGGATAGAAAGAATACAGAAAGAATTTACTTTCTATGTATTGTACAGTCTCAACAAAAGGCTGTACAAGATAACATTAAGTATGATGAAGAACCTTTAGTGTTATCACAAGCACTGTACAGCAGTTTCCGCTAATGCAGTGTGAACTACACTACAAATACAACAACTACTGTACATCGCATGCTGTTGTGCCGGCGTGTGCCAGCATCTGCCGGCTGGCAACTACCCCTGTATAGTTCAAAGAAATACTATCTTTAACTAATAGGCGGCAGCCCCCTGATTCGCGACTGTGTGCCGGCCGGCAATCATTGCCAGCCGACGGCTGAAAACACTAATACCCGGCTGCCGGCTGCTAATCGTAGTGGTCAGCAGATTCGGGCTGTGTTTCCACTGCCACCCGGCAAAGGTAATAGAACCCATGCATGCCGACAGTAGCCAAGAACTAGAGAACCTCCACCTGCCCGGCTGTCGGCTGTTAAGCCGGCAGCCAGGTTAGGGGTGCAACACAATAGTCAGAGAAACAGTATGCATGTAAGGTTATAAGGCGGCATTGCCGTACGACCTTCAATCCAGAAAGAGTGAACTTATGGAAGGGGAGAATGTAGCATTCTGGCTTCCAAAGAATCCATAGCCTGCCGGGCTCTACCGGCAGACATGGAAGGGAGACCAAGGGAGGTCTGGGGTTCCCTCTGTCCTCCATCCTAACCTATACTATACTAGGTACGGAAGTAGGACTGCAGCCAAAAGAAAATAAAAGAAAGAGAGGTGGGGAAGGGATAAGGGTCCTATAGACTTCGTTCTAGCAGGAGACACACTCAGCCGTTAGGGAAGCTCATCCTAACCAAGAATTGTCTATTAGGGAGGAAGACTGGCAATACTTGCTAACCTCCTCCCAGCCAGAACAAAGGTAGGTGAAGTTATTTCGCCAGGCAACAGAGAAAACTCATTCTCCAGCCCCAGAAATACAACACAGGACAGTCTGCTAGGCCACTAGAAGAAGGAATCATCCTTCCAACATGGACTAGGGAAGCAAAGCTTCCTGTGTCCGCCCCTAACCTAGCAAAGGAGATTCTTTCTCTATGCTAGGAAGAAGCAGACCACAGACTAGAAACTCTGATGTTCTGCCATAACCCAAATAACCAGTCACTCTGGTTATCAGGTCAGGACAGACATATCCTAGAATAGTTATACCTGAATTATCATACAGATAGAACCACTAGGATTAAGCCGAAGGCTTACAGAGGGAGAGAGGGATTGAACTT
>NC_090735.1:5267399-5299899 GCF_036898095.1 Palaemon carinicauda
ATTATTATTATTTGCTAAGCTACAACCCTAGTTGGAAAAGCAGGATGCTCTAAGTCTAGGGGCTGCAACAGGGAAAATAGCCCAGTGAGGAAAAGAAACAAGGAAAAATTGAATATGGTAAGAACGGTAACAATGTCAAAATAAATATCTTGTATAAACTATAAAAATTTAACAAAAAAAAAAAAAAAAAGGGAGAGGAATAAGATAGATTAGTGTGCCCGAGTGTACCCTCAAGGTAGAGAACTCTAAATAAGGCATGTCTAGAAATCATTTAAATATTTAGGAACTATGATCTCTAATACAGGGTCTTTAAGACTTGGAGTTTAGTGAAAGACTGAAAATAGCAAATCAGACAATGGCTAGGTTTAAGTAAAATTTGGAAATCGAATCGCCTGAAATTACACATAAAAGTTTGGTGTGATCAGTGTTACTGTATGGACATGAGTCTTGATATGACAGTGAAACAATCTAAAATAGATTTAGTAGATTTGAGAACAAAGCTCCAAGAAGGATATTGAGAGTTAAAGGGCAGGACAGGATTAGAAATGAAGCTATAAGAGAGATTGCTCGAGTGCTATATGTGGATGAGATCATGGTGAGGGGTAGATGGAGATGGTTTGGACATGCTCTTCGCACTCCCCAAGAGAGATCAGTTCACAAACATTTAACTGGGATACGCAAGGCACTAGAAGAGTTGGAAGACCCAGGCCTACATGGCTGAGGACTATAAAACGTTGAAGTAGATGATGATGAATGGAGAAGTATTGATTTAAAAGCTCAAGATAGAGACGACTGACAAAATCTAACCGAGGCTCTATGCGTATAATAGCCGTAGGACGAGATGGTGATGGTGATGATGATGATGATGATAAATATAATAGCCGTAGGACGAGATGGTGATGATGATGATGATGATAAATATAATAGCCGTAGGACGAGATGGTGATGATGATGATGATGAAAAATTGAACACCGTCAAATTCTAAAGAAAATTTCTTATTGGTAAAAAATTGCATAAAAAATGCAATTAAATATTTACTTGTGTTTGATCGAACAGAAATGTATGAGAGATATTAATGATAATGTGTGGGGTTTAAAACTATATTTTTATAACAACCCATCCCCAAGAGTAATCCATTTATTAATAATTCCTGCATATTGTTTTAACAGTATTTTTGTAAAATCAGTATCAGTACACTAAAGCTGAGGAGAGGAATATATCAAAAGTCTTTGTAAGATAGCAGGTTGACACTGACTGGTGTAGTTGACAGACACATGGGCTAAGAGAGGACTCAGATGTAACGCTCTCTCTCTCTCTCTCTCTCTCTCTCTCTCTCTCTCTCTCTCTCTCTCTCTCTCTCTCTCTCTCTCTCTCTCTCTTCTTAGTAATGGTGGCACATTTTGATGAACTAAATGTTCATGAGTGATTCTCGAACAAGATTCGGACGGACGAGATGTGTGGGTCTGCCGACATAAAATGCATAAATGAGCGCACACATACAGATACAGACTCACACACAAAAACGCACATAGATACATACACACGAATCTCTCTCTCTCTCTCTCTCTCTCTCTCTCTCTCTCTCTCTCTCTCTCTCTCTATATATATATATATATATATATATGTATATATATATGTATATATATATATGTATATATATATATATATATATATATATATATATATATATATATATGATAATTTGTATCTCTTTTTATGAATGTTATCTAAATGTCACCATACCAAAAGAAATATAAGGTTAGTGTACGGACACTACGTTGATTAAAAATAATTCAGGAAAATAATAATGATATTTAATTTTTCCTTGTTTCCTTTCCTCACTAGGCTATTTTCCCTGTTGGAGCCCACTGGGCTTATGGCATCCTGCTTTTCCGACTAGGGTTGTTGCTTAGCAAGTAGTAGTAGTAGTAGTAGTAGTAGTAGTAGTAGTAGTAATGATAACAATAACAATGATGATATTAATGATAATGATGATGATAATAAAAGGCAAATAAGAATTACTTTGATTATCCATTCGCTGAACTTTAAACAAAGAATTATCTGTTCAAAAGTTGACATATTTCATGTTAATTACCTTACTCAAGGAGAAATCTTATGAATAATGTTAATGTGATACATATAATATGGAAATGTTTTGAATTGAACATTTATGATCTCAAATATATTATCAATAATTACCGTGACTTCTTGCTTCCAGCAACAAATAATTACGTTTTCTAACTAAGTCAGATTCGAGATTAAAGACAAAAGGGGAAATTGATTTCACGAAATCGGCTTTGCATAAGAGTTTATATAAAATGAAAATAGACTTCAAGCACGTGTACATTGTAAAAGCTCTGTCCACACGATCGAGCATGCCCGACGGGCAAACAATGATACCAGGCCACAGTATTTAGTGAAAATGAGGGTTGATGACGTCAGAAGCGGGAAAATTAAAGACAGGGATCTGGCATCATACAGTGATGCCAGATCCCTGTCTGTGGTTTTCCCGCTTCTGACGTCATTAACCCTCATTCTTACTAACTGCTGTGGTCTGGTATCACTGTTTGCCCGTCGGGCATGCTCGATCGTGTGGACAGAGCTTTAGTAATAAGAGTTAATTTTGACTTCATTTATGACTATATCAATTAAAAAATTAGAATGGTTTTGACACAAATGCTCGTGACTATCATGAATTAACTTTGAAATGTTGAATTACCGGTAGTTGTATTTATGGCAACATTAATTTTGGAATTAGAATGGGTTTGTCACTAAGAATAAATAGAATGTTCACAAAAAAGTATATAAATTATTGTTTTTGAGTAACTAAAAATCCAAACCAAAATGTGTAATTTTGTAGATTGTTAAATTAGATGATTTATGTTTATATAAAAATGTTATTGAATGTAATCGTACAGGAAACATTGTGATTGTAAATAATGTAATTTAACTTTTTAATAAAAAGAAAAATAAATTGACAATCTTAAATAATGTAATTTAACTTTTTTATAAAAAGAAATAAAAATGCTAATGACAATCATAAATAATGTAATTTAACTTTTTGATAAAAAAAACCTAGTGACCATCTTAAATAATGTAATTTAACTTTTCTATGAAAAGAAAAAAATGCTTGTGACAATCTTGAATAATGTAATTTAACTTTTTAATAAAAAGAAAAAAAAAATGCTAGTGACAATCTTAAATAATGTAATTTAACTTTTCTATGAAAAGAAAAAAAAATGCTAGTGACAATCTTAAATAATGTAATTTAACTTTTTAATAAAAAGAAAAAAAAAATGCTAGTGACAATCTTAAATAATGTAATTTAACTTTTCTATGAAAAGAAAAAAAAAATGCTAGTGACAATCTTAAATAATGTAATTTAACTTTTCTATGAAAAGAAAAAAAAAATGCTAGTGACAATCTTAAATAATGTAATTTAACTTTTTAATAAAAAGAAAAAAAAAAATGCTAGTGACAATCTTAAATAATGTAATTTAACTTTTTAATAAAAAGAAAAAAAAATGCTAGTGACAATCTTAAATAATGTAATTTAACTTTTTAATAAAAAGAAAAAAAAAATGCTAGTGACAATCTTAAATAATGTAATTTAACTTTTCTATGAAAAGAAAAAAAAAATGCTAGTGACAATCTTGAATAATGTAATTTAACTTTTCTATGAAAAGAAAAAAAATGCTAGTGACAATCTTGAATAATGTAATTTAACTTTTCTATGAAAAGAAAAAAATGCTAGTGACAATCTTGAATAATGTAATTTAACTTTTCTATGAAAAGAAAAAAAAAATGCTAGTGACAATCTTAAATAATGTAATTTAACTTTTCTATGAAAAGAAAAAAATGCTAGTGACAATCTTGAATAATGTAATTTAACTTTTCTATGAAAAGAAAAAAATGCTAGTGACAATCTTGAATAATGTAATTTAACTTTTCTATGAAAAGAAAAAAAAATGCTAGTGACAATCTTAAATAATGTAATTTAACTTTTCTATGAAAAGAAAAAAATGCTTGTGACAATCTTGAATAATGTAATTTAACTTTTCTATGAAAAGAAAAAAAATGCTAGTGACAATCTTGAATAATGTAATTTAACTTTTCTATGAAAAGAAAAAAATGCTAGTGACAATCTTGAATAATGTAATTTAACTTTTTAATAAAAAGAAAAAAAATGCTAGTGACAATCTTGAATAATGTAATTTAACTTTTCTATGAAAAGAAAAAAAATGCTTGTGACAATCTTGAATAATGTAATTTAACTTTTTAATAAAAAGAAAAAAAATGCTAGTGACAATCTTGAATAATGTAATTTAACTTTTCTATGAAAAGAAAAAAAATGCTTGTGACAATCTTGAATAATGTAATTTAACTTTTTAATAAAAAGAAAAAAAATGCTAGTGACAATCTTAAATAATGTAATTTAACTTTTCTATGAAAAGAAAAAAAATGCTTGTGACAATCTTGAATAATGTAATTTAACTTTTTAATAAAAAGAAAAAAAATGCTAGTGACAATCTTAAATAATGTAATTTAACTTTTCTATGAAAAGAAAAAAAATGCTTGTGACAATCTTGAATAATGTAATTTAACTTTTTAATAAAAAGAAAAAAAATGCTAGTGACAATCTTAAATAATGTAATTTAACTTTTTAATAAAAAAAATGCTAGTGATAATCTTAAACCTACTTGCAAATGTTGAATCATAAATAGTTTTTTAACTTTTGAGCGTGAGGACCGTCGTAAGAAAACCTTTTAAAAGCAAAATAACTCAAAGGATGAAACCTGATGGTACAGATTACTGAAAATATATATTTTTCCACCCACATGCCGAGTATATGAGTCAAACGGCCTTTGGATCTGGTAATGCGTATAAAGTTATCCTGTTAAACACAGCAGTTTGCAAATGCCAGAAATAATATATTTCTATAATTAGTTAAGCAGCTATGAGGTTAAATGTGACCTGGAAAAGGAAAAGTTAGTTTCTTACAAGATACAACTGTCTCTAAAACTACCTACATCGTTGTTCAAAATGAAAAAAAAATGCAGCTTTTAATTATTCAGACTTTCTAAAATCAATATATTTATTAAATTTTCAGGATAAAATGACAAAACAGTTTTAAAACCCTTATAATTCTTAAACTGCAGAAGTATCTGTCTATATAACTATTGGTCATTTCATATTTTAGTTGTTAGCCCCACACAAGCTATAATAATGATCCTGGAATTTGATTTTTTTTTCCAGGTACAAAGTCTTACCTTGACGTTGTTCTGTATCCCAAAAGAAAAAAACTTATACAAATATTTAGATCAAGTAATATTCTAAAGTAATCTTCACTACAAAGTTCAAAGATAGACATTTAATGTTAGATGAAAATTGAGTTTAATTAGCTTTCAGTTCTTATTGCGGTTAAAAAGTCGAGAAAAATCTTTTGTATAAACCTACAAAAGAATAAAGATCTTGCAACGGAAAAAAAAAAAGATTCTGATATTTGGTTCTACCCTTCCCTGATCATCATGCAAGCAATAATGTTACTTATTTCAGTACATCGAAATTTCATAATTGTTTGTACGATTATCAACTATTAACTATTAACACTATTGTTTGAAAAAATAAAAAGATTCATTGTAGTGAAATACTAACTGTTCCAAGACCTAGAAATGTTCATGTTAATTTTTTATACTTCATATAATGCCAAGAGAAGCGAATCTACAGTTTAACATACACGATGTTGAATTCTTCAGTTTTTTTTTCACTGTAAAAGTTTACTTGCTTGGGTGATAAACACACTTATGCTATTCAACTAACATTTTACTTATCGGTTTTTATTGAATATTCTTTCAATCTTTTATAATAAACGATATCGACGTCAATGACCATCGATGTCAGGATGCCAGTTCACTTCAAAGCAATCAATCAATCCCTTTAAATTCATCGAGCAAAAATATTCGACTAAACACCAAACTCTTTACACAAACAGCCACTAGTCTAACCAATGTCAGAAATCATAAATATGACTACTCTCTTAACACTACCGATTGCCAATCTAGGTATCGGCCAAGTCTTGATGGTACATTACTTTCCTCAACATCAGGAAGGATATGCATTCAACATTACAAACTTCAATCCCTATTAAAGTATTTTCACGAGAACTGCCCCACCATCATACTCTTTTTTTGATGCGGACTAATAAAAAGTTTGTTCGCATATTGAAGCTACGCTAACATATATGTAAAAACAAACATTTAATGTTTCTTCGTTTATCCTTCTTAAAATCCAGAACTTATCTTTTTCTTCAAACAGTAAATCTTTATGCATCAATTTGGTAGTAAAGTTTCTTACTTGATATCAAAGTTTTAATTTAACTCTTAATTTCTATATACCTGTAAAATCTATTTATCGAGGTCACCATACGGTTTCCCTTATTACAAAGCAGTCACCTTTTTAAACCCAGGGTCGTATTTTGAAGTACAGCTAAAGACCCACCTCATTAGTAAACTAGTTAACTTTACTTTGAACTTTGAAATCAAGTTAACTTTACTTTGAACTTTGATACAAAGTTAACTTTACTTTGAACTTTGATACAAAGTTAACTTTACTTTGAACTTTGATACAAAGTTAACTTTACTTTGAACTTTGATACAAAGTTAACTTTACTTTGAACTTTGATACAAAGTTAACTTTACTTTGAACTTTGAAACCTTAAACTTAACTTTGAACTTTGAAACCTTAAACCAAGTTAGCTTTACTTTGAACTTTGAAACCTTAAACCAAGTTAGCTTTACTTTGAACTTTGAAACCTTAAACCAAGTTAGCTTTACTTTGAACTTTGAAACCTTAAACCAAGTTAACTTATAACTTTGAAACCTTAAACCAAGTTAACTTATAACTTTGAAACCTTAAACCAAGTTAACTTATAACTTTGAAACCTTAAACCAAGTTAACTTATAACTTTGAAACCTTAAACCAAGTTAACTTATAACTTTGAAACCTTAAACCAAGTTAACTTATAACTTTGAAACCTTAAACCAAGTTAACTTATAACTTTGAAACCTTAAACCAAGTTAACTTGGTTTAAAAGTTTAAGTTAACTAAAAAACAGTTAACTTCAAACCAGTTAACTTCTTTTCATACCAGAAATTATAATACACCATCACATTTTCGACATACATATATTTCAGTAATAGATAAAGCAAATAGGACAACCACAAAGTAGTCGATAGAAATTTATTTGAAGACTTCACAACCAAACCTTAATAGAATGGAAAACATTAATTCAAACCACCATCAAAATAAAGTGAATATTTCAATTACTTTAGAATGGTTAATAGATCTATCATTCCAATGAACTATCAATCAAAGAGCAAGTTTAAGTGCTATTTAGTACCCAACAGGTTATTTGCCAAAATTAAACAGTTTGCAAGGTTTTCCAGTAATCTGTTTTATCAAAATAGCTGGCGTTAAATGTTAATATTGGCAAAGGAATTAAAACTTAAAATCATGCATATTAAATTCTTTTTACTTATTACTTACCAGTAACCTATTTACAGGAATTTTACAATAGTTCTCCAAATCTTCCAGTACAAACTAAATTTGCAAATAAGTTACGATGGACTACTTCCGAATTTAGCAGTAACTATCTTGAAGGGTTTAAGATCTTAACAGGCTTTTCAATATGAATCTTCAAGCAAACCAATCAGCATTTCCAGTACCAAGGTCTTCTTTGTCTACAATTTATCCCACCTCTATGTGGGGTCGATGTTTGTGGTCAGCTTTCCCCATCTACCTCTGTCCCACACCTCATCACCAGTTAATCCCTTTGATCGAAGTGGGGTGGACACCTGCCTTCGCTTTGGTCTCCCTCTCCTCGTTACCTGTACCTCCATTTACATAACTCTCCTCCCAATATACTGTTCATCTCTTCTCATGACATGACCGTACCACCTCAGTCTAATTTTCCAGTAACAAAGTATTTATAGAAGACCTTCGCTGGATTTACACCAGCAATCTTCAAGGAAACCAAACCAGCAGAGGTAGGAATTTAAGTCAGTTTCATCGAATTTAGTCCTTAAAAACTTGCATCCTGAAGTCGCGCCATCCAATCTGTAAAGTATCAAGCATCAGAAATTTTTTATCGTAAAAGTTGGATATCCCTACATAAAGGGCTTTCACATCCGAAGCCAGTGATTGAAAATTACAGTGTATAAGGAAATCACCAATTTCGTACTCTGAAGCATACTATATATACTATTAACTTTTGAATAAGTTTCTAAACTTGAATATGAACAAAGTTTGGAATAAGTAGAATTTATATAAGTAGCAAAGTGAAGAAAACTTACTTTAAATTTTCTTTCAAGCAGGCTTAAGTAATTTGCAAAACCTAACTAAAGTACAAAAAGTTGAACACTTACCTCGAACTTAAAACTAAGGTAAAAGCAAGCCTCCCTATAGCACACGGCAGACCTTAATTTCAGGTCTACCGTGCGCTATAGGGAACGTCCTCCCACAATTGGGGGCGCCGCCCCCAACCGGGGAGGACTGGCTTGCTTGGGTTTGAATTGGAAGAATGAAAGTCAAGTAATACTCACCTTTTGGATCAGACGGAAAAATACATCACCAAATTCCAGCGTTGTCATCGGCCAATCTATGTTTTGCGATGAGTGGGTCTTTAACGCAAGGATTATGCAGGTAACACTAGCTCTTATAAAGAAAGATTTCAGTCCAGATAAGCTTGAAACACGGGTAAATAGGAGATTCCAGACTTCTTTCCTGAAAGTACAAATAAAACGGAAGTTGAACCATTCAGTATTTAGAAATAACTTATAAACTAGTATGTTAAGACAAGGAATTTGAAATAAATTTAGTGTAGAGAAATACCTATCACACAAGCATAACTCCAATTATAAGCATACTAAATAAGATATTTAAAAACTTCGAATTAAGAGAAGTAGAAATCAACATAAAACAATATTTTACTTACCAACCACACGTACCTCGAGTTATCTCGTATACCGGATACCACCAACCACCAAACTGTTCGGGAAGAAGACAAGGCAGTCTAAGAACGCTTTGCCCAGCCAAGGACTCTCAAAACAGAGAAAGGCAGAACGCCTACAACAACATAATTATCCTTGCTTGGTACATTTCTAAAAAGACAACTTTGTGGCAGGCGAGAATAAAATCTGTTATTACAGAATTATCGACTTTCTTCTTATATTTTGTATACGTTCGCTTTACTAACACACACACATACACACACACACACACACTCTCTCTCTCTCTCTCTCTCTCTCTCTCTCTCTCTCTCTCTCTCTCTCTCTCTCTATATATATATATATATATATATATATATATATATATATATATATATATATATATATATATATATATATATATATATATCTAGGTTTTTCCAAAAATGATTTCTCCAAATCCTTTAGTAATTGAATATTTAACTACTGTATCATTTTTTACAGTACCACTGTCTATATTTACCCACTTGAATAAATTATGAAGACGAAGATTTATCTTATAAACCCTTATTATTCACCTCATTTTGTTGTACATCGTATCAAACTTAATCTTCATCTCTCCCTTTTACAATTATTAATGTCTCCCATATCGTCATTCACATTCAAATTTGATGATTTTCAAACATATTCACCATCGCTTAGTGTTTGATTTTTGTTAAGTAATACAACTGTATCATTGTTATACTTGCATAACTCCCAACAACTTCCGTTTGGGATATGCAAAATATTTTCTCATTCGTATTTTCTTTTATAAATGCTATTGCTACATCAGTATACTCATTTACTCATTTGACTAGTAGATAGGACAAAGTCCTTTTCTACATGTCCTATGATATCCTTCGAAACATGCCAGGCATAGTAGGAGCCGTTATCCCCAGAAATATCGGAAGTACGTAGAAACTTCCTCTACAATAGCCCTAACCTTCTGTCATTAAAGATTTAAAGTTTTAAAGGTCCCCTATGAATGGCAAAGGCAAGGGACAGTGACAATGCCCTAGACACAACATATATCTTTATGATCACTCCCAAATCCAGCTCCCCACCCAAGATAGGACCAGGGACTGGAACAATCCTAGAAGAAGCTACCTCTACAATAGCTCTAACCTTCTACCATTAAAGGCTTAAAGATTTAAAGGTCCCTCGTGAATGGCAGAGGCAAGGGACAGCGACAATGCCCTAGGCACAACATATATCCTTATAATCACCCCCCTAGGCCCGCTCTCCACCCAAGATAGGACCAGGGACCGGAACAATCCTAGAAGAAGCTACCTCTACAATAGTTCTAACCTTCTACCATTAAAGGCTTAAAGATTTAAAGGTCCCTCGTGAATGGCAGAGGCAAGGGACAGCGACAATGCCCCAGACACAACATATGTCCTTATGATCACCGCCTAAGCCCACTCCCCACCCAAGATAGGACCAGGGACTGAAACAATCCCAGAAGAAGCTTCCTCTACAAAAACTCTAACCTTCTACCATTAAAGGCTTAAAGATTTGAAGATCCCTCGTGAATGACAGAGGTAATGGACAATGGCAGTGCCCTAGACACAATATATATCCTTATAATCACCTCCCTAGGCCCGCTCTCCAGCCAAGATAGGACTAGTGACTGAAACAATCCTAGAAGAAGCTACCTCTACAATAGCTCTAACCTTCTACCATTAAAGGCTGAAAGATTTAAAGGTCTCTCGTGAATAGCAAAGGCAGGGGACAGTGACAATGCCCCAGACACAACATATATCCTTACGATCACCGCCTAAGCCCACTTCTCACGCAAGATGAGGGCAGTCACTGCCTATACCAGCCTGCCGGAGAGGGAAATCAATAATGAATACTCATTTTTTTTTCCACATTATTCCATTTCCATTTTGACCCTAATAAAAAGCGCCAATTAGAATTCTGATGGTCTTAATTCTGCATTCTTCCGGAAATTTTGCAATACCAGATTTGCAGAGAAAAATGAGAACGGAAAATGTATGTCGAGGTCACTTCAAAGCGATGGATAATTAAAGTGGGGAATGAACGTTACCCGCATTTGGGATTATAATTAGTTATGAACGTGAAATAAAACAAGACTTTAACTTCCCGCCAGACATGTTCGGATATGTTCGACATTTATTATTATTATTATTATTATTATTATTATTATTATTATTATTATTATTATTATCATTATTATTATTACTACTACTACTATTGGTATCATTATTGTTATTATTATTATTATTATTATTATTATTATTATTATTATTATTATTATTATCATTAATTTTTCTATTATTAAAGTATAGTGAGGAATGGGATTAAGAAAAATCAACTACTAGAGATGAAATGAGCATTTAAATAACATATTTTAAGAAAAGCAGTCTTACAGAATTAATGTAAATCTTTCCTTTATAAACTAAAAAATCATAAAAAACAAACAAGAGGAAGATAAATAAGATAGAACAGTGTGTCGGAGTGTACCCTCAAGAAAATATTTAGTTTTGATACAACAAAATAATTGAACAAAAATAAAATGGTGTGGCATAATGTTTGTAAAATATTTTATCTTTTCTTTGTTTCCTTTCATCACTGGGCTATTTTCCCTGTTGCAGCCCCTGGACTTATATCGTCCTGCTTTTACAACTAGGGTTGTAGCTTAGCAAGAAATAATAATAATAATAATAATAAATAATAATAATAATAATAATAATTCCCTTTGGATACACCCACTGACTTGCTTATTAATAACTCGTCGAAAAATGTTTCGCAAACAGTTTTCATATTGAAGCACAAAAGCCTTTTCTTTACATTTAGAGCTCCGCTAACAACGACAAATTGCGCGTGTTATGTATTTGTTAAACCCGGGACAATACCGACGCTTTCATGCAAATTTTGAAGTTAATCTACGCATATGTTGAGGGTCTTTATCCGAATAGGTTCAAAGGATATATGAATATGTATGTTTATATGATTATGGTTGTATGTGCATATATGAATGAATTTGTATATGCATGTATATATGTGTGTAAACATGTATATGGGTGTGTCGGCGTCTACTGCATGTATATGCATTTATACGTGTGAAGGTATATATGCATACATATATTATATATATATATATATATATATATATATATATATATATATATATATATATATGTAAATATATATCTATATACATATATATACACACACACACACATATATATATATATATATATATATATATATATATATATATATGATAGATTTTTTGCACATTTAAACGTGTTTCTTTCATATTTCAAATAAGCCATATATATTAATACATTAAAGTCTGGATTCTCTTAACGACCTCGGGATCAGAGCCCAAGGCGGAACCGCCCAAAGACTATGATATCGGACCGGCGGGGATTTGAACCCTCGTCCAGGATATCTGTATGCCAGTGACCATACCACTCCGCCACGAAGAATATATATATATATATACATATATATATATATATATATATATATATATATATATATATATATATATGTATATATATATATATATATACAAATACAAAACATATGCATGCGCATATACATCCACACATGTAAATGCATATACAGGCAGACACACCCATATAAATGTTTGTATATATGTGTGAAAACATGCATATGCATATAGAAATTCATATATGCACATACAACCATATTCATATAAACATTGATATGCATACATATTTCCACATATTTTACATACCAATGCATATGGAGTATATACAAACGCGCATAAGTAACAGCAAAGCATAATATATATCTATATATATATGTATATATATATGTATATATATATGTATATATATATATATATATATATATATATATATATATATATATATATATATATATATATATATATATATGTATGTATATATACATACATATGTTATTACTTGATAAGCTACAACCCTAGTTGGAATAGCAGGGAAAATAGCCCGGTAAGGAAAGTAAACAAGGAAGAACAAAATATTTTAAGAACAGTGACAACATTTGAATAAATATTTCATATATAAACAATAAAAACTTTAACGAAACAAAAGGAAGAGAAGATAGAATAGTGTGCCTGAGTGTACCCTCAAGCAAGAGAACTCTAACCCAAGACAGTGGAAGACCATGGTCCAGAGGCTATGGCACTACCCAAGACTGGAGAACAATAGAGTCCTTTTCTAACTAAACATATTATGTATTCACAATTTTACTTCATATTGTCACTGATCAGATTTACTTTCAATCATTCCTCGTCTTATTACAACGCCCACTAGCTGTGCCCTGGCTGGTAACGTCTCTGCCTGGTGTTTCCCAGTCGGGGGTTCGAGTCCCGCTCAGACTCGTTAGTCCCATTAGTGTCTGCAACCTTACCATCCTTGTGAGCTAAGGTTTGAGGGTTTGGGGGAGCCTATAGGTCTATCTGCTGAGTCATGAGCAGCCACTGCTTGGCCCTCCCTGTTCCTAGCTTGGGTGGAAAGGAGGCTTGGGCGCTGATCATATAATATATGGTCAGTCTCTAGGTCATTGTCCTGCTTGCTAGGGCAATGTCACTGTCCCTTGCCTCTGCCATTCATGAGCGACCTTTAAAACCTTTAAACAATCAAGGCCTATTCATAACACTTTTCCCCAAAAGATTCTCCCAGATTCTCCCACTCCACATTTATCTTACTCTCTCTCCTTGCCTAACCATGCAACCATTTATATCTATAAGCCATATTGCCATTCAGATTCCCAAACATATCCCCAAATTTTTCGTTTTCCTAACCCAGCGATAGAAATTGTCTTCATTCTATAGCCTCCCTGATCTATGAATGCTATATATATATATATATATATATATATATATATATATATATATATATATATATATATATGTATGTATGTATATATATATAAATATATTTATATTTATATATATAGTATATATATATATATATATATATATATATATATATATATATATATATATATATATATATATATATATATATATATATATATCGACTAGCGATGTGTGGATGCTAATATGATTGTAAAAGCTTTATTTCTTTAATATTACTATCCAATGAGACATCAATGATTTTGGATATCAATGTGCTATGAATTATGGTATAAGAATAAAACTCATCTCGGGTATTGAATTTCTCATTGGTATAACGAGATACTTTGCCCTCTGAATACCTTACGGCGTATTTATATTTAAAAAAAATTAAAAAGAAAAAAAATGCCTTCAATACTCTACTTTTTGTTATGCATATCACCTAATAAAAAAGTATATTTGGTTTTCATTCGTATTCTGTTTACACTATGATGAACGAAATAATATTGAACTTCGTACAATGAACATTTAAGCTTGGGTATATCATACGAAAGGGAAGGCATGGACAACTGTAAGTACATTCAAATGTTAAAAAAGTAATATCATGTTACTTGAAGAAACTTGAGTGAAAAAGGGAAATGAATCAGTATTGGGAATTTAGGTAAGTTGACGCCTACGCCCTTTTTTGTTGCGACGTGTTGCGACGTGGGGTCGTGCCACCTCGGAAGAAAGGGTACGACACATCGCGCAGCTCGTGGCATGACCTCGCAAGAAATATCTAGAGAGAGCGAACTTTTCCGGAATTGTAATGTATAGTTTGGGAAAGCGTGGCTCTTTAAAGGTTTAAAGGCTGCTCATGAATGCCAGAGGCAAGGGACAGTGACATTGCCCTATCGAGCAGGACAATGCCCTAGAGACTGACCATATATACTTATGATCAGCACACTCTCCAACCAAGCTAGGACCAAGGAAGGCCAGTCAATGTCTGCTGATGTCTCAGCAAATTAACCTATAGCTCCCCTCAAACCCCCATCCTTAGCTCACGTGGATGGTGAGGTTCCAGCGACCAAAGAAACTAAAGAGTTTGAGTGGGACTGGAACTCCAGTCTGGCGTTCACCAGTCATGGACGTTACCACATCGCCAACCACGACCCTATTGTTTGGAAAAGAGAAAGTTATCACAGTAATACAAATTATTCTATAATTGCGTTCTTTTAGAATTGAGAAAGAATGCATTAGATACTATCTAATACTGTCTATGACATGAATATTGGAAGAATGACCTTTGACGCAATGTTTAGGAATAGAGAAATAGTTGGTATAATGGCAAGATTTTGCGTGGCCGAACATGCATACATATGCCAAGGCACTTCCCCCGATTTGGGGGGGGGTTTAAAACAAAAAGGGGGGGGGGGACCTCTACTCTCTATGTTCTTCCCAGCGTGGCTGAAGAGGATAATATAAGAACTATGAAGCGTGAAATAAACGATGAAAGAGATGTATGAATTGAAAAGCCCAAGATAGAGACTATTGGCGAAATTTAACTGAGGCCCTTTGCGTTAATAGGCGTAGGAGCAGGTGATGATGATGATAAAAGAAAATACGAATAGTGAATATTGTGATAATATGATCGGAAAGATTGTTGTTTTTTTTTTTTTTTTTTTAGGAATCATTAGGTACAAAATGAAAATATGACTATCGTATATGCTTAGTTTAAAAATAACACGAAGTTTTGCGCTAAAGAAAGGAATGGTATAGACAGCTGGTTTAAAATCCATATAGGAAAATAAGATTGATTAGTGTTATGAAAATTGATACGAGAGAGAGAGAGAGAGAGAGAGAGAGAGAGAGAGAGAGAGAGAGAGAGCATTATTAATGATGAAAAAAATAAAATAATGAGAACCATATGGAAGTTAAAGTATTATTTCACATTAGTTAATGAAATAATAAATAAGAGAGAGAGAGAGAGAGGAGAGAGAGAGAGAGAGAGAGAGAGAGAGAGAAATCATTATTAATGATATAAAATAAAATAATGAGAACCATATGGAAGCTAAAGTATTATTTCATATTAGTAATTGAAATACTTAGATAGATAGAGAGAGAGAGAGAGAGAGAGAGAGAGAGAGAGAGAAATCATTATTAATGATATAAAATAAAATAATGAGAACCATATGGAAGCTAAAGTATTATTTCATATAAGTAATTGAAATACTTAGATAGAGAGAGAGAGAGAGAGAGAGAGAGAGACGAGAGAGAGAGAGAGAGAATTATTAATGACAACAAAAATAAAATAATGAGAACCATATGGAAGTTAAAGTATTATTTCATATTAGTCATTGAAATGAGAGAGAGAGAGAGAGAGAGAGAGAGAGAGAGAGAGAGAGAGCGAATTATTAATGACAACAAAAATAAAATAATGAGAATCATATGGAAGTTAAAGTATTATTTCATATTAGTCATTGATATGAGAGAGAGAGAGAGAGAGAGAGAGAGAGAGAGAGAGAGAGAGCGGTTGGGCAGCTCATTATCAATAATAACAAGATTAAAATAATAGTTCATTAATGAGATTCATTGAGTATGATGTAAGTGGATACTCAAAATTGTCCATCTGTTATCTTTCCCTTAACTAGGCATTCCATCGCTCCATGACACTTGATTCTGTACCCAGTTTTTTTTAATGAGGCACTTTTGCACCGACTCGCAAGGGTGCCCTTTTAGCTAGGGAAAGTTTTCTACTAGTTGATTTATTAGAATTATTTGTTCTGACCAATCAACTATTAGGAAACTTTTTCGAGCTTAAAGGGCACCCCTGCAAATGCGCCTCATTAGAAAAAATTGAGTATAGTGAATAAATTTTATTTATGAAATAAAGGAACATACAATGTTGTCGTGCAGAGACTATGAAATTATCTTTTGTGATATCTTGATAAATTATGTTGTTATGTATTTTGGCAATACATATGGTAAACTATTAATATATTTACTTCTAATTGCATAGACTATGAATGGTATATATATATATATATATATATATTATATATATATATATATATATATATATATTTAAGATTATTTTCTTTTTGCACTGGTCCGCTTTTCGTGTTGGAGCGCTTGGGCTTCTAACATGGTTAAAAAATAATCAGGATAATAAAAAATAATCATAAACGTAATGTTAAATTTTTTTAAGTGTATTATACTTAAATTATATCAGTTAATAAACACATAGACGCAAAAATGCACACATTCACTATATATATTATATATATATATACGTATATATATATATATATATATACATATATATATATATATATATATATGTATATATACATTCATTTATATGCATATATATACATATATACGTATGTAAGTATATATATATATATATATATATCAAAAGCCTCATAACAACAAAAAAAAATAAAAATAAAACACTTTATCTCACCCAATACATATTGGCCATCTTCACGGTGAGTCATTATATACTGTATATATATACATATATATATATATATATATATATATAATATATGTATATATAATGGTGTACATATATATATATATATATAATGTATATATATAATATGTACATATATATATATATATATATATATGTATGTATGTATGTATATACATCATTAGCTAAGCTACAACAATATTAATGGAATAGCTACAACCCTAGTTGGAAAAGCAGGATGCTATGAGCCCAGGGGCTCCAACAAGGAAAATAACCCAGTTTAAGAAGGAAATAGGTTAATAAATAAACTCTATATGAAAGTTAATGAATAAAAATATAAAATATTTTAGGATTGGCAGTACTTAACCTTAGTTTTTCTTTGTACTTTAAAAAACGCCCAATATTTCACATTCTTATTTTACAATGTTTACTAAATTTTGTCTCGCATACCTTCGAACGTTCATTCAGTAGCCTTAATAAGAGATAAGAGATAAGATACGGAATGAGGTAATTATGGGTACCACAGGAGTTAGAAAACTAACAGATACGATCCAATTATAGCCACTGAACAATTACAGCACAGTTGTTGACCTCTTGAGCGAATTGGGAGGAGGGTGATGGAAATGGAGGTACAGGGAACGAGAAGGAGATGGAGATCAAACCGAAGGTGGATGGACTGTATCAAGGATGACCTTCGATCAAAGGGATTAACCGGTGATGAGGTGTGGGACAGAGGTAGATGGAGAAAGCTGACCAGAAACATCGACCCCACATAGAAGTGGGAAAAGATGTAGACAAAGAAGAAGAAGAAGATCTTCCTCTGTAACTTTGATAAAAATCAAGGTACATAATAACGCAGAGTCTATTCCATTAGTGATAAGAAAAATTATTGTTCTTGCTTTTAATGGCTTAACATTGATATTATAATTTCATAAACAATTAAGGAAGGTTTATCTCTAATAATCCAAGTTATGAATCATAGTTTAGCTCCCTATTTGATGTATAGAGGTACTTGAGAATGTTATGGCAACTTTAAATTTTTGTGAAATAATTGTTTAGAACTATAATGATGCTTAGAATGTATGTATAGTGGAGTACTATATATTAAAAGTAACAATGTTAAACCAAATCTTTATTAGATTACCTTTTGGGTCTACCTTTAAATATATATATATATATATATATATATATACATACATATATATATATATATAATATATCTATATATATACACACATATATATTTATATATATATATATATATATATATAAAACACTGTTTTAAAATGATAATTAGTGTTATTAATTATTTTGATAAATAAATGTAAGCATTGGCCTGTGCAATCCCTTTTACTTGTTGCCTTAACAATATATAGTCAATTTTAAGATGTCAAGAAGTATTTCTTCACCTCCCCCCAAAAAATTATATATCATTGTAATTAAAGACCTTAACATGAACGGTTTAAGCTTAGATATTGTATTAAAATGAGGGAAAGGAAAAAGTTTAATACATACTTTAACTTGATTTCACATCACATCACGAGATGTCAAAAAGTATCTTTTTACCTCCCCCAAAAGAAAATGATGTTTATTATTGTCAATAACAACCTTAAACATTAGCTATTTTAGCTAACATATTAAATTAAAATGGGGGAAAGAAAAATTTTTAATACATTCTTTAACTTAATTCCACAACACATTTTAAGCTAATCTTCCTTACATGTTGATAATGGAGGAAATAATGAAATTCTAGAGAGAAGAAGTGAATGTGATAATACAATGCAATTACATAGCTATGTCCCCTAGTTAAAATAACTGAGGACGTTAACAATCTCTGTTTAACTTATCAAAGTACCTGTTGTTATAATAATAGGTTTGAAGAGTTTTTAACTTATCAAAGTACCTATTGTTGTAATAATAGGTTTAAAGAGTTTGATATGAGTTGAAGTAGGAGAGGCAAATTGAAATTATATTTTAATCGTTTAGGAATATTCACCAATGATGCTAACACGACGTAATTTCCTGTCTAAGTGCATAATAATATTTGTGAGGTGGATAAAATTAGAAAATTTTGGAACAGGTTATTCTGAGAGCAGTTTCAAAGGATGGTTACATTTATCGAATACTGTATTAAAAGCCCTAGGACTTTATTTTCTTATATTTCCTGTTTGGATACGAAAGGTTTAAAGGCCGCACATGAATGGCAGAAGCAAGGGATAGTGACATTGCCCTAGTAAGCAGGATAGTGTCATAGAGATCGACCATAAACATATGATCAGCGCCGAAGCCTCCCTCTCCATCCAAGCTGGGATCAGGAAGGGCCAGGCAATGGCTGCTCATTACTCACCAGATAGACCAATATAGCTCACAAGGATGGTGAGATTGCAGTCACTAAAAGAACTAACGAGTTTGAGTAGGACTCGAACACCAGCCCAGCGATTACCATTCAGGGACGTTACCACATAGGTCAGAAGGATGATGATGAGCACTTTCCTCAGGTGTGGACAGTCAACGCTGGGAAGTCTCTTAAAGATGTTGAAAGATCCAATAATGACACACTTCGAACAAAACAGAACACATGCTTTGTACCGCGGATGCTCAGTCAAATGAAGTATTGGTACCACAAAACAGGCTGGATAATCCAAGTTTCCTATCTGCTCGAGCTGATAAACTCATTGATGTCGAAGCATAAAACTAAGTATACTTATCTATGGAAGATATCAAAACCATATATGTCAATATGCCTAACAGATATACAGTAGTCTGGAAAACAAACTGCCTTCAATTATATATACTGTATATATATATATATAATATATCTATATATATATATATATACAGATATATATATATATATATATATGTATATATATGTATATATATATATCCATAGAAAGATAGAGAGATATGTACATTATATATATATATATATATATATGTATATATATATATATATATATATATGTGTGTATATATATACATATATATATATCCATAGAAAGATAGATATAAATCTATATATATATAGATATATATATATATATTATACATATATATATATATACATATATTATATATAAATATATATATATATATATATATATAAAACCTTTGAGTAAATTCTCCAAAAGCACTGGCCTCCATCTTCCTTAAACTTGACATTACAACTATAAAAGGAAGTTCTTGCTTCTGTTCGTACAGTCTGAAGGATTAAAAAAAAAAAAAAGAATCAATCAAAAGGAAATGTAACAGAGAACAAGGATTTGTTTGAATCCTTTGAACAATGTTTCATCGGTTGAGACAAGAAATTTTGTTTTGACTGAAAATAAAATCTTGCTCGAACGCAAAATAGAATTTACCTAGCTTAACTGGCAGCTTCCAAACCTTTAGGAACGTTCAGATTTGAAATTTTGCAAATATCTTTATAAATCCATTATAATATTAAATTTTATTTGTTTACAACATTTATGTACAGCTTGCTCTATTGTTGTTTTACTTTCTTTCACCCAGCTCTTCAAGCAGAAGGACACTTCAAAATAAAACCATTGTTCTCCAGTGTCGGATAATGCCATAGCCTCTGTACTGTTCTTCCACTGTCTTGGGTTAGAGATCCCTTGCTTGAGGGTACAATCGGGCACGCTTTTCTATCTTGTTTCTCTTCCCCTTCTTTTGTTAAGAGTTTTTATAGTTGATATAGGAAATATTTATATTAATGTTGTTGCAGGTCTTAAAATATGCTATTTTTCCTTGTATCCTTTCCTCACTGGGCTATTATCTCTGTTGGAGCCCCTGGGCTTATAGCATTCTGCTTTTCCAACTAGGGTTGTTGTTTATTGGTGATGGAAATAAATTTAAGAATGTTTGGCGTTTTTGCAATTCTCCAGTTCCTTATTATTATTATTATTATTATTATTATTATTATTATTATTATTATTATTATTTTTTATTATAATTAGCTAAGCTACAACCCTAGTTGAAAAAGCAAGATGCTATAAGCCCAAGGGCTCCAACAGGGAAAAACAGCCCAGTAAGAAAAGGAAAGAACGATGAATTATTATTATTATTATTATTATTATTATTATTATTATTATTATTATTATTATTATTATTATTATTATTATTATTATTAGCTAAGCTATAACAATAGTTGGCAAAGCAAGACACTATACTGTAAGTCCAAGGGCTCCAACAGGAAAAAATTGAGTGTGGAAAGGAATAAGGAAATAGATAAAGGATATGAGAAATATTTAACAATTAATAAAATATTAAAAAACAGTAACTACATCAAAACGGATATATCATAAATAAACTATGAAATGACTTATGTTAGCTGAGTCAAACCCCCTAAAGGCTTTCATGTTAACTTTTCTACTTTAAGTTCATAAACTGTGAAGCAGGTAAATGAATTCAAGGAAAATTGCGAGACTTTTTGTAAGGCAACTTTATGAACTTTTTCAAAAACAAAATTGTGAAAAGAAAAAGTATTTGTCTTGTAATAACTGCATCAATAGATTAGAAGACCAGTCATCATTTAAGTATGCATATTTATTCCAAACACATTTTGACTTTACATAAATGATTTATTTTCAAAAGGAAAATATGTAGTATTTATCAAGAATCTTCCTTTATTCCAAATTTCTCAGAATTACAAAGTTTATTTTGAAGTTATTAAAGATTATTTAATCGCATTCATTAGATTTATTCCCATATACGACTATGCCTCATTAATTTAATTTTTAAATGTCCATACTGATAATGATTTATTGAACTTCCTACAATTTTATACACATATATGTTGATTTTTCATCATATTTCTAAGGAATATGCTGACGCTAATAGCAGACTCAATGTATTTGTCTTTTTTTTCAAAATGAGTATATATATATATATATATATATACATATATGTATATATATACATACATATATACATACATATATATATATATATATGTATGTATATATATATATATATATATAAACATATAATTTATATATATATGTATATGTATATATACATATATGTATATATATACATATATATATATATATATATATGTATATATATGAACATATATATACACACACACACACATATATATATATATATACATATACATATGAATATATATATATATATATATATGTGTGTGTGTGTGTATATGTATATACATATATATATATATATATATATTTATATGTATATATATATACATATATGTATATATACATATATATATATATATATATAATATATATATATGTATATATATAAACATATATATATATACACACACACACATATATATATATATATATATTTATATATATATACATATACATATGAATATATATACATATATATATATATATATACACACACACATATATATATATATATATATATATTTATATATATATATATACATATACATATGAATATATATATACATATATATATATATATATACATATACATATGAATATATATATATATATATATATGTGTGTGTATATATATATATATATATACATATATATATATATATATGTGTGTGTGTGTGTGTGTGTACCAATAACTACAACTGAAGAAGTTGATTATGAATTAACAAGAAATGGGGATGCAGATGAAAGTTTTCTAATTGACTTGCTTGTAGCCTGCATAAAATAGATATAATTCATGATGAGATCTATAATATATTGTGAATTGTTGTGTATCAATTTTGATATATCATAAAATTTTAAGTATTTCTAACTGCACTGAAAAAAAACATTTAGTTTCATTTTAAAACAAATAATGCTATATGCATTTATTCAGGGGTGAAGGGTTGCTGACAGACCCTGTTTTGAAATATATAATTATTTACTTTAAATCAATCAATCAATCATGTAATGGAACATAGACGATTGAATTTTCGTATGGTTGAGACATTTGGAGTAGGTTAAAGGGCTGTCATCCCCACCTGTTTAGTAGTGGTTTCATCGTGGCTAAAAATCATATCATTAAAACTTTTTCGGTGTAGTTTGACGCTATGCCATCAAAAAGAATATTTGTTAAAAAATCATTCCATTTTAATATTGTTTAGGGTTTAGCTGTATAGCTCATTTATAAATATATAATTGTCACATAGTAAAGATGCTAGAAATTAGATAGATGTCTAGACTGGAATGTGGTTTGAAGGATGGTCACAAGAAACAATGATTCAATGCTCTAGCAATTATTAATTTATTGTTTTATATTTTAAACGGTGCGTTCCTAAAACTTTTGAAAATAGCATTATACATGCTAATCTGATACAATATTCTATCACACATTAAGAAATTTGTATGTCATGATCTATTCAGTAGAACTTCAAAAGTTCAAAGTTGGAGCAAATAATTTTTATGTTGACCAGGCTGACATGAGTCTTTTTATAGTTTATATATGACATATCTGTTTTTGACGTTAATAGTTTATATAGGACATATCTGTTTTGACGTTAATAGTTTATATAGGACATATCTGTTTTGACGTTGTTACTGTTTTTAGAATGATTTATTGTTAATTTATTCTTATCATTTATTTATTTCCTTATTTCCTTTCCTCACTGGGCTATTTTTCCCTATTGGAGCCCTTGGGCTTATTGCATCTTGCTTTTCCAACTAGGGTTGTAGCTTGGCTAGTAATAATAATATTAGAAAGGTGAAATAAGAAAAAAATACAATAAACAAATATAATTCACTATCTATCCTATAAAAGTTAGTCTTATCAACTCTCCTTTCTTTTCAGGTAACCGGCCCATCTATTAGACATCCCTTCTCTTCCTTGCTCTGTATTACTGAAAGGTAAAGGAGTCTAGTTTCTGTTCCAGTTTTATCAGAGAATATATGCTCACCAGAACGTCAGTCGGGCTAGCCCAGCACCCCGCTGTGGTGCCCAACCGCAGTAGTAGCCTTCTCAGTCAACACCTTAAACTCGCGGTCCTGGGCTGGGATCGATCTGGTGCCATGCAAAAGCTAGGCGAACACGTTACCATTGGACTAGTCAGGAGATTCATCAGCGGTTATCAAAGCTTGTGGAAAGTGGGTTGCTTGTTTATTTTTCTCAGATATCGATAGATAACTAAATATCTACCAAGGGTAGCCTACTCCCCTTTTTTGTGCGTTATTTTCAAAGTTATATCTGAATATTAGAAACAAATGAGTTCCAAGATATATATATTCACACACACACACCTAATATTAATTCCTCATATGAAAATTGTGATTTCATCAAAGGCGTGTGTTGCGGTATATATGTCTTTTTGGATTTTAAATCAGAATTTCGCTATACATCTGGAAGGTAAAACAGCAGTAAATGTAGCACATGTTGCATCTTGCTTGCGTATGGCCTCAGGCCAGTGATTGGAGCGATTGATGACTGTGAAAAGATAATGGTGTCCTTGTGCCGTGGGTAAGATGCATACCACGTCAACGTTAATGTGGGTAAAAGGACGCTGAGATTGATGAAAAGTACCCACATCCGAATACGTGTCTATATAATTTTGAAGAAGCCATTGCCTGGCCCTCCTTGGTCATAGCTTGAGTGGAGAATAGGCCTGGGTGCGATCATATTTATATATGAACAGTCTCTCTCTCTCTCTCTCTCTCTCTCTCTCTCTCTCTCTCTCATTTTACAAGACCGATAGCGAGTTTGAACTTTTGAAGTTCTACTGATTCAACTACCCTATTAGGAAGTTCTCAAAAAGTAGATAAAGAATAAGTGGTCTCTCTCTCTCTCTCTCTCTCTCTCTCTCTCTCTCTCTTTCATTTTACCGAGACCGATAAAGGGGGTAGCTGCCCAAACCAGCCGTAATCATTGTAAGAATAGAGTGTTGATAACGCTCCCATTCTTGGCGGCAGACTAAAATATATAATGATTTCCTATTCACTACGGCAGGCAGGCAGATTGGCTCTAAGGGCCCCTGCTTTATCTTTTCATTATAGTCAGAGAATTGAGCTCATGGAGCTTACATTTCACAACACCACGAGCATAAAGATAACCTAATTACGTTCATAAATTTTAACCCTTAGTATTCTCATAACCGTAAGTAATTATGGCTAATTATATTTTTAATTATCTTTGGCTACACTATGTGGCTTTCATCATGGAAAAAATGTGTCTGAAATGGTGCAGCGGGAAGAAAGGTAGCTTAAAATGATATATTTATTCAAGATAATCAGAATAAAAAGAAAATTTCGAGGATAATACTTAATTGCTTGACGTTACCTTGTGCATGACTGTACTGCTTCAAGGATAAGAACTAATTTGGGAGTTTATTTTTTTTTTTGGTAAGATCTTAAAAAAACTTTAAAAACATACTCCGTGAATACATACAAAAGATAATCAGAATAAAAAAAAAATTGAGGATAATACTTAATTGCTTATGGTTGTGTTACCTTGTGCATGACTGTACAGCATCAAGGATAACTATTTTTTTTTTCTTTTTGTTTTTAAGATCTTAAAAAAACATTTAAAACAAACTCCATGAATACATACAAAAATAGACTAGAAGATATACGAAACTGTGCGATGTGGTGGTTAGGTGTTAACAGCGAGGTAAGGTGAATGCAAGCAATTTATTCAACAGATAACGCGCTTATATACAAGCAGTTGAGAGCAAGAATATAACAAAAATCAAGAAAGTTCTAAGGTGGTTGTTAAGTGCTAAGAGAGAGGCGAGCTGAGTACAAGTAAAGTGCATTCATGTTGTTGTTGTTGAAGATTGCCTGGCCCTTTTGGCCAGACACGGGCTCTGGCCCTTTTTGGCCAGACACGGGCTCTGGCCCTTATTGGCCAGACACGGGTTCTGGCCCTTTTTGGCCAGACACGGGCTCTGGCCCTTTTTGGCCAGACACGGGCTCTGGCCCTTATTGGCCAGACACGGGCTCTGGCCCTTTTTGGCCAGTCACGGGCTCTGGCCCTTTTGGCCAGACACGGGCTCTGGCCCTTTTTGGCCAGTCACGGGCTCTGGCCCTTTTGGCCAGACACGGGGTCTGGCCCTTTTTGGCCAGACACGGGCTCTGGCCCTTATTGGCCAGACACGGGTTCTGGCCCTTTTTGGCCAGACACGGGTTCTGGCACTTTTTGGCCAGACACGGGCTCTGGCCCTTTTTAGCCAGACACGGGCTCTGGCCCTTTTTGGCCAGACACGGGTTCTGGCCCTTTTTGGCCAGACACGGGCTCTGGCCCTTTTTGGCCAGACACGGGTTCTGGCCCTTATTGGCCAGACACGGGTTCTGGCACTTTTTGGCCAGACACGGGCTCTGGCCCTTTTTAGCCAGACACGGGCTCTGGCCCTTTTTGGCCAGACACGGGCTCTGGCCCTTTTGGCCAGACACGGGCTCTGGCCCTTATTGGCCAGACACGGGTTCTGGCCCTTTTTGGCCAGACACGGGCTCTGGCCCTTTTTGGCCAGACACAGGCTCTTGCAATCTTGCAGCCCGTAGGTGTGTTGGTAGGATTTATTGGGATAGGTAGTTGGGATGGGGGATATTCTGCAACTTTTAGTTTAGGATATTGGGATAGGTTTTGGGTTGTGATGGGTTATTTTGTGAAGGAAGTAGGTGACTGTGGGAAGGGGATACCTTCCCAAGAGCCCACTGGCTCCAGTCTTATATACTGTACAAGCAGTTGAGAGTAAGAATGTCACAAAAATTCAAATAAACTAAAACATGCGATGGCAAGCTTAAGCAGGTTGTTCTATTATCAGTATGAGAGAGAGTAAGAGATTAAAAAACCAATAGCATTACAGTGCATGAACGTGTCTAAAACATGTGGTACAAAATTGTACACTATCGATTATACCCAATAAGTCAAGGGGAAAATAAATGGCTGAGAGATAGAGTTTCAATTTAGCAAATAAGTCAGACTTAAAAGAGTTGTATTTTATAAAAAAAAAAAAAAAGAATTTCAACGCTTAATCATAATTGAATCAAACTATGTGTAAAGAAACAGTGGTTGAAAATTTGAAATAAATGACGGGATAACTGTAAAATATTTCAAAAAAAGTGAAAATTGGTTACATAGAGCATAACAAATTGGACTAGGTCCTAAACACATTAGATTACAAAAAAAAAAAAAAAAATAAAAAAAAAAAAAAAAAAAACACGTAATCTTTTATGATGAAAAAGAAAAAAGTGATAACCCTACAGAGGATAATAACTATCGATAGGGAAATTGTTACTGTAAAAAAAGGAACTTAAAAAAAAAAAAAAACATTTAAAACTGTTTTGATATTTTTAAGACGTACCGGATAAGGTAGTGTAAGCGGTTTGGATGTTTGAATACACACACACACATATATATATATACATATATATATATATATATATATATACTGTATATCTAAATTATATGTATATATATATGTATATATATGTAAATATATATATATATATATATATATGTAAATATATATATATGTATATATATATATATAATTATCTATATGTAGATATATATATATATATATATATAAACATGCATAAGTAATCAAATAATCACGAGACTTATCCCACTATGATGATGATGATGATAATGATGATGATGATGATGAAGATGATAATGAAGATAAGATTCTTCATTCCTGCTGCTAACTTTACATAAGATTTTGAGAAGTTCATCATCTTCAGTTGGATCATCTCGGAATTTCCTCGGGAACTTCATTGATTGTATCTTTCGAAACAGAATCATCACCTAACTTCGTCCTTAATTGAGAAAGGGCGAACATACGCGATAGGCGGCGTTTATATTTCAAAACAGCTTCATCTGAGGATATCGCCAGTAACTTTTTTGCTTGTGTATTAACAAGGCAAAATATTGACAAATATACACATGCGTATGTAGTCGTTCAATCATGAGTCTTTTTATAGTTTATATATGACATATCGGTTTTTGACGTTGTTAATAATTTATAGATGACATATCTGATTTGACGTTGTTACTGTTTTTAGAATGATTTATTGTTAATTTGTTCTTATCATTTCTTTATTTCCTTTCCTCGCTGGGCTATGTTTTCCTATTGGAGCCCTTGGGCTTATAGCACCTTGCTTTTCCACCTAAGGTTTTAGCTTGGCTAGTAATAATTATAATAACAATAATAATAACAATAATATATATATATATATATATATATATACACTATATATATATGGTACTTTGGCATGTTACTCTATATTTAAGATATATAGAGAATATCTTGATGGCAAGAAAGATAGAAGATAGTTTCTCTCCGGACGGACTGTCTTCCAGATAGTTTCCAGAATAACATGGAAAATGCATTTCAGTTCCTCCATTTATCATCTGGTGTCGACTCGTGTTTCGATTCACTTCGTGAACCTTATTGGGACTACATTTAGTGGTGGTAATACACTTTAGTATAAGGTCAATGGTCATGGAAATTTTGATTAAAAAAATATATGTAGACTCGGCAACTATTTAACAAAAATTTATGAATGAAAACTTTATCAATATGAAGATGAAAAATTTAAGATCACTTGAGGAGTGATTTTGAGAGAACATATACTATATATGATAAATTTTTCACATTTAAACGTGTTTTTTAAATTTTTCAAATGTCTTATATTTTTTCTTAATACATTATTGTCTGGATTCTCTTAACGACCTCGTGATCAGTCTCGAGGGGGCATTAATGTATTAAGATATATGGCTTATTTGAAATATACTATATATGTTTCTCATCTATAAAAAAAAATATGTATATATTTTTATGATTGAGAGCTTAATTAAACGTAAATGTTCTTCTTATGAACATATTGACTATATATCTAATTTCATATTTAATATGACTTATCTACACTGTCAAACATTTGCGTTAGAAAAACGGCAAATGTCTGGCAACATTTATCCCAGGACTTTTACCGTTTTAAAAACGGATATATTTACGTAAAGGAGTGATACTGTGGTCACTAACCGTAAAATATTACAACAATGTAAGGTAAAATTACGGTCGCCTGTATTTTACTGAAATACGGTTGAGAACAGTATATTTTTACGGAGAACTTCCGATTAAAATTACGGTTTTTAAGTGTATTAAACGTTAAAATTGATCTTGATGTATTCTATACTTTCCCAACTTCTCTATATCCTTTCCACACTTGACTCCCTTACCCGTTAGAACTCTTGGGTATGTAGCATCATTCTTTTCCAATTAGGGTTGCAGCTTGGATAGTGATGATAATACATTATCGATTGCGCTTTCTGGGATGATTGCAACATATATTTTTTCTTGGTTATCAACATCTTATCATATTTCTGACTACATTAGACAATAAATCAGTCGAGTCTTGGTATCTGGCTTTACATCGAGTCACACATTATTATTATTATTATTATTATTATTATTATTATTATTATTATTATTATTAACGAAGCTACAACTTAACTGGAAAAGTAAGATGCTATAAGCCCAAGGGCCCCAAAATTGAAAAAGAGCCAGTGAGGAAAGAAAACAAGGAAATAAACCAAAATGTCAAGTAGAATGTCCTAGGGCATTTCACGTCAATTCCCGCGTAGCTCTCTGCAATAACAATCCGACTAGTTTAGATCAGAAAAAGCCCAGGCCTATAATCTAGTCAGTTTACCTTTATAATTGCGCTTCCTGAATATATTCTGTATCTTGATGTTGAAGAGCAAAAAAAAAAAAAAAAAAAAAAGAAAGAAAGAAAAAAAAATCTGGGTACCTTCTTATAAACGTCTTGCAATTTCATGGGTTATTTTTCATCAACCTCGTCTCCTGTCTCCTACATCTCTTCACACAGGCCATTCTCAGATTTTACGTCCGTCTCATTTCAGAGGCCTTATGTCGTTCAAGCCTTTGTTGTATCAAGTTTCGAATTTCATTTTAGATTCGTTAAATGCCTGTGCTTATGTTTGCTGATAGAAACTCTTTTCCCTTTTAAGGTTTAAAGGCCGCTCATGAATGACAGGGCCAAGGGGACAGTGACATTGCCCTATCAAGCAGTACAATGCATATGATTAGTGCCTAAGCCCCCTCTCCACCCAAGCTAGGTCCAAGGAGGGCCGGGCGCAACGGCTGCTGATGACTCAGCAGATAGACCTATAGGCTCCCTCAAACCTCATCATCCTTAGCTAACATGGATGGCGAAGTTGCAGCGATCAAAGGAACTTACGAGTTTGAGCTGTACTCGGACCCCAGTCTGGCGATTACCAGTCAGGGACGTTACTGCATCGGCCACCACAACCTAATTGTAGATACATAAAAACCTACAGCTTTAAACTATTCGTCTTATTTTGATACTATGAAATAAGTCATAAACCTGCTTTTATTCAAGTTAAAGAACAAGTGACTTACGATGAACGCTGTTGATAGCAACACTAAAGTGGTGATCAATTATACTTAACAGTCATTCTACCTGACTTCGATTTCAGCAAGAATAAGTTATTTATATTTCCTAGCCATTTCTGCATTCTTAGAATTGATTTTTTTTATTCACTTCACAATGGGAAACATCTATTCTTCTCCAACAAAGGGGTTAACTAATGCACTGTAATTGTCCATTGGCTACTTTTCTCTTGGTAAGGGTAGAAGAGACTATTTAGCTATGGTTGGCAGCTCTTCTAGAAGGACACTCCAAAATCAAACCATTGTTCTCTAGTCTTGGGGTTGTGTCGAAACCTCTGTACTATGGTCTTCCACTATCTTGGGTTAGAGTTCTCTTGCTTGAGGGCACACTCGGGCACACTATTCTATGTAATTTCTCTTCCTCTTGCTTTGTTAAAGTTTTTTTTTTTTTTAGTTTATAAAGGAGTGATATATTCTAATATTCTTAAAATATTTATTTTTTCCTTGTTTCCTTTCCTCACTGGCTATTTTTCTGTTGGAGCCCTGGCTTATAGCATTCTGCCTTTCCAACTAGGGTTGTAGCTTAGCAGTTAATGATAATAATAATAATAATAATAATAATAATAATAATAATAATAATAATAGTCTCGTATCCTTCCTTTCAGGCATATCTAAGAAATACGTCATGAAAACTACTTGTGATTTTGAGGAACTCATCGTAAAGCTCTGAATAGACAAGGTATGATTTACAAAAAAAAAAAAAAAAAAAAAAAAAAAAAAAAAAAAAACTTTGGCTAACAGAATTACACGGATTTTCGATGTCTCACACACTTTTCAGTCAATTTACGGAGACCCCTTTTTGCTCTTGGGTAGAACGATTTAATTAAGCCTTTAGAGAATTCTTATGATCTTGTCTAAATTATTCTTGAACTCATTTACCGTGTTACTATTTACTACATCTACTGGAAGTCTGTTCCAAGTATTTTTTCTATCTTGAGAGAGAGAGAGAGAGAGAGAGAGAGGAGAGAGGAGAGAGTGAGAGAGAGAGAGAGAGAGAGAGAGAGAGAAAGAGAGAAAGAAGAGGAAATAATTGGTGCTTACGTTACCTGTTCCCTAAACGACGCCCGGAGGATCTCATTCACCCGTGTAGTCAGGTTCAACTATGTAATTTTACCAGATTTTTATAATTATCAAAACTAAAGATTTTTGAGAATTTTATCACATAGGCAACAAGAAAAACAATGTTTACATTTGCCCAAATACTTACATAGCCAACAACTTTTAAGATCTGACTTCTGTAAAAAAGAAAAAAGTTTTCTTCAATGTCTAAACATCTAAATAACGTAGAAATGGGATTTTTGTAGCTAAACCACAATTTTTGGGCCCGTGGTATACAATGGTATTAAAGTAATGAGCTAGATAAAACCAAAAACTTTTGACTTGAATATTCCGTCTTATTGAATGGTTTACAAGTGATTAGAAACAAAGTTAGTTGTTGTTCAGATTGTCTGGACTTTACGGCCAGGCACAGGCTCTTGCTTATTTGCAAACCGTAGTACCAAGTTAGTATCAATGAGGAGCTTAAGTATGACGTCAAATTACCACGATCTGATTCACATCAACTGCTTCAGGTGCTCACAGACCTAGGAACTAGCCAGTGTTCCAACACAACTACCCTTTCACTTCACTTTTCCAGTCATTATCCCATTTTGAACAGGAAAATGACAGTATGTGATCTGAATTGTAGTGTTTTTTAACATGCTTTATGTATTTTTTTTTTGTCATCAGAAAGTAGTAAATCAAATGTATTATGTTGAAAGCAGCCATCCCGGAG
>NC_090735.1:5304899-5307399 GCF_036898095.1 Palaemon carinicauda
GTGTTTCTCAAAAGTAAATTTGCTGTCGACAATCAAACCTAAAATTATTAAAGAGTCATACTGAGTTAAAGAAACATTATCAGTGTTGAGATCTGGATGTTAAGTAGCCACTGTCCTTGACCTACTTACAATCATACTTTGAGTTTTGTTAGGATTCAACTTCATACCCCATAATTTGCACCATGCACTAATTTTAGCTAAATCTCTATTAAAGGATTCACCAACCCCAGATCTACATTCAGGGGATGAAATTGATGCAAAGAGAGTGGCATCATCTGCTTATGCAACAAGCATGTTTTCTAGGCCAAACCACATGTCATGTGTATATAGTATGAAAAGTTATGAAAAGTTATGAACGCCCGACATCACATCCCTATACTCACTATGGTGCCCATCAGCAAAAACTCTTTGCTAGCTATTACTTAAGAATTCAATAATGATGCTAAGAAACGACCCACCCACTCCCAACTCTTTGAGTTTGAATACAAGGGCCTCATGATTAACGCGGTCAAAATTAAGGCCAATCATACGAACTTCCCGACCACAATTAAGAGATTTCTGTACAACATTGGAGATTGTAAGAAGGGCATTACATGCTCCAAGGCCTCTACGAAAACCAAATTGCAAACTAGGGGACAGATGATTACCTTCAGCCAACCTATTAAGACTTTTTGCCGAAAGACGTTCAAAAACTTTAGATAATATGAGTTATGGAAATTGGGCGGTAATCAGTTGGACTTGAGCTACCACTAACAGATTTACATAGTGGAGTAACATTACCAATTCTACAAAAAGTGTTAAAAGCTCCTCTTCTTGCTAACTTGCGCAAAATAACAGATAACTTTGGAGCTAAGAAATCTGCAGTCTTTATAAAAACAAATGAAAAGTACCATTTGCGTCTACACCTCCATAAGCATCAAGGTCCATCAAGAGAGCTTTAATTTCCTGAGATCGAAAAGCTAAACAAGTTAGTTTAGCCTCAGGAAAACGAGAATGAGGAAGATCAAATTTCTCATTACTCGGCTTACTGTCAAATACATCAGGCAAAAGGGTTACCCTTTCCTTTGGGCAGTGAGTGACAGAGCCACCTGGTTTAAGTAAAGGAGGAACTGTTACATCTACACCAGTGTGCATATTTATAGGTAGTCCACCACTTTAGTTCATGTGTTGTACCAGAAAGGGTTTCTTTGGAACATATATGTGCATTTGTGTGTGTGGGTTTAGGTTATAATTTTTTGAACAATGCACAATCGATTTATTTAGAAATTGGATATATCTATTGCCGACTTCTTTTCTAGTTTTCTTATAGTTCAGATTAAAATCAAACATTCCTGATTTATACACGTTTTGCCTCAAACTAATGTTGCGCAACATTCAAACTCTGTTTTGAAATTCTTTTCTCTTAGGATGATCTTATTAGCATACTTATAATAGGGACATCACGTCTCATATCAGATAATTAACCAGGACAAGTTTCTTATCTTTTCAAACCTGATTAGTCATAAACAGACAAATGAACACAGAAAAAAGAAAGATGGCCATCACTTCATTGCAGTAAAAAGAACAATAAAATCGTGAAAGTTATCTGATTGGTTGTCAATGGCACAGATGTTTTACTATAAAACCAAATAATGTAAATAAAAAAAAAAAACTTGATCTAACAAGACATGCACGATTAGACACGACAGGCGGAGTCCCTTCAACAGAAAAGGAGGAGGAAATGCAGGGAAGGAGGGAGTCAGGAACACAATGAAGTAGCGAGAGAGGATTTCTCTACTCCATGTTCTTTATATCCTTCCTACGTAACGACTCTTTCCCCTTGAATCCCCTTTTTATTCTTTCTCCTCTCTGGCACCGCCTTGGTGGCTCCTCTTTATTGGCCCTCGTCCAGAGTTCAATTTCCTTTGGTAACACATTCTTTCCGACTTGATGCTCTTCTATGGCCCAAGATGTTCCTCTCTATCGCTCTTGGTGTACACTTATTTTTTTTTTTTTTTGCCAAGGGTTTTGGGAAAACCCCTCCCACCCAAGAAAACGGTACGAATTAGCGAAAGGCAAAAATGGTGTTTGGCTTTACTAAACATCTGGTAAGACTCGTATCTCTTGCAGTGGTTCCCGTTATTTCCCACCGTTATCCCTACTTTAAGGGGTCGGTTGCCTGATGCATCCTCTGATGGCATTAGGCATGGTTTGTAATTTGGCAGAGGGTTTTCACAACTGCATGCCCTCGTAGTCATCTACCACAGTTACTAGCTGTGGGCCTAACCTTTGACTAAATAGTCCAGTTGCAAGGCAGCAGTTTCCACAGTTTTGGTAGTGGACCTAGACTTTGCTAAGAAGCAAGACTACAAGGCAGGAGCTGTTGTTTTGGTCGCTTTCTACGACACGCAAAACATACTATTATTCTATTACTTCTACGACAGGGCTACCCTACCAAAGGGTTATCTTGTAATGGTCGTTATCATGTAACTAATGAGAGACAAAAAATGTCTATCCCATT
>NC_090735.1:5312399-5337399 GCF_036898095.1 Palaemon carinicauda
TATTCACGGAAGTACTTAGCAGAAGCTATTCTAGTTACGATCAAAATACATAATTACGACTATTTCATACTTATTCATTATATTCAGTACGCATGCGTATAAATAATATACAATGAAATAAGCTAAATATAAGGCAAGCGGCTCGTTTGATAAGCTGAGATAAAAATCTTTGGGTCTGGCCAGTATTTGGTTGCGCTACTAATGAGGAAACCTTATAAGCAACTGAACATTCAGAGAGTAGGTCTTAGGTCCTGCAGCCTCATCCTATCAATAAATGCTGCTGTGGTGGCCGATGTGGTAACGTCCCTGACTGCTGAACGCCAGACTGGGGTTCGAATCCCGCTCAAACTCGATACTTTCTTTGGTCGCTGCAACCTCACCATCCTTGTGATCTAAGGATGTGGGGTTTATGGGAGCCTATAGGTCTATCTGCTGAGTCATCGGCAGACATTGCCTGGCCCTCCTTGGTCCTAGCTTGGGTGGAGAGGGGGGCTTGGGCGCTGATCATATGTATATATGGTCAGTCTCTAGGGCATTGATCTGCTTGATAGGGCAATGTCATACGCCCTTGCCTCTGCCGTTCATGAGTAGCCTTTAAGCCTTTAGATGGGAAATGAAACCATTTATTGTGCCTCTCGCTCAAGGGGGGAAAACGATATATGGTTAATGCATAATACATAATACATAATACATAATACATGATACATAATACATAAGCATGTGTGTGCTTTTTGTAAGATGCGTGTTTCCAACGAAATTTGATCAGATTGTGAAACCCAAATTCAGATTCCATCATATATTAAAATACTATCGAAAACTGGTTAAATAAAGTTGAAGTAAATTTGTGAAAATTATGAACATTAAGAATGGAGCATTGGTGAAGCAATCAACGAAAACATATGTAAAATAATTACTGTAATAACAAGATAAAATATATAGATAAAGTGGAAGATTAAAACCCTCTTTATGTAAGACGCGTTCTTGTGCATTGGCCATCAAGAGCGACAAAGGAGAGGAAGAAAAAGAACAATATATCTCTGAAGTGATAAGAAGATAAGGGCCAGATAGCAGTGAGATCAGATAGAAAAATGTGTGCCAGCAGGGTTAAAACTTTTAGGGTAATTACCATAGTTTGAGGTAATTTTCATGGTTTCAAGTTAATTCTGAGGTAATTTTGGCTTTACTCGCTTAAAATTTAAGGAAACTGGAAAAAGAATTAAGTTAATCTATGGTAAAAAGCAGCAGAATTTAAGGTAATGGCCACATGGCACATGCTCGAATAGGTGCCGGGTCTGATTGTATGAGGGCGATGGTATTATTAAAGATTTAAAGGCTGCTAATGAGTGGCAGGGGCAAAGGACAGTGACATTGCCCTATCGAGTAGGACAATGCCCTAGAGACTGACCATATATACATATGATTAGCACCCAAGCCCACTTTCCACCGAAGCTTGGACCAAGAAGGGCCAGGCAATGGCTGCTGACGACTCAGCAGACAGATCTATAGGCACCCCCAAACCCGCCATCCTTAGCTCACAAGGATGGCGAGGTTGCAGAGACCAAAGGAACTAACGAGTTTGAGTGGGACTTGAACCCCAGTCTGGCGTTCAGCAGTCAGGGACGTTATCGCGTTGGCCACCACACTCTATTAAAATGTAAATACTTATAATAAAAAAAAAGAAAAAAATATGGAAAGAGAAAGAAGTAATAAGACAACCTATCATCCAATATCAATGCAGCAGCTCAAAATAAGTGTTTAATGTAGATCTATAGGCTCCCCTAAACCCGCTATCCTTAGCTCACAAGGATGGTGAGGTTGCAGCGACTAAAGGAACTAACGAATTTGAGGGGAACTTGAACCCCAGTCTGGCGTTCAGCAGTCAGGGATGTTATTGCGTCGGCCATCACAACCCTAGTACAAAAAAAAAAAAAAAAAAAAAAAAAAAAAATATGAAAAGAGAAATTAGAAATAGGTCACAACCCATCTTTCAAAATCAAAGCAGCAGCTCAAAATAAGTGTTTAATGTTTGGTCAATTCCAACTATAGTTTGATTATCGGAATAACATATAACACAACTTTCTGAGCAAATTCAACTTTCATGATGTGAAAGAAATTTACTTTTATTCTATCCAGGTTATTTCATACAGCTATATAATAATTACTGTCTTTTGGTAGGGTTATCTTGCTTGAGGGTACACCCAAGCACTCTATCCAATATTTCCATATTTTCTTTTCTCACTGGGCTATTTTTCCCTGTTGGAGCACATATGGGGATCATAGCATTTTGCTTTTCCAAATAGTGTTGTAGCATAGCTAGTGAAGACAATAGTAAAATAAATATTATGATCAACAGAAATATATAGCAAACGTTAGGAAATCAATTGCTTAAAAAGGAAGTCTTTTGTATGAAGTAGAATTCAAGGAATCTAATTCCTTTGAGACAAGCTTTAACATTTATGTCAATATTTACACAATAAATCAATTCCTCTATCTCTTGTCACCTATTAAATATTTTGGATGACTTCCATAAATACTGAAATATTGCTACCATTGTAAATATCTTTATCATTTCGTTTGATATTTCAATGAGGCTATAAAGTCTGTATTTGCTTATGAAATCTAGAGTGACAGACATAGTATGTTATTATAGGTGTATTCATTCAATCATTTTAAAATGAGAAAATTATTCATATCATAATCGAAAATTCACGAGCAGCCTTTAAACCTTTAAACAAATAATGAATGGAAAAAAAGTCAGTGATATTCGGGAATATGTTGAACCAAAGGATGGCCATCTTCAAGTGGGTGGAATTAGAGCGACCGAAAATCTATGGTAATAAAAGTGGATAACATACATTGGCAGAAGAGGGGAACTTGTGGAAACATAACATGCAGGCGGAGAGGAGAAGACCATTCCTGAAGGGATTGCAACTGGATAGCGAAATTTAATGAAATTGGATAGCAAATTGAATGGAACTGGATAGGAAATGGAATGAAAAAGGATGGAAAAATTGAGTGAAACTGGATAGGAAAATGGAATGAAACTGGATAGATGAATTGAATGAAACTGGAAAGAAAAATTGAATGGAACTGGATAGAAAAAATAATGAAACTTGATAAAAAATTGAATGAAACGGGATAGAAAAATTGAATGAAACTGGATAGAAAATTGAATGAAACTGGATAAATAAACTGAATGAAACTGGATTCAGAAATTGAAAGAAACTAGACAGAAAAAAAATAACGAAACTTAATAAAAAAATTTAATGAAATAGGATAGAAAAATTGAATGAAACTGGATAGAAGAATTGAATGAAACTGGATAGAAAAGCAGAATGAAAGTGGATAAATAAATTGAATGAAACTGGATACAAAAATTGAAAGGAACTGGATAGAAAAAAATAACGAAACTGGATAAAAAAATCTTATGAATCTGGATAGAAAAATTGAATGAAACTGGACAGAAGAATTGAATGAAACTGGATAGAAAAGTGGAATGAAAAAGGATAGAAAAATGGAATGAAGCTGGACAAAAAATGAATGAAATTGGATATAAAATTGAATGAACCTGATAAAAAAAATAATTAAACTGGATAAAAAAAAATAATGAAACTGATGGATAAAAATAATGAAACAGGATAAAAAAATTTAATGAAACTGGATAGAAAAATAGAATAAAACTGGATAGAAAAACTGAATGAAATTGGATAGAAAAAATAAATGAAACAGGATAAAAAAATTTAATGAAACTGGATAGAAAAATAGAATGAAACTGGATAGAAAAATAGAATGAAACTGGATAGAAAAAAATAATTAAACTTGATAAAAAAAATAGAATGAAACTGGATAAAAAAATAGAATGAAACTGAATAGAAAAAAAGAATGAAATTGGACAGAAAGAATAAATGAAACTAGATACAAAAAATTTAATGAAACTGGATAAAAAAAATAGAATGAAACTGGATAGAAAAAAAGAATGAAATTGGATAGAAAGAATAAATGAAACTAGATACAAAAAATTTAATGAAACTGGATAAAAAAATAGATTGAAACTGGATAGAAAAAAAGAATGAAATTGGATAGAAAGAATAAATGAAACTAGATACAAAAAATTTAATGAAACTAGATAAAAAAATAGAATGAAACTGGATAGAAAAAAATAATTAAACTTGATAAAAAAATAGATTGAAACTGGATAAAAAATAGAATGAAACTGGATAAAAAAAAAAGAATGAAATTGGACAGAAAGAATAAATGAAACTAGATACAAAAAATCTAATGAATCAAGTCGGTAAAATAATAAGTTAGGGGAACAATAACGTTGGTTCCCTTGGGAGAGGAGTGATGATAATGAGCAAGATTGACGAGAATCATATTCCGGGAAATCCGAGATCACTCAGTGACCACGGAAAAAGAAATTCATTGAAAAGGGAGGCGAGAGACAAAATAAGAAAAATATACAACTGCAATAATGCAAGGAATTGGAGGAGGAAGAGATAAAAGAATGAAAGATGAAAAGGAGAGGGGGTGATTAATGAAGTTGTAAAGCAATTCAAGATGGATATGTCGAAAGAAAAGATTGATGATGATGATGATGATAATGATAATAATAATAATAATAATAATAATAATAATAATAATAATAATAATGATGACGATACAATTCAAGATATATGTCGAAAGAAAAGATTGATAATAATAATAATAATAATAATAATAATAATAATAGTAATAATGATGATGATGATGATGATGATGATGATGATACAATTCATTTCAGATATGTCGAAAGAAAAGATTGATGATGATAATAATAATGATAATAATAATAATAATAATGATAATAATAATAATGATGATGATGATGATGATTATGATGATGTTGATGATGATGATACAATTCAAGACAGATATGTCGGAAGAAAAGATTAGTAATGATAATAATAATAATAACAACAACAATAACAACAACAGCAGCAACAACAACAACAACAAAAACAACAACAACGACAATAATAATAATAATAATAATAATAATAATAATAATAATAATAATAATAATAATAATAATAATACTCTCTACAAACACACACAAATTCACATTCATAATCTTTCACATAGTCCTGAAGATTCTAATTTAATTAGTGCAATTCTTATCAACTCTTATCATTAGATTTCTATTTCTCCAATGGTTTAATCAGACTAAAGATAGGAAGTTCAGGCCAGGAAGAACTATACTCAATTTTTTAAATGAGGCGCATTTGCATTGACTCGCAGAGAGGGCCTTTTAGCTCGGAAAAGTTTCCTGCTCTCTGACTGGTTAGAATGGTCTTGTCCAACCAATCAGCTATAAGGAAACTTTTCCGAGCTAAAGGGCTCCCCTGCGAGTCGGTGCAAATCTGCCCCACTAATAAGAATTGACTATAGCTAGCTGTGAGTTTTTTTTTCAAAGATTTCTTTCTAAATTCTTCATTGATTTTACTTTTATTTTGAATAACTCAGTTTTGTATCAACATAAAATCTGTATAAAATATTCCTTATATGAAAAGTGGAATATGTGATGTTTTGAATTATCACCAAATAACAAGAAAATTACAAATACTTACAGGACAATAAATAAGTATCATATTATAAAACAAAAATTAGCGTATATCGCTTTTTTAAAGGTTTAAAGTTCGCTTATGAATGGCAGAGGCAAGGGACAGTGACATTGCCTTATAGAGTAGGCCAATACCCTAGAGACTGATCAGCGCCCAAGCTTCCTCTCCACCCAAACTAGAACCAAGGAGGGCCAGGCAATGACTCAGCAAATAGACCTATAGGCTCCCGATGACTCAGCAGATAGACCTATAGGCTCCCCAAAAACCCTTATCTTTAGTTCACAACCATGGTGAGGTTACAGCAACTAAAGTAACTAACAATTTTAAGAGGGACTCGAACCCCAATCTGGCGTTCACCAGTCAGGGACGTTACCACATCGGCCACAACAACCCCATTGTTTACGTTTATAACAAGATCGAAACAATCATCTATTCTTTCCACATCATCAGTAGTGACCTATAAATGATTTGCTTCAATGCAGGACCTTAGTATACAAATACAAATATCTACTTTAACAGTACCATAAAATAGTGTATATTTTTTTTTTTCAAAAGTATCCCACTGAGCCTACTCTGATATTTATTCTGCTATATATGATTTTGCCAGATTTCATGTTATGCTATGAAGTGTAAAAAGAAAAAAAAACGAAAAGAAAATCTCATTGCTCATTAAAATATTGCCGAAATGCTACTGTTATTTTTCTAAAAATTTGCTTCAATCCCTTAGCATAAAAATATCTTTAACAGCACAATAAAATAGTATATATATAAGTTTATATATGTGTATATATAATTATATATATATATATATATATATATATATATATATATATATATATATATATATATATATATATATATATATATATATATATATATATATATATATATATATATATATATATATATATATATATATATATATACTTTTTTTTTAAGGTGCTTCACTGAGCCTACTCTTATATTTATTCCACTATATAAAATTTTGCCAGATTTTCTGTCTTTTACTATGAACAGCAAAAAAAAAAAAAAAAAAAAAAAAAAAAAACTTATTGCTTACGGCCGTCAACACAGAAATTCATTAAAATTTCGCCGTAATGCTATATTTCCACGCCGCCCAATATCTCAGACCTTTATCCAATTTCCTGTAATGTTCAGCAATAACTATACTCAATTCTTTTTTAATGAGGCGCATTTGCACCGACTCGCAGCGGTGCCCTTTTAGCCCGGAAAAAGTTTCCTGCTATCTGATTGGTTAAAATTATCCTGTCCAACCAATCGGCGATCAGGAAACGTTTCCGAGTTAAAGGGGCATCCCCTGCGAGTCTTTGCAAATCTGCCTCGCTAAAAAGAATTGCCTATGGACTGGTCATTTTTAGATGGGATTTTGGAGGGTCTATAGCACTGATATAAAGTGACACGATATTATTCCTTCTCATCAATATTATTGAGATAGTGTTTAAACTGATGCGTGAATGTGTTCATGTTCTTCAAAGCTTTGTTTATTATCTTTTTTTTTCATGTATACACCTCGTTTCTTCATAAAACTAACGTTTTCTTTTTCTATTTATTACTGATACTTGTTCAGCTAGTCAGTGGGGCTCTTGAATCCTCTGTTAGGTGTGTAAATTTTGAATAATAATAATAATAATAATAATAATAATAATAATAATGATAATAATAATAATAATAATAATAATAATAATAATAATAATAATAATAATAATAAAAATAAAATAAGAATAATAATAATAAGAAAAATATATCTATAATAATAACTCTTCCTGCGATGGCTTTGTTAGTCAGTGTCCCATGCCTCTTGTCATTCATTATTATTATTATTATTATTATTATCATTATTATTATTATTATTATTATTATTACTTGGTAAGCTACATCCCACTTGGAAAAGCAGTATGCTATAAGCCCGAGGGCTTAGTGAAGAATGGAAATAAGGAAACTACAAGAACATTATTTAACAGTTAGAATAGAATATTTCAAGAACAGTAACAACATTAAAATAGATATTTCCTATATAAACTATAAAAACTTTATCAAAACAAGAAGAGAAATTAGATAGAATAGTGTGCTTGAGTGTACCCTCAAGCAAGAGAACATTCACCCAGTGGAAGACCATGGTACAGAGGCTATGGCACTATTAAGACTAAAGAACAATGGTTTGATTTTGGAGTGTCCTTCTCCTAGAAAAGCTGCTTACCATACTACTGTCACCGTTAGAACATTTCTGGGCGCCATGATGATGTCTTCTTATCTGTTTTGTTTACACTTCCCTATTTATTATTATTATTATTAGCCAAGCTACAACCCTAGTTGGAAAAGCAAGATGCTATAAGCCTAAGGGCTCCAATAAGGAAAAATAGTCCAGCGAGGAAAGGAAATAATGAAATAAATAAATGATGAGAATAAATTACCAATATATCATTCTAAAATCAGTAACAACGTCAAAACAGATATGTCCTATATAAACTATTAACAACGTCAAAAACAGATATGTCCTATATAAACTATAAAAAGACTCAAGTCAGCCTGGACAACATATAAATATTTGCTCCAACTTTGAACTTTTGAAGTTTGCTCCTTGAACAGCAAAACGTTATTGATCACCTCAAGTGTCAAATGTGCCAATTGACCTTCTAGAAACGTTTGTGCTGTGTCTAACTCATCTCCTTCCTTGTGCAAAAGTCAATGAGGCATTCACAATACTAAGGGTCTCCAGGATCCAAGTGGGAAAAATACAAATCGCGAGAAAAACATCTTTGAAAATCGGCCATTTTCAAACATATCTAGGCAATTTATGAACAAATTTTACAAAGTTTCGGCGATTATTCATATCCAAGTACCATTTTTAACATGAAAAGAAGAATGCTTTTAGAAGACATTGAAGCACAAGAATATTTTAGCACATTGAGCTCCGGAGACCCTTACTATTGTGAATGCCTAAAATTATATATGGGTATGAAAACCGTAGCCTCTGTGCATATATACTCATGAAATACCTTTTCAAAATAATAGGCTAAAATTATATGAACGAAGTCTGCCAAGGTCGTAGGCTATACATGATACTGTAGATTCTTTATGTTGTCAGTTTCAGGATTTGATTGTATAAAGGAAAAATTAGCTTAATGTTATATGATACATAATATATACCACTCTGTACTCTTATGCTCTGGAAAGCTGGATGAATATGAATTTTGGAGTTAAGGGACATGAAATATACTGACCTTGCATTATGAACAATTTTTAACAGCTCTGTTAGTCAGCATAACGTATAAGACTTACTAACAGAAAATGCTAAACAAATTATGAAATTATGTAATATATCTTATGGCAAGAGAAAGTTAAAACGAACATTCATAGAAGATAATGAGCTAGATATCTTAATAAACAATTACCTCTTAATTAATTAAGATTTAGAATGTCCATGGTATTTGGACCTCTACTCTGTCTATTATTATTATTATTATTATTATTATTATTATTATTATTATTATTATTACTTCTACTACTACTACTACTACTACTACTACTACTACTACTACTACTACTACTACTACTACTACTACTATTATTATTATTATTATTATTATTATTATTATTATTATTATTATTATTATTATCATTTTGTGTTCATAGATCACCATCAATCATTTCAGAGGTGAACTGGTCCTTCATAGAACTGCTAATACACTGCCAACGATTCACATTTGGAATTAATCAGAACCGAATATTCCAATTTATATGGTGTTAATTGAGCAGGGCGATCCACGAATGGTTCAATCTAGGTATCCCAGTTTCCCCCTCGTCCCCAACTTCCGTTTCAGAGGACTAATCAACACTGATCTGGGGGAGAGATACCTGGATGGGCTGAGGGGTGTGAATTACCCCCCCCCCCCCTCCCTCCCCCGTCAGAAATGAAACGACGTCAAAGATGAAGTAAATAGCAACGAAAACAACACATTTATTTATGTATGTACCAATGTAACGGTATTTCTTTTTTTTAACTGATAACAGAACCTGTTTAAGCTTGCCTTTTCATGCATTAGTTGGTTTGAAAACGAATTCCAGCCTTCCAACCCCGTCAGATATGAAACTACATCAAAGATGAAGTAAATAGCAACGAAAACAACACATTTATTTATGTATGTACCAATGTAACGGTATTTCTAATTTTTTGTTTACTGATAACAGAACCTGTTTAAGCTTGCCTTTTCATGCATTAGTTGGTTTGAATGCGATTCCATCCTCCCCACCCCCGTCAGAGATGAAACGACGTCAAAGATGAAGTAAATAGCAACGAAAACAACAAGTTTTTTTTTTTTTTATGTATGTACCAATGTAACAGTATTTTTTTTTGTACTGATAACAGAACCTGTTTACGCTTGCTTTTTCATGCATTAGCTGGATTAAATTCATATGGCGTTCTTGCTCGTAAATACTTGTATATAGGCTCGTTGTCTGTTTAATAAAGTTTAGTTACATTCCTCTTGCCTCTGTGGTACAACCTAACAACCCACTTGCGCATGTATGTCTGTATTTGTGTCTATTGCTATCTATTTACATGAAGCACACACCATTACGTTAATAATATCAGTGAAGCATACATTCTATAAGTTAACTAACTAGACGGGCACTTAATAGAGCTTAGACCTCCACCGCGGCAGCTTATTTCTCGACCTTTTGCTCGACCTTTGACCTTGACATGTATTAATTGACGTGGATTTTCATACACTCAAATATGAGCCAAGCTTGAAGTCTCTGTGACAACGATGTCCAAACTAATGGCTGATGACGCGAATTGGACATTTCGCTTGACCGTGACCTGGAATTTTGACCTTGACCTTCTAAAATTTAATAATTTCCAGCTTTTTACGCAATAGTTAATCCAAGCAAGTTTCATATATTACGATTAAAAATGTTGCCAGGAAGCTGTTCGCAAACAAAGACATACACAGATTCATGAACAGGTGCGAAAACATACCCTCCTCCTAACTTCGTTGGCGGAGGCAATTATACCAAAGGCTGGTGGCCACGCTAGTTATAATGAGATATACTGTGAAAACATCATGATCATGAGAGTTGATAATTTGCTTCTAAATGAAAACGAAATGATTTTTCATAGGAACGTTATACCAGGTAGACAGAAGAGGGAGAATAGAATGCATTTTCTGTCAATTTAAGATGAAAATGTAAAATATAATCAATTGTGAATTTCATAGATGTCTACCGAAGGAATCGAAAAGAGTTAGATGAATCAGTTACCAATCAGGCCACATCATCGAGTATTCACATTCATCAAATGTGAATAATCGATGATGTGGCCTGATTGGTAACGTCTCTGCCTGGTGTTTGCCCGTCGAGGGTTCGAGTCCAGCTCAGTCTTGTTAGTGCCATTAGTGTCTACAACCTTACCATCCTTGTGAGCTAAGGTGGGGGCGTTTGGGGGAGCCTATAGGTCTATCTGTTGAGTCATCAGCAGCCATTCGCCTGGCCCTCCTTGGTCCTAGCTTGGGTGGAGAGGAGGCTTGGGCGCTGATCATATAAAATATGGTCAGTCTCTAGGGCATTGTCCTGTTTACTAGGGCAATGTCACTGTCCCTTGCCTCTGCCATTCATAAGCGACCTTTAAACCTTTAAACCATTAAAGAACAGACTGAAGTAGTTGAGGAAAGAGTTTACAACTTGGATATGATTGGAAAAGCAGGATGTTGTAAGCCCAAGGGCCCCAACAGGGAAAAATGGTCCAGATAGGAAAGGAATTAATGAAGTAAATCAACTACAAGAAAGTAGTGAATAATTAAAATAAAATATTTTAAGAACAGTTACCACATTAAAGTAGGTATTTCATATGTGAACTATAAAAATTTAAAATAAACAAGAGGAACAGAAGGAACACACCCACATATGCAGTATATATATATATATATATATATATATATATATATATATATATATATATATATATATATATATATATATATATATATATATGTGTGTATATATATATATATATACATATATATATATATATATATATATATATATATATATATATATATATATATATATATATATATATATGATAAATGTTTGCACATTTAGACGTGTTTTTTTTCATATTCAGTGACTACCACTTGGCCAAGTGGTAGTCACTGTCTATACAAGCTTGCCGGACCAGGGCTCGATTCCCGGCCGGTCACAAGCTCTTGTCTATGTGTGATTTCGCCTGGGGATCTGATCCCGAGGTCGTTAAAAGAATACAGACATTAATGTATCAAAAAATATATGGCTTATTTGAATATATATATATATATATATATATATATATATATATATATATATATATATATATATATATATATATATATATATATATATATATATATATATATATATAGAGAGAGAGAGAGAGAGAGAGAGAGAGAGAGAGAGAGAGAGAGAGAGAGAGAGAGAGAGAGAGAGAGAGTGTTTTGCCTTTGTTTTGCCTCCAGAGATTTTGCTACAAAGTCGTCCCAGTTTTAGGAATAACGGAAGATAAATTCACGGTATCTGACCACCAACTATGTTTTTCCAGAACCTTTGTTGTTTTTCTACGAAATATGGTGTGAAAAATACAAAGCTTCCAGACCGCAATGGAATTAAAAACAAATACAGATGCAGATAACACAACAGGAGCGAATTGAAATTGTGTTGCGAAAGTTTATTTTTTTTCTACGATTTTTTTTTTCTACGATTGCATATAATCATTTGTAAGGAATACCATGTATTTTTAAATACATTCATGTTGAGTGATACATTTGAATACATTCATGTTGAGTGATACGTCATTTAAATACATTCACATTAAGTGATACGTCATTTAAATACATTCATATTAAGTGTTACGTCATTTAAATACATTCATATTAAGTGATACGCCATTTAATATATTCATGTCAAGTGATACGTCATTTAAATACATTCATATTAAGTGATACGTCATTTAAATACATTCATATTAAGTGATAAGTCCTTTAAATACATTCATATTTAGTGATACGTCATTTAAATACATTCATATTAAGTGATAAGTCCTTTAAATACATTCATATTAAGTGATACGCCATTTAAATACATTCATGTTGAGTGATACGTCATTTGAATACATTCATATTAAGTGATACGCCATTTAAATACATTCATATTAAGTGATAAGTCATTTAAATACATTCATATTAAGTGATACGTTATTTAAATACATTCATATTAAGTGATAAGTCCTTTAAATACATTCATGTTGATTGATACGTCATTTAAATACATTCATGTTAAGTGATACGTCGTTTAAATACATTCATATTAAGTGATACGTCATTTAGATGCATTCATGTTGAGTGATACGTCCTTTAAATACATTCATATTAAGTGATACGCCATTTAAATACATTCATGTTGAGTGATACGTCATTTGAATACATTCATATTAAGTGATACGCCATTTAAATACATTCATATTAAGTGATAAGTCATTTAAATACATTCATATTAAGTGATACGTTATTTAAATACATTCATATTAAGTGATAAGTCCTTTAAATACATTCATGTTGATTGATACGTCATTTAAATACATTCATGTTAAGTGATACGTCGTTTAAATACATTCATATTAAGTGATACGTCATTTAGATACATTCATATTAAGTGATACGTCATTTAAATACATTCATATTAAGTGATACGTTATTTAAATACATTCATATTAAGTGATAAGTCCTTTAAATACATTCATGTTGATTGATACGTCATTTAAATACATTCATGTTAAGTGATACGTCGTTTAAATACATTCATATTAAGTGATACGTCATTTAAATACATTCATATTAAGTGATACGTCATTTAAATACATTCATATTAAGTGATACGTCATTTAAATACGCATTTATGATTTATCTATATCGATAGTTATTGACGAGTATTTAAGCCAATGACCGATTGTGGCTCCGTATACTCTCATCCATGGTGCTAAATAATGCTTCCAAGACATCTTTTATTACCTTCACCCACTAAGTAGGGAGGAGGTTATGTTTTCGCTGTTGCTTGTTTGTTTGTTTAGGAACAACTTCCTAGCCACAATTCTAATCATAGAGTAGTGTTACTTTCAGGGATTAATTGTTATAATGAGACGTGGAAGTGATTCAGTTTTGAATGTCCTAGGTCAAAGGTCAAGGTCAAGGTCAGGCAAAAGGTCGTTTGTGTGTGAACGACTTCCTGGCCACAATTTTAATCTTAGAGTAGTGAAACTTTCAGGGATTAATTGCTATGTTGAGACGTGGAAGAGATTCAACTTTGAAAGTCCTAGGTCAAAGGTCAATGTCAAGTCTGAGCAAAAGATTGAGAGATAAGCTGCCATGGCGGAGGTCTGCGCTTTACTGAGTGCTGCTCTAGTTTCTTCTATAACGGTTGAAATTCTTTCTTTTATAGGGGCAACATTCAACTGTTGTTCAATCCAATCGATATCTCTATACATTTCGTGATTCAACCTAATCTGCTCCCCAGTTATAATGATAAATACAAGAAACATAACGTACACGTCATATAGATATCATAATTTCGTCGCAAGTCTACTTCCAACCTTAGAAAACGCCGAAGACGCCGAAAAACACCAAAAAAATGCCGAAAAAACGTCCAAAAACTCTGGAAAAACTGAAAAAAAACCCCGAAATACGTCCGAAAACGCCGAAAAGCACTGAAACAACACCGAACTACGTCCGAAAACGCGGAAAACACAGAAAAAAAACACCGAAATACGTCCGAAAACACCGAAAAACTCCGACAAAATGCCGAAATACGTCCAAAAGCGCCGAAAAGCACCGTAAAACACCGAAAAACGTTTGTAAACGCCGAAAAACTCCGAAAAAATGCTGAAATACGTCCGACAACGCCGAAAAACACCGAAAAACGCCGATAAACGTCCGAAAACGCCGAAAAACTCCGAAAAAACGCCAAAATACGTCCGAAAACGCCGAAACGGACCGAAAAAAAGCCGAAATACGTCCAAAAACGCCGAAATACGTCCGAAAACGCCGAAAAAAAACCGAAAAAAACGCTGAAATACGTCCGAAAACGCCGAAAAACACGGTAAAAAGGCCGAAATACGTCCGAAAACGCCGAAATATAAATCGTAACAATTTTTAGCTTATTCAGATCTTGGATACAGAAACACGTAATATTTCCTTCTTAGAGACTGTATGTATATAAACTTATTTTCGCTCACGCTTATCTCGGCTGAATTCTAAGAAGACTTTGATCCTACAAAGCCACATTATGTTGTCACTTGGAAGGATATTGTGAATAAGCACGCCTGCCCTGATGGCAGGCTGGAAATAACACGTTCTCTGGGGTGAAAAATGGTACGTGGGGGGTAGGGGGTGAGGGGTGAGCTGTCCTTTGGGGGTTCGTATTTCTTAAATAAACACATTTACAAGAATATGATGAAAGTGAATTTTTTTTTTTTGATGGAAGAGTTTTTCTTAATATGATGAAACTGGGGGGGGGGGGGGGGGTGAGGGGTGGGCTGCCACTAGGCGTTCATATTCCATAAAAAAAAAAAAAAAAAAAAACACGTTTACAAGATTATTATGACACTGAAAAAACTTTTTTTTTTTTTTTCTTTTTTTTTTTTTGATGTAAGGGTTTCTTAATGTGATGAAACATATTTTTTTCTTTTGTTAAGGATGGAAGAACTTTTTTTAGTGCGATGAAACACAAACCTTTTTTTTTTTTTTTGGATGGAGGAATTTTCATAATATGATGAAACAGAAACTTTAATTTATTGATGGAAGAACTTTCTTAATTGGATGAAACAGAACCTTTTTTTGATGGAAGGATCTTTTTGATATAATGATTCAGAAAGAAACTTTTTTCTTGATGTGATGAAACAGAGAAATTTTTATTTAATTTTTTTTTTTTTGATGGAAGGATTTTCTTAATGTGATGAAACAGAAAAAAACTTTTTTTTTTTCTTATAGAAGAACATTTCTAATGTGATGAAACACAGAATTTTTTTTTTTTTTTTATGGAAGGGTTTTCTTAGTGTAATGAAACAGAAAGAAACTTTTTTTTGATGGAAGAACTTTTAATGTGATAAAACTGAATTTTTTATTTTTTTATGCAAGGATTTTCTTTGCCTATCAAATTACATGTTATCAATTCTAGTTCGCTTCTCTTCTGTCGAATGTGTCGTGAAATTAAACTGAAACATTGTGAATTGTGATTGATGGAAATATACTGTTAAATATTTGCCGTAAAAAACGGTAAAAATCCTTTAGTAAATGTTGCCAGACATTTGCCGTTTTACAAACGGATATATTGACGTTAAGGAGTAATATTACGGTCACTAACCCGTAAAAGATAACAACGTATTATTATTATTATTATTATTATTATTATTATTATTATTATTATTATTATTAGCCAAGCTACAACCTTAGTTGGAAAAGCAAGATGCTGTGAGCCCAAGGGCTCCAACAGAGAAAAATAGCCCAGTGAGGGAAGGAAACAAGGAAATAAATAAAAGATATAAGAAGTAATGAAAAATTAAGATGAAATATTTTTAAAAATATAAACAACATTAAAACAGATAATTTATATATAACTATGAAAAAAGTTATAGGGTAAAAATTACGGTCGCCTGCATTTTACCGAAATACGGCTGAGAACAGTATATTTATGAGAATTTCCGGTTAAATTTTTTTTTTCTTTTAACAGTGTGTCGAATTCAGAGAGATTTGACTGATCTTTATGTAAAAATATCAGACTGGAAATTCAGGAATAACGTCAGAGGGCAATAAACAATTTGTACTGTCCCAATAGAGTATATCAAATGTATGAAAGGAAAGCACACTGTTCTATTTCATTACGTCACTTAATGTATATATGAACTTCTTACTTTACTTTCCCTCATTGAAAAAAAAGAAAAAAAAAAAAAGGGATAGATTTCTACCGGTTTGACTTTGAAAAGTGAACCGCTATTGTTCTAAAGATACTAGCTGAAATATCACTGAATTGTTTCGGTCCGAAAACACTACACAATAATTTTTTACTGGAATATTTTCATAAAGCAATTCTCTTTATAACAAGTGGAGGGAATGTCGAACTCAAAACAAGACATAAAAGGAGAAAATGTCGAATTGTTGAAAGCAAAACAAAACATAAAAGGAGGAAATGCCTGATTGTCGAAATGTTGAAAGCATAAAGCATAAAAAGAGAAAAACTTGAAGAGTGAATCACGTTTAACAAGTGAAGGAAATGTCAAAATCAAAACAAGACATGAAAGGAGGAAATGTTGAAATCAAAACAAGACATGAAAGGAGGAAATGTCAAAATCAAAACAAGACATGAAAGGAGGAAATGTCAAAATCAAAACAAGATATGAAAGGAGGAAATATCGAAATGAAAACAAAACATGAAAGGAGGAAATGTCGAAATCAAAACAAGACATGAAAGGAGGAAATGTTGAAATAAAAACAAGGCGAGAAAGGAGGAAATGTCGAAATCAAAACAAGACATGAAAGCAGGGAATGTCGAAATCAAAACAAGACATGAAAGGAGGAAAAGTCGTAATCAAGACAAGACATGAAAGGAGGAAATGTCGAAATCAAAACAAGACATGAAAGGAAGAAATGACGAAATCAAAACAAGACATGAAAGGAGGAAATGTTGAAGTCAAAACAAGACATGAAAGGAGGAAATGTCAAAATCAAAACAAGACATGAAAGGAGGAAATGTCAAAATCAAAACAAGATATGAAAGGAGGAAATATCGAAATGAAAACAAAACATGAAAGGAGGAAATGTCGAAATCAAAACAAGACATGAAAGGAGGAAATGTCGAAATCAAAACAAGACATGAAAGGAGGAAATGTTGAAATCAAAACAAGACATGAAAGGAGGAAATGTCAAAATCAAAACAAGACATGAAAGGAGGAAATGTCAAAATCAAAACAAGATATGAAAGGAGGAAATATCGAAATGAAAACAAAACATGAAAGGAGGAAATGTCGAAATCAAAACAAGACATGAAAGGAGGAAATGTTGAAATAAAAACAAGGCGAGAAAGGAGGAAATGTCGAAATCAAAACAAGACATGAAAGCAGGGAATGTCGAAATCAAAACAAGACATGAAAGGAGGAAAAGTCGTAATCAAGACAAGACATGAAAGGAGGAAATGTCGAAATCAAAACAAGACATGAAAGGAAGAAATGACGAAATCAAAACAAGACATGAAAGGAGGAAATGTTGAAGTCAAAACAAGACATGAAAGGAGGAAATGTCAAAATCAAAACAAGACATGAAAGGAGGAAATGTCAAAATCAAAACAAGATATGAAAGGAGGAAATATCGAAATGAAAACAAAACATGAAAGGAGGAAATGTCGAAATCAAAACAAGACATGAAAGGAGGAAATGTTAAAATAAAAACAAGACGAGAAAGGAGGAAATGTCGAAATCAAAACAAGACATGAACGGAGGAAATGTCAAAATCAAAACAAGACATGAAGGGAGGAAAAGTCGTAATCAAAACAAGACATGAAAGGAGGAAATGTTGAAATAAAAACAAGACATGAAAGGAGGAAATGTCGAAATTAAAACAAGACATGAAAGCAGGGAATGTCGAAATCAAAACAAGACATGAAAGGAGGAAAAGTCGTAATCAAGACAAGACATGAAAGGAGGAAATGTCAAAATCAAAACAAGACATGAAAGGAGGAAATTTCAAAATCAAAACAAGACATAAAAGGAGGAAATTTCGAAATCAAAACAAGACATGGAAGGAGGAAATGATGAAATCAAAACAAGACATACATACATACATATACCAAAGGCACTTCCCCCAATTTTAGGGGGGTAGCCGACATCAACAAAGAAACAAAACAAAAAGGGGACCTCTACTCTCTACGTTCCTTCAGCCTAACCAGGGACTCAACCGAGTACAGCTGGTACTACTAGGACGCCACAGCCCAACCTCCCACATTATCTACCACAGATGAAGCTTCATAATGCTGAATCCCCTACTGCTGCTACCTCCACGGTCATTTAAGGTACCGGAGGAAGCAGCAGGGCCTACCGGAACTGCGTCACAATCGCTCGCCATTCATTCCTATATCTAGCACGCTCTCTTGCCTCTCTCACATCTATCCTCCTATCACCCAGAGCTTCCTTCACACCATCCATCCACCCAAACCTTGGCCTTCCTCTTGTACTTCTCCCATCAACTCTTGCATTCATCACCTTCTTTAGCAGACAACCATTTTCCATTCTCTCAACATGGCCAAACCACCTCAACACATTCATATCCATTCTAGCCGCTAACTCATTTCTTACACCCGTTCTCTCCATCACCACTTCGTTCCTAACCCTATCTACTCGAGATACACCAGCCATACTCCTTAGACACTTCATCTCAAACACATTCAATTTCTGTCTCTCCATCACTTTCATTCCTCACAACTCCGATCCATACATCACAGTTGGTACAATCACTTTCTCATATAGAACTCTCTTTACATTCATGCCTAACCCACTATTTTTTACTACTCCCTTAACTGCCCCCAACACTTTGCAACCTTCATTCACTCTCTGACGTACATCTGCTTCCACTCGACCATTTGCTGCAACAACAGACCCCAAGTACTTAAACTGATCCACCTCCTCAAGTAACTCTCCATTCAACATGACATTCAACCTTGCACCACCTTCCCTTCTCGTACATCTCATAACCTTACTCTTACCCACATTAACTCTCAACTTCTTTCTCTCACACACCCTTCCAAATTCTGTCACTAGTCGGTCAAGCTTCTCTTCTGTGTCTGCTACCAGTACAGTATCATCCGCAAACAACAACTGATTTACCTCCCATTCATGGTCATTCTCGCCTACCAGTTTTAATTAAAACAAGACATGAAAGTAGGAAATATCGAAATGAAAACAAGACTTGAATGGAGGAAATGTTGAAATCAGAACAAGACATGAAAGGAGGAAAAGTTGTAATCAAAACAAGACATGAAAGGAGGAGATGTCGAAATCAAAACAAGATATGAAAGGAGGAAAAGTCGTAATCAAAACAAGACATGAAAGGAGGAAATGTCGAAATCAAAACAAGACATGAAAGGAGGAAATATCAAAATCAAAACAAGACATGAAAGGAGGAAATGATGAAATCAAAACAAGACGTGAAAGGAGGAAAAGTCGTAATCAAAACAAGACATAAAAGGAAGAAATGTCGAAATCAAAACAAGACATGAAAGGAGGAAATTTCGAAAGCAGAACAAGACATGAAAGGAGGAAATGTCAAAATCAAAACAAGACATGAAAGGAGGAAATGTTGAAATCAAAACAAGACATGAAAGGAGGAAATGTCAAAATCAAAACAAGACATGAAAGGAGGAAATGTCGAAATCAAAACAAGACATGAAAGGAGGAAATGTCGAAATGAAAACAAGACACGAAAGGAGGAAATGTCGAAATCAAAACAAGACATGAAAGGAGGAAATGTCGAAATGAAAACAAGACATAAAAGGAGGAAATGTCGAAATCAAAACAAGTTATAAAAGGAGGAAAACCTAAAGAGTGAATCACGCTTAATGGTGTAAGCGGCTCGGTACATTCATTAAATGAAGCAAAGGCAGCAATTGGTTTATAATTTGCATAAAATAAAGAAATTATGAAGCCCACGTAGAAGTAAAAATTACTTTTGAGATAAGTTTATTTTGAAATAGCCAATGACTTTACTTTGATAAATACTTAGGTTGAATCAGCGATTAAATTTAATTCCTCTAAAGTATTTTATCATCCCCTCCTCCTACGCCTATTAACACAAAGGGCCTCAGTTAGATTTCACCATTCGTCTCTATCCTGAGCATTTAAATCAATACTTCTCCATTCATCATCTCTTACTTTACGCTTCATAGTCCTCAGCCATGTAGGCGTGGACCTTCCAACTCTTCTAGTGCCTTTTGGAGCCCAGTTGAAAGTTTGGTGAACTAATCGTAAAGTATCTAATTTTAGTTAAAGTTAAATGACATTGCTCTTTGCACTCCCCAAGAGATATTAGTTCGTTAAACTTTCCACTGGGCTCCATAAGACACTAGAAGAGTTGAAGACCCAGGCCTACATGGTTGAGGACTTTGAAGCGTAAAGTAGGAGATGATGAATGGGGATAAGTATTGATTTAAAAGCTCAAGATAGAGACGACTGGTGAAATCTAACCGAGGCCCTTTGCGTTAATAGACGTAGGAGGATGATGATGGAATATTGATCCTTCTTAGTTAATAATAAGAAATATTTCCAGTTTAGAAATATGCAAAACGGAAGACGAAAACATGGAGAGAGAGAGAGAGAGAGAGAGAGAGAGAGAGAGAGAGAGAGAGAGAGAGAGAGAGAGAGAGAGAGAGAGAAAACACCGCCAAAGTAATTGACTCCCAGTATCGCTCCTCAATTGGATTCTCATTCTTGACGCCAGGCAACTTCCACACCACTCCTCGAATTCCGGTGATCCCCGGCAGCTTTAAATTGAGTAAACGAAGTGGCATGAGGCAAAAAAAAAAAAAAAAAAAAAAAAAAAAAAAAAAAAAAAAAAAAAAATTGCCAGTTGTTTGTTGAAGAAAGAAGAATTGGGGAAAATTGGAGGATCCCGCATGAAAGATTTCAGAGAATAGATAGAAAAAAAGGCTTTGCAATTTCCTTATAAATGTTAAAAATTTCCATTAAAAATACGATAAATGTCTGGCAATATTTATTTGAGGATTTTTACCGTTTTAAAAAAAGGATATTTTGACGTAAAAGGGTGATATTACGGTCACCAATCCGTAAAAGACTATAACAAAGAAAGGTAAAAGATACGGTCGCCTGTATTTTACTGAAATACTTTTGAGAACAATCGATTTTTAAGGAGAATTCCCGAATAAGTTTTTTTTTCTAACAATGTACGAACAGACTTCAATTATTATTATTATTATTATTATTATTATTATTATTATTATTACTTGCTAAGCTACAACCCTAGTTAGAAAAGCCGGGATGGTATAAGCCCAAGGGCTTCAACAGGGAAAATAACCCAGTGAGGTAAGGAAATAAGTAAAAACTACAAGAGAAAGAACTATAATAAAATTAAGATAAATATTTCATATATAAACTATAAAAACTTGGAAATAACAAGAGGATAAAAACTTCAAAATAACAAGAGGCAGATAAACAGGATAGAATAGTGAGCTCGAGGACTTGAAATCATTACGCAATATGTACAGGGAAAAAAAAAAAAAAAAAAAAAAAAAAAAAAAAAAAAAAAAAAAAAAAAAAAAAAAAAAAAAAAAAAAGACCAGGTTTCCAGGAAAATCTGTCTTAATGTGTTTTCCTGGACTTTTATTTCATGCGATGTATGTGAATTGTATAAAAGTTTTTCGTTCAGAGAACATGGAATACTTTTTTTTTTTTTTTTTTTTAAATTCTGGAAGGTTTTCGAAAATACATTATGCTTTTGCAATAATGCTATTTATGAAATTAATTTCTCAAATTGTATAGAGATCTGCAGAAAATAATTTTCATAATTTATTTCATTATATGATTAGCTTAGTTAATATGGTTAAGTTTATACACACAAATGCTCGATGAAGTTAATGTTCCTTAATAGTCAACATACTCTTAAATATTTGCATTAAAAACGATAGATGTATGGCAGCATTTATTCCAGTTTTTTTTTTACCGGTTTAAAAACCGATATATTGACGTAAAGGAGTGATATTACGGTCACCAACCCGTGAAAGATAATAATAAAGTAAGGTAAAATTACGGTCGCCTGTATTTTACTGGAATACGGTTTGGAACAGTATATTTTTACGTAGAATTTCCGATTAAAATTACGGGTTTTTCTAACAGTGTACATATGAATATAACATTTTTTTAAGATTTTCTTATGAGCATGATCTAAGAAACCCGTGAAAGATAATAATGATAAAGTAAGGTAAAATTACGGTCACCTGTATTTCACTGAAATACGGTTTAGAACAGTATATTTTTACGGAGAATTTACGATTAAAATTACGGGGTTTTTCAAGTGTATGTATGAATATAAAAATTTTTAAGATTTTCTTATGAACATGATCTAAGAAAACAGTAAATGAGAGACTGCCCGTAATAATAACTTTCTCCTTCCAATACCTTCACATTACCATTTACACGTACAAGCTTTCCTAACATTACGATCAGAATAATTATCCATCAGTAGAGACAATTAGCAGCCGACCAATTTCCTAACCCCTTCTAAAAAAAGTCCGAGAAACTTCCTTCCTTTACTAACCAGCGAAGATTATCCGTCCCAGATGGACCAGATGGTTTTCATTTTGCATTTTCGCTAATTGCCGAACAGAGCTAATACTCTGACTGTTCCTTCCCAATTAACGTTATGAGGAAAGAAGTAATATGAAGACTTTATTTTCTTTTTCATTCAAGGGTCGTTGGGGGCAATTATGAATTTCCTTCAAATTGTCCAGACTATTTGATAACGAGAAAAGTGTAAAAATCTCTAATTTCTGCTTAACTTGAAAAGAAATAATTGCCTGACTTTTGAAATAAGAATGTTGGAATAAAGACACGAAGAAATGTTAAACGAATTTCAATTCTTGGGGGATGAATTAATGATTTCCACAGATGATAAAATAAGCATGGTCAAGATAAAGGGAGCATGTTATTGTGAAATGTACGATAAATTTCATTTTATAGATAAGGGGACTACTACTACTACTACTACTACTACTACTACTACTACTACTACTACTACTACTACTACTACTACTAGAAATGATAATAGCCTAATCATTATGATTCTTACACATGTTATTACATTACATTACATGTATATATTTTCGTTAGTAAATAAAAAAAATATAAAAGTCCTTAAGTATATTACGCTCGCTTTTATGTGCTTTTTTGAATAAAAGAAATGTTTGTTGCCGTCCACCCAATTACCTGAAAAGTAGGTTATTTCATATGTAATTGTTATGCACATCAGGTATGTCATTCAACGTAATTGAGATAAAGAATGTAATTTCCTCTGCCACTATCAGTGCACTCGTAATAAATCCCAGTACGGTTACTGACCAGATTGAACTAGAGCGCAGACCTCCGCCGCAGCAGCTTATTTCTCGACCTTGACCTTTGACCTTAACATGTGTTATCTGGTGTGGATTTCCATGTACTCAAATATGAACCAAGTTTGAAGTCTCTGTGACAATGATGTCCAAACGTATGGTTGATTACGTCAACTGGACATTTTGCTTGACCGAGACCATGACCTTTGACCTTCACCTTGACCTTACAAAATTTAATGACTTCCAACTTTTTACATAAAAGTTAATCCCTGCTGGTTTCATTACGATTAAAATTGTGGCCAGAAAGCTGTTCACAAACACACACGCACACACAAACACGCAAACACACAAACAGAGGCGAAAACATAACCTCCTTCCAACTTCATTGGCGGAGGTAATAATCACAGCAAGAAATGAATTGAGGTGAAGTGTTCTTTGAGTATCCACGATGAAAAAATATATTATGTTACAGCAAGATTTGATGTACTGTACTGCCCTTTTATTACTGTTACGTTGCTTGCTCCAGATTGTCAGAAAATAGCAGGTGTACCAACCGTGTGTCATACGATCGTACATAGTTAATTTTGTGTATATATTATGCTTGTATCTTCGCTCTTCCCTCGAACTAAAAAGAGCCTGAATAAACATGTCTGTTTTTCTCACCGATAACGGTGTCGATTTTGAACATGAATTTCTTGTTGCCTTGAGCTTTTGTATATAAAGGAGAGTGTTCTATAATACACTCACTCAGTTGCTTTTATCCTGTCTTTGAGTCCCAACCTTCTCTCGGCCCGTCACACAGGAAATGAAGTATAGATATTATGATTTTGTTATATGCGCCTTAAAAAGAGGTATTGCTTGTGCTATATTGATGTAGAAACTCCCATTTCCAGGACGTATTCACCGAGCAACTTCTGTTGCATAACCGGCATAATCGTTATCACTTTTTCTTTTAACGGTTTTCATTTCGTCCCATGAGCGGGGAAAGGATTTGCCATGTACAAGGTTCAAATTGTTACATATTAGATATATGAAATTTACTCACAGATCATTATTTATGGAATTATCAACGAGGAAGAGTAATGATTTCTCAGAAATGATCAGGTCAAACATGTTTCTTTATTGTATTCAAATAGTAATAACTTGAGTTCATTAACACAATGGAAGACTTTGATAAAAGTCTTAAGCAAGTTGACGGTGTAAAACTGTGTTCTCGAGTGAGGAAAGGAGAGTATTGTGTTATGAAGGATACGTGA
>NC_090735.1:5344899-5347399 GCF_036898095.1 Palaemon carinicauda
AAATCATAAGTTTTTTTTTTTTTTTTTTTTTTTTTTTTTTTTTTTTTTTTTTTTTGTGGGGATAAACTGGATATTCAACGATATCCGAAATATTCCGAAATGACAAATGAAACTAAGAAGGAAAGATAAAATGTACCCAGAACGAAAAGATAGAAAACAACATAAAAGATATTAGTGTGTACAACGTGTTTCCCAAAGATTCAGATAACAGAAATGGAAAACACGTTCTTTCAATAGATTTAACAGTGTGGAATGTCTCCCTTGAGTTTTGCATCGGGGAAAAAGCAATTGTAGTGACCAGACAAATCTTTTTGTCTCTCCTGATCCTCACATTTTTCTATTTTTCTTTATGTAAAATTTCTTCGTGCTCTAAGAAGATGGATCTTTGTTGGGTACATCAAGTTATATGCATCTCTAATAAAAAAAAAACAAAAAAAAAACACACACACACAAAAAAAAAAAAAACATGAATAATGGTCTCAAAAATTATTCACTAGAACAAAGGTTTTGGAACTGTTTTATTAGAGGGTATATCGAAAAAGGAAATTATATTTTTAGTCCATACATTTATTTGTTTGTGTATATTTAAATTCCATTGGTGATATAAACGATACATTTTAAGTGAGACAAATGTGCCTGGCTGGATTTAGTACCGTATGTGTTTCATACCCTGTAACGTTTTTGGTTTTTTTTTATCTTACCACTCGCTCTTCCCTGCACTGATAAAACAAACCAAACTGTGTAAGCATGCTAGCTCATGTTTTATTTTGTCGGAATGTTTTTGTGACGTTCTTGTTTGTAAGTCCTGGTATATAAGCTCGATGTCTGTGACGTTCTTGCTCTCAACAATGACCTTAGATGTCAGGATGCCTGAAAACCTTAAATCAATCAATCATTCTTGCTTTCAAGTCCTGATATATAAGCTCGATCTCTGTGACGTTCTTGCTTGCATGTCCTCATATATAAGCTCATTGTCTGTGGCGTTCTTGCTCACATGTCCTTGCATATAAGCTCGATTATTATGATGTTTCTTGCTCCTAAGTCCTGGTATATAAGCTCAATGTCTATGACGTTCTTGCTCGTAAATCCTGGTATATAAGTTCAATGTCTGTAATGTTCTTGCTCGTAAGTCCTGGTATTTAAGCTCAATGTCCGTGATGTTCTTGCTCGTAAGTCCTGGTATATAAGCTCGATATCTTTGACGTTCTTGCTCTCAAATCCTGGTATATAAGCTCAATGTCTATGACGTTCTTGCTTGCATGTCCTGATGTATAAGGTCATTGTCTGTGACGTTCTTGCTAGCATGTCCTGATGTATAAGGTCATTGTCTGTGACGTTCTTGCTAGCATGTCCTGATATATAAGCTCATTGTCTGTGGCGTTCTTGCTCACAAGTCCTTGTATATAAGCTCAATGTCCGTGATGTTCTTGCTTGTAAGTCCTGGTATATGAGCTCGATTTCTGTGACGTTCTTGCTCTTAAGTCCTGGTACATAAGCTCAATGTCTGTGGTGTTCTTGCTTGTAAGTCCTGGTATTTAAGCTCGATGTCTGTGACGTTCCTGCTGACAAATCTTGGTATATAAGCTCGATGTCTGTAACGTTCTTGCTTGCTTGCATGTCCTGTGATGTTCTTGTCCACAAGTCCTGGTATATAAGCTTGATTATTATGATGTTTCTTGCTTGTAAGTCCTGGTATATAAACTCAATGTCTATGACGTTCTTGCTCTTAAGTCCTGGTATATAAGCTCGATGTCTGTGACGTTCTTGCTAGCGAGTCCTGTTATATAAGCTCGATGTCTGTGACATTCTTGCTTGCATGTCCTGATATATAAGCTCAATCTCTGTGACGTTCTTTCTCGCAAGTCCTGATATATAATCTCATTGTCTGTGGCATTCTTGCTCACAAGTCCTGGTATATAAGCTCGATGTTTGTGACGTTTCTTGCTTGCAAGCCCTAGTATACAAGCTCGATGTCTGTGACGTTTCTTGCTTGCAAGTCCTAGTATATAAGCTCGATGTCTGTGACGTTTCTTGGTCGCAAGTCCTGGTGTATAAGCTTGGTGTCTGTGACGTTCTTGCTCGCAAGTCCTGGTGTATAAGCTCGATGTCTGTGACGTTCTTGCTCGCAAGTCCTGGTGTATAAGCTCGGTGTCTGTGACGTTTCTTGGTCGCAAGTCCTGGTGTATAAGCTCGGTGTCTGTGACGTTTTTGCTCGCAAGTCCTGGTGTATAAGCTCGATGTCTGTGACGTTCTTGCTCGCAAGTCCTGGTGTATAAATAAGCTCGATGTCTGTGACGTTCTTGCTCGCAAGTCCTGATATATGAGATCGGTGTGTGTGACGATCTTGCTCGAAAGTCTTGGTATAGAAGCTCGACTGTCAAACCTTTATCACTTCATCAACACTTTCTTTTCTTTAACTTTGTAAGGGTTGAGAATCACTGTTTACGTAAACAAACGAAATTAAACTGAAGATTAATTAGGTTTTTTCTCTAAATGTGGG
>NC_090735.1:5357399-5369899 GCF_036898095.1 Palaemon carinicauda
TATATATATATATATATATATATACACACACACACACATATATATATATATATATATATATATATATATATATATATATATATATATATATATATATATATATATATATATATATGGTCCAGTCTCTAGGGCATTGTTCTTCTTGATAGGGCAATGTCACTGTCCCTTGCCTCTGCCATTCATGAGTGGCCTTTAAACCTTCACAACTTTAAACTGTTTCCCCCTCTTTCATAGGATGACTACGTGTCAATTTCAAATCCTGCAGCATAATATCATCCATGCATCTCAGGATAGGCGATCCATTCGCTTCAGGATATTAAAATGGATGCTTTTGTCACAAGGGTTTATCAAATCCCTGCATAACTTTTTGTCACGTACTGCTAAGGCAATAGCTGATTGATTCATGAAATCCATATTCCGTAGGCCATATTGAACTTGTTTTTATTTATTTACAATAGCTAATGTAGGAGATAAGCCCTAAACAGCGGCAGATTGAATTTTTGACATTATTTTACCAGTTATCCATGTTTAAAAATAGCTGTGTCCTAAAAAGACTAATATAACGGGCAAGGAAATTTGATGCTCCTCAGAAAATAGATTTCAGTTTTTCCATCTTGACCGAAAATAAAAAAAATAGAAAACTAGAAATAGAAAAAAAAATGAAATTCCGTTTCGAATGCCATTAATAGTATTAAATTGTCAAGATAGACTTCGTATGGTTTTGGAAGTCTCAACGTATACAATTTGCGGTAGATAGGGAAATTATCGCAATCTGCGGTACACACACTGTTAGAAATTTGCCGTAAAATAACGGTAAAAATCCTGGAATAAATGTTGCCTAGCATTTACCGTTTTAAAAACGGATATCTTGACGTAAAGGGCTGATATTACAGCCACCGACCCATGAAATATAATAACAAAGAAGGGTAAAATTACGGTCGCTTGTATTTTACTGAAATACGGCTTGGAACAGTATATTTTTACGGAGATTTTCCGATTCAGATTATAGTTTTTTAACAGTGTACCTGAAAAAAAAAAGTATTCCAAGAAGTTCTTTACTATTCAATTTAATAGCCTAATGAATCTTCAAAGCACAAATATCATTCCTCTAAATTTTCAAAGGACCATAAACTTACTTTCACCTCTATTGTTTCATACGATACTCGAGACTTACCCTTTTCCTCCATTTCCTCAGATACATATATTTCCCCTTTTCTTAAAACCCCTCTTTTAAAACGATTCCAAAGAGTGCCCCAATTATAAAAGTTGGTCCTCCTCGTCTACAACATCACTCTCGTTTCCTCTTAACTGCTTCCTCTCCTCCCGAGTTAAATTTATTCTTCTTTTCCTTCCTTCCAGTGTCTCTTAATTTAGTCTGGAAGCTTCCCTCGCCTCTGATTTTCCCCGCTAGATCATTTGTTTCTGCTTTAAATCTCTTCGATGAGGGGGTCATGTTTCCGTATTTCCGTAAGACGAGTGGCTGGAAGGTATAACAGTTTAGAATAATACATGTGCTGCCATCTTTTGATAAGAAGTAGGATGACTCGGGAAGTAAATGAACTGTATCTGAGAAGTCATGACTAAATAATATATAATATCTTAATATCAATAACAACCTTAAATCCTTATTATTGTAAATCTTAAAACCGTTGGTTCATATCGCAGAAGTGAAATAGTGAGATTAGCTTTTGGTAAAATTTATTCTACACGTTCTATAATCATCTCCACGCTGTTAAAAAATTTCATTAAAAGAAACGGTAAATATCTGGCAACATATATCCCATGCTTTTTTAAGTTTTAAAAAACGGTTATATCGACGTATAAGAGTAATATTAAGGTAATGAACCTGTAAAAAACAATAAAAACGTAAGGTAAAATTACGGTCGCCTGTATTTTACTGAAATACGGTTAAGAACAGCATATTTTAACGAGAATTACCGAATACAATTACGGTTTTTTTTTTTCTATCATTGTAGGAGCATAACAGTGACATACCGTTTAATTGCACGTAACTTAGGCAATATTAAGTTATTTTTTTCTAACATTGTAGGAGCATAACAGTACAGACCGTTTAATTGCACGTAACTTAGGCAATATTACGTTTTTTTTTTCTAACATTGTAGGAGCATAACAGTGACATGCCGTTTAATTGCACGTAACTTAGGCAATATTAAGTTATTTTTTTCTAACATTGTAGGAGCATAACAGTGACATACCGTTTAATTGCACGTAACTTAGGCAAGATTAAGTTATTTTTTTCTAACATTGTAGGAGCATAACAGTGACATGCCGTTTAATTGCACGTAACTTAGGCAAGATTAAGTTATTTTGTTCTAACAGTATAAGAGCATAACTGTGGCATGCCGTTTAATTGCACGTAACTTAGGCAATATTAAGTTAGATGTATATTAAAGGTAATACATATTTTTCCCTTAATAATGGAAAAGGAAAAAAATGAGCTTGCTAACATTTAAAACCGTTTCTCTAAACTTTTCCTCTCATGGAAACCCTCCTATGTATTAACCCCTACTCTCTCTCTCTCTCTCTCTCTCTCTCTCTCTCTCTCTCTCCAAGTTCAACTTTTCAGAAATCTTATCTCTCTATATATTAATCCCTACTCTCTCTCTCTCTCTCTCTCTCTCTCTCTCTCTCTCTCTCTCTCTCTCTCTCTCTGGTTTAACATATAGGCAACCAGAATTTTCATATTACTGCATCTGCTAACCTTCAATAAAAGAACATACCAAAAAGCAAAGCAAATTGATACCTTGAAACGTAAATAAGTAATTGTACTTCTCCTCCTGTCCAAAAAATAAAAGTCCATATGCCTTCCAATAAAAGAACACACCAATAACAGGGTAAATAGGTACCTTGAAACGCAAATAAGTCATTCTGTTTCTTATTATTTTTTTCTGTTTTTATGTACTTTGTGTATCCGTTTTTGCCTTCCTCCTTCCATAGCATAATATCAGATTGAGGTGGACCAACGTCATCAACATTCCAAGCCCCCCCCCCCCTTTTTTCCACCCCCCCTCCCCCGACCTGACCTGTCCACGAAATAAATAGCTGCGAGCGAGTCTCGGGTCGCCCTTTATTTTCAACTGGTAGTGGATGGAGCCGTCCACAGGTTATGACAATGATTTTTCATCTGCGTGAGATTGGCTGTCCACACAATACTTCTGTACTTGCAAAAGGAATGGTGTGTTGTCTCGGCAGAATGTTCGTTTGGGTGGCCTCTTTACAAGTCCTGCTGTATGAAGGCTCTCTCTCTCTCTCTCTCTCTCTCTCTCTCTCTCTCTCTCTCTCTCTCTCTCTCTCTCTCTCTCTCTCTTTTCACATAGAATTACAAAAAACACATACGAAATCAGGCAGATAAACGTATTTGGGTTTAACGTACTTCTCATTTACAAACGCATACAAAGTCCTCTTTCACATTTTACTTAACTATGGAGACATACGCCTTCTCTCTCTCTCTCTCTCTCTCTCTCTCTCTCTCTCTCTCTCTCTCTCTCTCTCTCTCTCTCGTATAAAATTACAAAAAAACACGTACGAAATCAGGCTGACAGACGCATTTGGGCTCAACATATTTCTCATTTACAAACCCACATAAAGTCATCTTTCACATTATTACATAACTATGAAAACATACGCTAACATACATATTCTCTCTCTCTCTCTCTCTCTCTCTCTCTCTCTCTCTCTCTCTCTCTCTCTCTCTCTCTCTCTCTCTCTCTCTCTAAATGTGAGTACTTGCATATCAAAATCGTATGTCAAGTTGCCCTTTACAATTAAGAGGCCATAACACATAGAGGAGATAGAAATCATTTATTCTCATCTCATATTATTATTATTATTATTATTATTATTATTATTATTATTATTATTATTAGCCAAGCTACAACCCTAGTTAGAAAAGCAAGATGCTATATGCCCAAGGGCTCCAATAGGGAAAAATAGCCCAGTGAGAAAAGAAAATAAGGAAATAAATTAATGATAAGAACAAAGGAAATAAGGAACAACAAATTATTCCAAAACAGTAACAGCGTCAAAACAGATATGTCCTATATAAACTATTAATGTCAAAAACAGATATTTCATATATAAAATATAAAAAGACTCATGTCAGCCTGGTCAACATAAAAACATTTGCTGCAAGTTTGAACCTTTGAAGTTCTACTGATTCAACTAGCCGATTAGGAAGCTCATAGAGAGAACTGTGCCATATCTCGTAATATCAATTATCGAAGTAATCACTACATATTATTGTTTTATTTCTTATGTAAGTACGAAGTTAGGAAAATGTTCCCCTGTACGTAATCTGATTTGAAAAGTTAATGATTATTAACTTAGAAACGAAAAGTGAGTTACAACGATAAAATTCTGCGATGGAAATTATTACCCTAAAAGGGTTAATTTTCCCACCAAATAAATTTCTTTTTTTCACATATCAAAGAATGACATGCATATAAATAAAAGCAAAAAAAACTAGACACAAACTAATTTATCAAAATGAACCTTAATAAATAATAATATATGTCAGCTATGTACTTAAGTCACCAAATAAATTTGACTCCCAACTTCTTCTTCTTCTTCTTTTCCCACTTCTATGTGGGGTCGATGTTTCTGGTCAGCTTTCTCCATCTACCTCTGTCCCACACCTCATCACCGGTTAATCCCTTTGATCGAAGGTCATCCTTGATACAGTCCACCCACCTTCGCTTTGACTCCCAACTGAAGATGTGGAAATTGATATTTCAACCATTTGTTTATTTTTCACAGTTGTATCTTCCACCTTGAAAAGTATTTATATATTTTAGCTATATACTTACGTCAGCAAAATAAATTTGACTCCTAACTCAGATATCTAAATTCGTCATAATTAATAAAAATGTGGGAATTGATATTTTCACCATTTGTTTATTTTTCGTAATTGTATGTGGAACCTTAATAAATACTTATATATTTTAGCTATATACTGTACTTAGGTCAGAAAAATAAATTTGACTCCTAACTCATGCATCTAAATTCGTCATGATGACTGAAGGTGTGGAAATTAAATATATATACTATTTGTTTATATTTTTGCAATTGTATGTGGCACCTTGACAAATAATTATATATTTAAGCTATATTCTTACGTCAGCAAAATAGATTTAACTCCAAACTCATGCATCTAAATTCGTCATAATGACTGAAGGTGTGGAAATTGATATTTTGACAATTTTTCCTCACAATTGTATCTCTCAACTCCCAGAGATAGATAGATAAAAAAGTAAAATAAATTTGACTCCCAACTCGGGTATCTAAATTCGTCATAATTAATAAAAATGTGGGAATTGATATTTTCAACATTTTGCCCTCACATTTGTATCTCTCATCTCCCAGAGATAGATAGAAAAAAGGCAAAATAAACTTTACTTGCAACTCTGGTATCTAAATTTGTCATAATTAATAAAAATGTGGGAATTGATATTTTCAACATTTTGCCCTCACATTTGTATCTCTCATCTCCCAGAGATAGATAGAAAAAAGGTAAAATAAACTTTACTTGCAACTCTGGTATCTAAATTTGTCATAATTAATAAAAATGTGGGAATTGATATTTTCAACATTTCTCCCACACAATTGTATCTCTCATCTCCCAACGACATAAGAAAAAAACATGCCCCCTCTTCTGGCTCCAGCCTGACACCCAAAACAGCCTGCAGCAGATTGCATGAGCGCCCAGGGACCTCTCCGTCACTCTTCTGATCACAACGACTGCTGAAGGCTCGTTTTTGAGTCGGTCTGATGTGATGGATAGCGCTGCAACAGCTCTTTTTTTTTTTTTTTTTTTTTTTTTTTTTTTTTTTAGTGCAGCTGCTGTCATATAATGTTGTTCCTCGCCGGAACGAGGTTGATTCGTCGTTGAAACATCAGATGGGAGGAAGAAAAACAGATGGGAAAATTGAAATAGCCATTAGATCCGTAGGTTATTTATCTCTCTCTCTCTCTCTCTCTCTCTCTCTCTCTCTCTCTCTCTCTCTCTCTCTCTCTCTCTCTCTCTCTCTCTCTCTCTCTCTCTCTCTATATATATATATATATATATATATATATATATATATATATATATATATATATAAGTAAAGTAGAGGATATTCCAACAACATGCGAAAGAGAGAAATGAACGTGGACGGGATACATAATGAGAATTATAATCTAATACGTAAAAGAAAGAAATGGACATGAACAAGAAATATAATGTGAATGAAAGATAATAGATGGATGTTAATAACAACTGAATGGGTTCCTAGAGACTGCAAAAGAAGCAGGGAAAGGAAGAGAAGACGATAGATTACCGAGCTAAGAAAATTCGCTGGTAGCAAATTGCATAGAAAGACCATAAACATACGCGAATGCATGTCTGAGTCCTTTGTCCTTCGGAATAGTAACGGTTGATGATGATGATGATGATAATATATATATATATATATATATATATATATATATATATATATATATATATATATATGTATATATATATATATATATATATATATATATATATATATATATATATATATATATATATATATATATATATGTATGTGTGTGTGCGTATGTTTATGGGTAAAAATCACAAAAGCTGACACGCGATAAGCATAAAATTTATTCTAAAGCCAGGGAACGGGGAGTGAAAAAACTTGATTGCAGTTTGAGTGTACATCTTATTAGTGACATTAACGGACTCATTATGAGAACAAATATAAAAAGGCATCAAATTCATAAAGGTGAATGGGATCCCTCATCTGTTAGTTTCTTAAGGATTCCAGATAAGTCAGGTTTTATTAAAGACGATAAACAGAACAAGCCTTTCGTCTAAATTATGTCTTTGGGTACAGGCAATTAAGAAGGATTTTATATTTTTTTTTAAGAGTCATTAGCTTGGATTATTGTCCACGTGTCTAATTAATTGATTCTATGACTTAATCCTAGTCAGTGGGAGGCCAATGCATTATTTACAAAACCTTTAGATGTTTGGCTGACATAAAACAAGTTTCCTTCTAAACAAGGCATACTCTATATAATATTAATATATTTCCAGAGCCATTCTTGATCAACATTTGGAATACTATTATATTATATCATTATAATTTTCCAGCTATTCTTGATCAACATTTGGAATACTATTATATTATATCATTATAATTTCCAGAGCTATTTTTCATCAATATTTCTTATAATGTACAAATATATTTAAACTCTACTCTTATATCTACTTTTTCAATTGCAGTATGGCATTTAAATATATATATATATATATATATATATATATATATATATATATATATATATATATATATATATATATACAGTATATATACATATATATATATATATGTATATATATAATATATATATATAGATATATGTATATAAAGATATATATGTATATATATGTATATATGTGTGTGTATATATATATATATATATATATATATATATATATATATATATATATATATATATATATATATATATATATATATACATATATATATATATATATATATATATATATATATATATATATATATATATATATATATATATATATATATATATATATGTGTGTGTGTGTGTGTGTGTCATAGCAACTATAGGTACAGGGGAAAAACTTGACTGGAATGATTAATTTCGTGTTATTAGTGACTCATTTGAAATGAGGAGGTAATCCCCTGAATATAGTTATTAAGAATTTTAACAAAAACTTAACGTTCGATAAAAAAGTAGCATTGAATGATAGTATTTTATTAACCAATTCGTGAATGTTTTAAATCAATTTCATCTTACTCATTAGGTATATCCAAAACCTTAATCACTAGGTCATAAATGACTGAAGTAAATCGAGTAGATTTTTTTTTATAATATTTATAAAAAGAAAATTGTTTTATAGATGTCTATAAAAATCCAACTCTATATGTTTTAGTCTTGTTTCCCTTACGGAAGAAGCAGTGAACCATTGATTACCCATTAGGTATATCCAAAACCTTAATCACTAGGTCATAAATGACTGAAGTAAATCGAGTAGATTTTTATTTATAATATTCATAAAAAGAAAATTGTTTTATAGATGTCTAAAAAAATCCAACTCTATATGTTTTAGTCTTGTTTTCCTTGCGGAAGAAGCAGTGTACCATTGATTACCCAACACGAAACGACCCATTGGCGTACTTAGAAAATCCTCAGTTGCTAGATTTCGCCCACATTCTATTAAATCTGGAAAGGCGACGCTGGAAATTGTGGCTATTTCCTGGTTTTGCGGGATACATATGGTCTGGGGTGCGACGGAAAATTCTCTCTGCGAAATGTTTATATCGGCATTGCTTCGTGTTGCTTTTTTTTTCTCTTACGTATTGTCCAAAACATATTTTTTTTTGGTAGACGTATATGATATTATTCTATTGTTAGTCTTTTTATTTTTATTTTTTATATATGAGAGAGTTACCTTAATGTTATTATTGTTCCTGAACTGCTCTTGTAGTTTTTCCTTACATCGGCATTGCTTCGTGTGTTTTTTTTTTTTTTTTTTTTTTTCAAAAGCATACATTTGGTAGACGATATTCTTCTATTGTTAGTCTTTTTATTTTCATTTTTTCATATATGAAAGATTTATCTTAATATTATTATTGTTCCTGAACTTCTCTTGTAGTTTTTCCTTATTTCCTTTCTTCACTGGGCTATTTTCCTCGTTAAAGCCCTTAGGTATATAGCATCCTGTTTTTTCAACTAGGGTTGTAGCTTAGCAAGTAAAGCTAATACTAATAATATCTCAAACTTTTGACTAGATATACTGATCTGTTATGGAGTATGTCCAATTTTCTAATTATCATTTACCTGTTTATGTAAGCATGCATTTTTGTAATTTTTTTTTTTTTTTTTTTTTAAGGTTTAGATACTGCTCATGAATGACAGAGGCAAGGGACAGTGACATTGGCCTATTGAGCAAGACAATGCCCTAGACACTGACCACAAGCCCCCATCTCCTCCCAAATCTTTTGGATCATACATAAATCTTAATTTATTGAACAATGATTTATAGAATATCGAACCAATAAATGATTTTTTATTCCGTTTTATCTGCTCTCTCTCTCTCTCTCTCTCTCTCTCTCTCTCTCTCTCTCTCTCTCTCTCTCTCTCTCTCTCTCTCTTCCCAGATCCTGGTTCTTTTCTTCCTTCTTACTTCATAGTGGGATGGAAGGTCTTCTAGGATGGTCTCATATGGATGGACTTATAGGTAACTGTATCGGGATATATAGCACAAATTCATAAAACTTAGGTAAAATCTCTCTCTCTCTCTCTCTCTCTCTCTCTCTCTCTCTCTCTCTCTCTCTCTCTCACACACACACATGCGTACACACACATGGTCGATATTAAAGGCATAAGACAACCATGGAACTGCTAAAATGAAATTGCGGGATGAATACACACGTAAGGATTTCCTCCTCCTTTGGTTAAACCTCCTTTGTGCACGGAACGCTTGCAGATTGAAGGTAGGCGTTTCAAACTTTATTCCAGATCCAGATTGAAGCTTTCAAAGCTTAATAACTACGCTAGCCTCTCCTTGACGCGAGATCTGGTAAGTTCGGTTGCCTTGGGAGATAAATCCTGGCTACGGACTTCCTTCTCAACAAACCAGATGTAGTCTTTCATCTTTAATAAATAATTTGGTGATCGTTTCATTTATCTCTCTCGTATTTTCTTTTATATTTTACTCGGTGGATGAGTTCATGGTGAGGGGTACATTGAGATGGTTTTGACATGCTCTTTGCACTCCCCAAGAGAGATTAGTTCACCAACTTCCAACTAGGCTCCACAAGGCACTAGAAGAGTTGCAAGACCCAGGCCTACATGGCTGAGGACTGGAGACGTGATTTAAAAGCTCAGGATAGGACGGCTGGCGAAATCTAACTGAGGTCCTTCGCGTCAATGGTCGTAGGAGATGATGATGAGTATGATTTAACTTGAATACATTAATTGAGGATGTAAAAATACCTAAACATTAGAGCTCATAGGTAATTCACTAAGATATAAGGTTCCTGGTCTCTTCCACTTCTCTGGACTGCAGCTGTGACGTAGGTAGCCTACAAAAGCTTTGGATAGTTCTAGAAAATTTCACAGTTCGTATCGGACTAGATTTTACAATGCAATAACTAGACACAATATCGCTTGGATTGTCACTGGCTCATGTGATCTACTCCATGAAAAAGTAGAGACATAGAACACAAAATACGACTATTTTTCTCTCTCTGGAAAGAACATTTTGAAGAGGCACTAAATAGGCCACCATAACCAAACAAAGACGACTTCCTAGAGGCCGATTATGGCCCTCCCATAGATGTAAGTGACATTACATGGATAGTTTTGGCAATCACACGACTGAAAACAAAAAATATAAGTTACCAGGAATGAATTATATTGCCCCTGAAATGTCGAAGGATGATGAGATTCAAACACCCATTCTGTTCAATGAATTAATCAATCATAAGTGGCGAGATGACGTCACGCCTGTTGAATGGAAAAACGAAAGGACTATTGTTAAGGTTGTGGTGGCCGATGCGGTAACGTCCATGACTGGTGAACGCCACACTGGCGTTCGAGTCCCGTTCAAACTCGTTAGCTTCTCTAGTCGCTGTAACCTCACCTTCCTTGTGAGCTGAGGATGGGGGGCTTGGGGGAGCCTATAGGTCTACCTGCTGAGTCATCAGCAGCCATTTCCTGGCCCTTCCTGGTCCTAGGTTGGGCGGAGGGGGTGATCATATATATAAATGGTCAGTAGTCTGAAAGGCATTGCCCTGCTTTATAGGGCAATGCCACTGTCCCTTGCCTATGTAAAGCCTATAAACCCAAGAAGGGAGATTTGAGGGACTGGGAATTAGAAAGGGGATCAGATTGCCACCAGTAGACATGAAAGATTTTTTCAAAGGTATATTGAAAAGGATAGAACTTGTGATGGATAGAATATTTCAAAATTAACAAGCAGGTTTCAAAAAGGGTAGAGGATATGACAATCCAATTTTGATTCTACGATATAGAGCTCAACAGTATAACGAGCTAAAGTCACCTCTTACTTTATGCTTTGGGGATTATAAGAAATCATTTGATAGTATTTCACACAAGGTGTTAAAAGATTCTAAGGCACTATGGGATACCAGAAAAGATTTAATGTTTGTGGACAATGAAGCCCCGCCCACAAAAGTCAGGCAAGAAAACAGACTTTCATCGAACCATTCGACAAACTTGTTCACACGTTCGAACATCACTTCAAACACTTGTCTATTGAACCGCGTTTGACGAACCGTTAGACCGTGTAAACCCGCCTTTACAGATGCATTTGAAGTCAAGACTGGAGTAATACAAGGTGGAATACTGTCCCCTCTACTGTTTATCATAGTGGTTGATGAATAACGGTATTCAGTGAAAAGGAGACAAGAGATTGTGTAATCTTGAAATCTTGTATCGCCTTGATCAAGCATATCTGTGCTGGTCAGGGCCACCCATACTAGGTTGGATTGCTGTGAGCGATCAGACTGAAATCTCTCACCATCACCAATCTCCGCTGGCCAGAGTGGTGAGTACAACTGGCCAAACCCTAGACATGATATGACATGACTGACGCTTCTGTCCTTTAGTGGACTGGAAACAGCTGCATTGGTTGTTATATATATATATATATATATATATATATATATATATATATATATATATATATATATATATATATATCTATCTATATATAGATATATATATATATATATATATATATATATATATATGTGTGTGTGTATATATATATATATATATATATATATATATATATATATATATATATATATATATATATATATACATGCATATACATACATATGTATATATATATATATATATATATATATATATATATATATATATATATATACACACACACACACACACACACACACACACACACACACACATATATATATATATATATATATATATATATATATATATATATATATATATATATATATATCTTGAAACGGCACAAAACAAAGACAATCACGCCTAATAACATGTTTCCTTTTCCACGTGAATCTTTCTACCTTAACATCACCTCTTTTTGTCGTCGTAAGCCTAATTGGATACCACGCTCCGCTCCCAATCTCTTTGGACTCTGATTCCATCCTTGAAATTTATTTTTGAAGAATATGAAAATGTCCTCGGACAAGTCCATCTACTTAATGGACACTTATGGGTTCTTCATGCATATCTGAATAAGTTATTCAAATGTTAACGATGAATAAAATCAAGTTAAAAATGGAATATGGACATTTTGAGGATTTTTTTCGAAGTTTGAATAGGTTATTGAAAGATTAACGATGAATAAAATCCAGTTAGAAATGGAATATGGACATTTTAAGGATTTTTTTCGAAGTTTGAATAGGTTATTGAAAGGTTAACGAAGAATAAAATCCAGT
>NC_090735.1:5374899-5382399 GCF_036898095.1 Palaemon carinicauda
TCTCCGTAAAAATATAATGTTCTGAACCGTATTTCACTAAAGTACAGGCGACTTTGTTATTATCTTTTACGGGTTATTGATCGTAATATCACTCTTTTACGTCAATATATCCGTTTTTAAAAAGGTAAAAATCCTGGAATAAATGTTGCGAGACATTTACCGTTTTTAATGCAAAATTTTAAGTGTATATAAAGTCTACTACTAGTATTACTATGCATTTGATATTATTATTATTATTATTATTATTATTATTATTATTATTATTATTATTATTATTATTATTATTATTATTATTACTTGCTAAGCTACAACCCTAGTTGGAAAAGCAGAATGCTATAAGCCCAGGGGCCCCAACAGGGAAAATTGCCCAGTGAGGAAAGGAAAGAAGGAAAATAAAATATTTTAAGAAGAGTAACAACATTAAAATAAATAAGTATCTAGGTATACTTGTTTATGATCAATTTGTTAATCCTTTTCCCGCTTTCGAGAACTGGTTTTGTTATGTTCATAATTTTCCCAAAATAATGTTTCTCGTTTTTGGCCGAACTTTTTAACTTCCGAATTGTCTATACAGTAGCCAAGAAATATTGTAATCTGGTTGAGAACAACATACGACTGAAAATGTAAACTTAATCTCTTTCTGTTTATGGAACTTTTATATTTATCAAGACTTGTTATTGTCTTAGGCCATAGACCATAATAAAGTATTTCCATTCATGTCATATCTGCATTTTATAAATTCACGGACGTAGGAAACTCAAAATGCTTTAATATTTCAATTATTATCATTAATAATATTATTAAAATTATTATTATTCTTTTAATTGTTATCATTAATAAAATTATCAAAATGATCATTATTATTAAAATTTTTAATCAACGATGCTTTAACCAGAAAAAAATATGTTTTGTATTTTCATAGCATTGTAACCCTTTCAATTACATCCATAAAATTATCATTATTGATAAAATTTCCAATCAACAATGCTTTAACCAACAAAAAATATATTTCTTATCCTTTCATGGTATTGTCACCCTTGTCATTTCATCTATAAAATTAGTATTATTGTTAATCTTTCTAATCAATAATTTTTTAACAAACAAAAAACATATTTCTTTTCTTTTCACAGCATTACAACCCTTTCAATTCCATCCATAATCATTATCAAAATTTCTAATGAACGATGCTTTAACCAAAAAAAAAAAAAAAAGAAAAAAGAAAAAAAAAATCTTATTCTTTCACAGCATTGCAACCCTTTCAATTCCATCCATAAAATCATTATCATTACTAAAATTTCTAATCAACGATGCTTTAACCAACAAAATAACATTTCTTATCCTTCCACAGCATTGCAACCTTTTCAATTTTAGCCAATTTACGATCGTATTTTACATTCCCGAGGATACTTCGTGTACAAGCTGAATCCGACTGCAAAGCCCATCGTAAATTGTTACATTCCGCGTCTTTTTGTCCTCAATTTTCGGCGGTGAAAAGAATGAATGTCCTGCAATCTGGAAGAACAGCCGGAAAACCAAACAAGTAAAATTCTTCAACAGTGACAGGGCAAGAAATGATATTTGAGGGATTTTCCGCTGAGCACTAAAGCTAAATTATTTGTCACCATTTGTCATAAGGATTGGTAGTATAGCTTTAAAGACATGAAAGATTCAAAGCTAAATAATTTGTCATCATTTGTCATAAGGATTGGTAGTATGACGTTAAAGATATGAAAGATTCAAAGCTAAATAATTTGTCATCATTTGTCATAAGGATTGGCAGTATAACTTTAAAGACATGAAAGATTCAAAGCTAGATAATTTGTCATAATTTGTCAGAAGGATGGGTAATATAACTTTAAAGACATGAAAGATTCAATACTAAATAGTTTGTCATCATTTGTCATGAGGATTAGTAGTATAGCTTTAAAGACATGAAAGATTCAAAGCTAAATAATTTGTCATAATTTGTCATAAGGATGGGTAATATAACTTTAAAGACATGAAAGATTCAAAGCTAAATAATTTGTCATAATTTGTCATAAGGATTGGTAGTATAACTTTAAAGACATGAAAGATTCAAAGCTAAATAATTTGTCATAATTTGTCATAAGGATGGGTAGTATAACTTTAAAGACATGAAAGATTCAAAGCTAAATAATTTGTCATAATTTGTCATAAGGATTGGTAGTATAACTTTAAAGACATGAAAGATTCAAAGCTCGATAATTTGTCATAATCTGTCATAAGGATTGGTAGTATAACTTTAAAGACATGAAAGATTCAAAGCTAGATAATTTGTCATAAGGATTGGTAGTATAACTTTAAAGACATGAAAGATTCAAAGCTAAATAATTTGTCATAATTTTTCATGACAAGAATTGGTAGTATAACATTAAAAACATGAAAGATTCAAAGCTAAATGATTTGTCATAATTTGTCATAACAAGAATTGGTAGTATAACTTTAAAGTCATGAACGATTCAAGCTAAATAATTTGTCATAATTTTTTCATGACAAGAATTGGTAGTATAACTTTAAAGACATGAAAGATTCAAAGCTAAATAATTTGCAATAATTTGTCATGCCAAGAATTGGAATTATAACTTTAAGACATAAAAGATACAAAGCTAAATAATTTGTCATAATTTGTCATGACAAGGATTGCTAATTCTATGATTTAAAGACATGAATGATTCAAAGCTAAATAATTTGTCATAATTTGTCATGACAAGGATTGCTACTTCTATGATTTAAAGACATGAATGTTTCAAAGTTAAATAATTTGCCATAATTTGTCATAACGGGGATTCCTACGTCTATGATTTAAATACGTGAATGATGCAAAGCTAAATAAATTGTCAAAATTTGTCATGACAAGGATTGCTACTTCTATGATTTAAAAGACATAAATGACTCACAGCTAGAAAAATTGTCATAAGAATTGCTACTTCTATGATATAAAGACATGAATGATTCAAAGCTAAATAATTTGTCATAATTTGTCATGACAAGGATTGCTACTTCTATGATTTAAAGACAGGAATGTTTCAAAGCTAAATATTTGCCATAATTTGTCATAATGGGGATTACTACTTCTATGATTTAAAGACGTGAATGATGCAAAGCTAAATAATTTGTCATAACAAGGACTGCTACTTTTATGATTTAAAAGACATAAATGATTCAAAGCTAAAAAATTTGTCATAAGGATTGCTACTTCTATGATTTAAAGACATGAATGATTCAAAGCTAAATAATTTGTCATAATTTGTCATGACAAGGATTGCTACTTCTATGATTTAAAGACAGGAATGTTTCGAAGCTAAATATTTCCCATAATTTGTCATAATGGGGATTGCTGCTTCTATGATTTAAAGACGTGAATGATGCAAAGCTAAATAATTTGTCATAACAAGGATTGCTATTTTTATGATTTAAAAGACATAAATGATTCAAAGCTAAAAATCTTATCATAAGGATTGCTACTTCTATGATTTAAAGACAAGAATGATTCAAAGCTAAATGTTTGGTCATCATTTGTCATAACAAAGGTTACTACTGAATGATCCAAAGCTAAATAATTTGTCATCATAAGGATTACTACTTCTATAACTTTAAAGACATGAATGATGACAGTTTAACTAAACTAGATAGGCGATTTTGTTATTTTTCTTCTTTTACTGTTGAAGGAACTATCAGAGAGAGAGAGAGAGAGAGAGAGAGAGAGAGAGAGAGAGAGAGAAATAAGATTTATGAAAAGTTAAACTTGAAAAGAGAGTGGAAATGAATATATAGAGAGATAAGAATTATGAAAAGTTGAGAGAGAGAGAGAGAGAGAGAGAGAGAGAGAGAGAGATAAGATTTATGAAATGTTAAACTTGAAGAAAGAGTAGAGATGAATATATAGAGAGGTAAGATTTATGAAAAGTTGAACTTAGAGAGAGAGAGAGAGAGAGAGAGAGAGAGAGAGAGAGAGAGAAATAAAGTTGAGCCTTTGTCTTAATGAATCCACAAAGGCCGGGTTAATGGTCTTTTCTTGTATCGCCAGATCAATACCTTGAGCAAGGCATCTGAATTCTCCTGGTAATTTTCCTCCTTTGCTCTCAAGGTTTTTTATTTTATATTTTATATCTTATATTTCATATATCATATTTTATATTTTGTATTTTGTATTTTGTATTTTATTTTTTATATTTTATAATTTATACTTTCACTTTACGATTTATACTTTATACTTGATATTTTATATTTTATGCTTTATACTTTATAATTTATAATTCATATATTTTATAATCTATATTTTATATTTTGTATTCCATACTTTATATTTTATATTTTATATTTTGCTTCTCAGTACGCATGAATCACAAATCGATAAAATAATTTTTAAATTATATAAGAACATACCGCGAACAATAATTCATAAAAAAAGTTGATTTACTCAAGATCTGTGGTGGCCGATGTAGTAACGTCCCTGACTGGTGCTCATCAGACTGGGGTACGAGTCCCGCTTAAACTTGTTAGTTCCTTTGGTCGCTGCAACCTCAATGCCCTAGTGAGCTAAAGATGGGGGTTTGGAGGAGTCTATAGGTCTATCTGCAAGCAATCATTGCCTGATCCTCCTTGGTCTTAGCTTGGGTGAATAGGGGCTTGGGCACTGATCGTATGTATATATGGTCAGTCTGTAGAGCATTGTCCTGTTTGATAGAGCAATGTCACAGTCCGTTAAAGGTTTAAAGGTTTAAAGGTCACTCATGAATGGCAGAGGCAAGGGACAGTGACAAAGCATAAGGTAGAAGTACGAGGTAATTCTCTGAAGCAAAAGGTAGAAGTATAAGCAAATCTTTCTTTATATAATCATAATGATTACCTTTTACTTGCGAGGATATCCTCCAACAGAAGTAAAAGGTAGACTCGTGTTTCGGGAGCGCTTAGTTACATGTTGGAACTTGTAAGATTTCATTTGTGCTGTCAAGATAAGAAAGAGTTTAGTATTTATAATACGTATTTAATGCCTTGTTTTTACTTGTATTTAATTAAGTTTACGCATCAGAAAGAACACAGACGCCGGCGCGCCTTCCCCAAAGCCTCGCTGGCGACATCTATCCCCCACCCGTTGCATTAGAAGTTCTTTGACCTCTTTTTAGCTCCCCCACCCCTTGCATTAGAAGTTCTTTGATTTTTGGCTCCCACACCCCTTGCAGTAGAAGTTCTTTGACCTCTTTTTAGCTCCCACACCCCTTGCATTAGAAGTTCTTTGTCCTCTTTTTAGCTCCCACACTCCTTGAACTAGAAGTTCTTTGACCTCTTTTTACCTCCCCCACCCCTTGCATTAGAAGTTCTTTGACCTCTTTTTAGCTCCCACACCCCTTGCATTAGAAGTTCTTTGACCTCTTTTTAGCTCCCACACCCCTTGCATTAGAAGTTCTTTGACCTTTTTTTAGCTCCCCCACCCCTTGCATTAGAAGTTCTTTATCCTCTTTTCAGCTCCCACACCCCTTGCATTAGAAGTTCTTTGACCTCTTTTTACCTCCCCCACCCCTTGCATTAGAAGTTCTTTGACCTCTTTTTAGCTCCCACACCCCTTGCATTAGAAGTTCTTTGACGTCTTTTTAGCTCCCACACCCCTTACATTAGAAGTTCTTTGACCTCTTTTTAGCTCCCACACCCCTTGCATTAGAAGTTCTTTGACCTCTTTTTAGCTCCCCACCCCTTGCCTTAGAGGTTCTTTGACCTCTTTTTAGCTCCCACACCCCTTGCATTAGAAGTTCTTTGACCTTTTTTTAGCTCCCCCACCCCTTGCACTAAAAGTTCTTTGACCTCTTTTCAGCTCAAACACCCCTTTTATTAGAAGTTCTTTGACCTCTTTTTAGCTCCCACACCTCTAGCATTAGAAGTTTTTTTTACTTCTTTTTAGCTCCCACACCCCTTGCATTAGAAGTTCTTTGACCTCTTTTTAGCACCCCCACCCTTGCAATAGAAGTTCTTTGACCTTTTTTTAGCTCCACCACCCCTTGCATTAGAAGTTTTTTGACCTCTTCTCAGCTGCCACACCCCTTGCATTAGAAGTTCTTTGACCTCTTTTTAGCTCCCCCACCCCTTGCATTAGAAGTTCTTTGAACTCTTTTTAGGTCCCACACCCTTTGCATTAGATGTTCTTTGACCTCTTTTTAGGTCCCCTACCCCTTGCATTAGAAGTTCTTTGACGTCTTTTTAGCTCCCCTACCCCTTGCATTAGAAGTTCTTTGACGTCTTTTTAGTTGCCACACCCCTTGCATTAGAAGTTCTTTGGCCTCTTTTTAGCTCCCACACCCCTTGCATTAGAAGTTCTTTCCCGTCTTTTTAGCTTCCCCACCCCTTGCATTAGAAGTTCTTTGACCTCATTTTAGCTCCCACACCCCTTGGATTAGAAGTTCTTTGACCTCTTTTTAGCTCCCCCACCCCTAGCATTAGAAGTTCTTTGACCTCTTTTTAGCTTCCACACCTCTAGCATTAAAAGTTCTTTGGCTTCTTTTTAGCTCCCACACCCCTTGCATTAGAAGTTCTTTGACCTCTTTTTAGCTGCCACACCCCTTGCATTAGAAGTTCTTTGACCTCTTTTTAGCTGCCACACCCCTTGCATTAGAAGTTCTTTGACGTCTTTTTAGCTCCCCCACCTCTTGCATTAGAAGTTCTTTGACCTCTTTTTAGCTCCACCACCCCTAGCATTAGAAGTTCTTTGACCTCTTTTTAGCTTCCACACCTCTAGCATTAGAAGTTCTTTGACTTCTTTTTAGCTCCCACACCCCTTGCATTAGAAGTTCTTTGACTTCTTTTTAGCTCCCACACCTCTAGCATTAGAAGTTTTTTTTACTTCTTTTTTGCTCCCACACCTCTAGCATTAGAAGTTCTTTGACCTCTTTTCAGCTCCCTTACCTGAAGCATTAGAAGTTCTTTGACCTCTCTTTATATCTCCCACAACTCTAACATTAGAAGTTCTTTGACCTCTCTATTTAGCTCCCACACTTCTATCATTAGAAGTTCTTTGACATATATTTTTAGGTTCCATACTATTAGCATTAGAGGGTCTTCGATCTATATTTTGAGGTGCCTTACTTCTAGCATTAGAGGCTCTCTATTTTTAGGTGTCTTACCTCTGGCATTAGAGGCTCCTTTTCGCTGTTCTCTCCTGTCTTCTAGTTTTCAAGACCTTATTTCATTAGATTATCTATTTCTTTCGAGATTTCATTGTCTCTTTTCCTTAGTTCGTCAGTGTCCTTCTAGATTTAAAAAGAGATTTCAGTTCCGCGAGTCCTCACTTTGTCAGATTCCTCAGGGAAATCGAAGGCATTTATTCTTTACCTATCTTGGCAATGAGTAAAGAGATGAATACTATCGATTTCTCCGCATACACTATCATGCCAAAGTAAATGACGTGCAACATGATATATTCACCAATGTCGTCTGGATATTTCCTTACTTCAATGGCGAATTTTGGGACAATCCTGTCGAAGAACTACA
>NC_090735.1:5387399-5392399 GCF_036898095.1 Palaemon carinicauda
CAGACTGATTCAGTGAGACTGATTTATGGGGACATTTTGATATTGAATTCACTGTTTGAAAAAAAATGTAATTGTAATCGGAAATTTTTCGTAAAAATATGTAGTCCGAAACTATATTTCAGTAAAATACCGGCTACCGTAATTTTACCTTACTTTGTTGTTATCGTTTACGAATTGGTGACCGTAATACCACTCCTTCACGTCAATATACCCGTTTTTAAAACGACAAAATCCCTGGTATAAATATTGCCAGACATTTACCGTTTTTAATGGAAATTTTTAACAGTGTTGATATTGATATTAATATCTTTATTGGCCTTTATTACAAAACAAAATGTGTTATTAACATTAGTGGTACAGCCCAAGTCCATTAGGCATGAAGCTTTGATATGGACCAGATCTAGAATTGCCTTATATATGTAGTAGATGATACAATAATCTACATACAAAATTTACAACTGAATCTAAAGCTCAGAGAGAGAGAGAGAGAGAGAGAGAGAGAGAGAGAGAGAGAATATGCTACTGGAGAGAGATAGAGTAGGCTATCTGGAAAGAGAGAGAGAGAGAGAGAGAGAGAGAGAGAGAGAGAGAATATGCTACTGGAGAGAGATAGAGTAGGCTATCTGGAAAGAGAGAGAGAGAGAGAGAGAGAGAGAGAGAGAGAGAGAGTAGGCTATCTGGAAAGAGAGAGAGAGAGAGAGAGAGAGAGAGAGAGAGAGAATATGCTATGGAGAGAGATAGAGCTAGCTATCTAGAGAGAGAGAGAGAGAGAGAGAGAGAGAGAGAGATAATATGCTATGGAGATAGATAGAGCTGGCTATCTGGAGAGAGAGAGAGAGAGAGAGAGAGAGAGAGAGAGAACATGCTACTGGAGAGAGATAGAACAGGCTACCTGGAGAGAGAGAGGGAGAGAGAACATGCTACTGGAGAGAGATAGAACAGGCTACCTGGAGAGAGAGAGAGAGAGAGAGAGAGAGAGAGAGAACATGCTACAGGAGAGAGATAGAACAGGCTACCTGGAGAGAGAGAGGGAGAGAGAACATGCTACTGGAGAGAGATAGAACAGGCTACCTGGAGAGAGAGAGAGAGAGAGAGAGAGAGAGAGAGAGAGAACATGCTACTGGGAGAGAGATAGAACAGGCTACCTGGAGAGAGAGAGAGAGAGAGAGAGAGAGAGAGAGAGAACATGCTACTGGAGAGAGATAGAACAGGCTACCTGGAGAGAGAGAGAGAGAGAGAGAGAGAGAGAGAGAACATGTTACTGGAGAGAGATAGAACAGGCTACCTGGAGAGAGAGAGAGAAAGAGAACATGCTACTGGAGAGAGAGAGAGAGAGAGAGAGAGAGAGAGAGAGAGAAAACATGCTACTGGAGAGAGATAGAACAGGCTACCTGGAGAGAGAGAGAGAGAGAGAGAGAGAGAGAGAGAGAGAGAGAACATGCTACTGGAGAGAGAGATAGAACAGGCTACCTGGAGAGAGAGAGAGAGAGAGAGAGAGAGAGAACATGCTACTGGAGAGAGATAGAACAGGCTACCTGGAGAGAGAGAGAGAGAGAGAGAGAGAGAGAGAGAAAGAGAGAACATGCTACTGGAGAGAGATAGAACAGGCTACCTGGAGAGAGAGAGAGAGAGAGAGAGAGAGAGAGCATGCTACTGGAGAGAGATAGAATAGGCTACCTGGAGAGAGAGAGAGAGAGAGAGAGAGAGAGAGAACATGCTACTGGAGAGAGATAGAACAGGCTACCCGGAGAGAGAGAGAGAGAGAGAGAGAGAGAGAGAGAGAGAGAGATCGCATTACTGAAAGGATTTATATATTATGTTTTGTCAGTAGCCCATTTATGTAAATGAAGAGACATATGCGTACACTAGAAATTGTTGGTGAGTTGGTGAGGCTTGTGATACTAATGGGAACTACCCATTCTAAGCTTGCTCTTCAAATTATTATTATTATTATTATTATTATTATTATTATTATTATTAGCTAAGCTACAACCCTAGATGGAAATGCAGGATGGTATAAGCCCAAGGGCTCCAACAAGGGAAAATAGCCCAGTGAGGAAATAAAATAAGGAAATAAATAAACTATATGAGAAGTAATCAATAATTAGAATAAAGTATTTTAAGAACCGTAACAACATTAAACACATATTTGCATAAATTAACTATAAAAGGACTTATGTCAGCCTGTTCAACATATAAAACATTTACTGCAAGTTTGAACTTATGAAGTTCTACCGATTCAACTACCTGATTAGGAAGATCATTCTACATCTTGGTCACAGCTGGAATAAAACTTCTATAATACTCAAACGTCCTTTGCTACTTTTCACATCCCACCGATATGTAATTGCTGCTTTAGTAGCTTTCTACTTTCTATAAATGAAAGCATAATTAGAAATTTTGATTTTTACCACAACTGGAAACCTCAAACCTTCAAAATCAAATCATGACATGACCATACCACAGTCTACTTTCTTGCATCTTATCTGATACGGAATGAGGTAATTAGGGGTACCACAGGAGTTAGAAAACTATCTGAAAAGATCCAAGAAAGTAGACTGAGGTGGCATGGTCATGTCATGAGAAGAGATGAACAGTATATTGGGAGGAGAGTGATGGAAATGGAGGTACAGGGAGCGAGAAGGAGAGGGAGACCAAAGCGAAGGTGGGTGGACTGTATCAAGGATGACCTTCGATCAAAGGGATTAACCAGTGATGAGGTGTGGGACAGGTAGATGGAGAAAGCTGACCAGAAACATCGACCCCACATAGAAGTGCGAAAAGATGTAGACAAAGAAGAAGAAGTGTAATGTTAAGCTGCTACACACACCAACAAAATTCAAGAGACTCCAGGCAATAATAATTGTAACAAAAAAAATAAGTTCTTTAAATAAAACAAACCTGGAAAATACAAGAGAAAATATTATAATAAATAAACATCATATTCATCAAAGGTTAAACAAATCAATTATACGATTTGAAACTATAAAGCAGACTTTATACGAATCAAAAGTTGATAATATACTATCATCATCATCATCATCATCATCTCCTACGTCTACTGACGCAAAGGGCCTAGGTTAGATTTCGCCAGTCGTTTCTATCTTGAGCTTTTAACTCAATACTTCTCCATTCATCACCATCTACTTCGCGCTTCATAGTCCTCAGCCATGTAGGCCTGGGGTCTTTCAACCCTTCTAGTGCCTTGTGGAGCCCAGCTGAACGTTTGGTGAATTAATCTCTCTTGGGGAGTGCTATATACTATAATAAAATTAATTAGGCACAATCCATACAAGTCAAGATACAAAAAACTATTTTAAGAAAAGGTATAAAAATCTAAAGTTATAGATTATACTAATTTACAGGCAAATGGATGTCCCAGATGGTTTGTTAGTTTCGAATGCTACACAGAACCAATGAACAATTTAACTGATTTGAAATTTTATAGTAGAATTATTTGAAAAAATTAGGGATTTGAAAAACACCTATTGACGTAGCTACCTAAGAAGGCTTCTAATAATTTAGAATAAATAGTTGAAAAAAACATAAAAGCCAATTATGCTAATAACCTTTTATGGTAATCGCTTAAACTCAACCGTTGCAGAAATAATTATTCACTTTCAATGTTTCGATCACAATAGCTCCGCTTTAAATGATGTTCAAATATGAACTTCACCTAAGGGTTCCAACAGGGAGAGATAACCCAGTGAGGAAAGGAAATAATGAAATAAATAAACTATTAGAGAAGAAATGAATAAATGAGATAAAATATTTTAAGAACAGTAACAACGCTAATTTATATCTTTCATATATAAACTATAATTGAAAAAAGAAAAAAAAATAAGAAGATGGTTGTGGTGGCCAATATGGTAACGTCCCTGACTGGTGAACGCCAGACTGGGGGTTTGAGTCCCGCTCAAACTAGTTAGTTTATTTGGTCGCTGCAACCTCACCATCCTTGTGAGCTAAGGATGGAGTGTTTAAGGAGCCTATAGGTCTATCTGCTAAGTCATCAGCAGCTACTGCCTGGCCCTCCTTGGTCCTAGCTTGGGTGGAGAGTAGTCTTGTGTGCTGATCATATGTATATATGGTCAGTCTCTAGGGCATTGTCCTCCTTGATAGGGCAATGTCACTGTCCCTTGCCCCTTCCAGTCATGATCGGCCTTTAACCTTTAAAGTGTCTCTTCTACCCTTACCAAGAGGATAATAGCCACTGAACATTTCAGTAGTTAACTCGTTAAGCGAAGAAGAAATGATATGCTATAAACGTGGTATTATTAATATTATTGTTATTATTATTATTATTACTAGCCAAGCTACAATCATAGTTGGTAAAGCAAGATGCTATAAGCCCAAGGGCTCCAATAGGGAAAAATAGCCCTGTGAGGAAAGGAAATAAGGAAATAAATAAATGGTGAGAACAAGTGAACAATAAATTAATCTAAAACAGTAAAAACGTCAAAAACAGATATGTCCTATATAAACTATTAACAACGTCAAAAACAGATATGTCATATATAAACTATAAAAAGACTTATGTCAATACTGTGTGTACATTTAGTAAGTGTTAAATGTATATGCTTGAAACACTTTCCCTTCCCTCTAGTGGAAAGAAGATGGCTTTCAGCAGAAATCTCTATTTTTGTGTCGTCCCTGTTGTGTCTCCTGCAGATTCCCTTTTAATCCTCTGAGGCATAAGAGGGTTCTGGCCTGACTTAAACTTGATATAAATTCGGCAATTCTTACCTTAGGATTTTCTTGCATACCCAAAGTAGGTTTACACGGTCGAACGTTTTGTCGAACGTGGTTCGACAGACAAGTATTTGAAGGGATGTTCGAACGTGTGAACGGGGTATTTGGTTGTCGAACATGTTCGTCGAATGGTTCGAATGAATTCTGTTCTCATTATTATTATTATTATTACTTGCTAAGCTACAACCCTAGTTGGAAAAGCAGAATGCTACAAGCCCAAGGGGCCCAACAGGGAAAATAGCCCAGTG
>NC_090735.1:5397399-5399899 GCF_036898095.1 Palaemon carinicauda
ATGGGTATCATAATTTTGTCTAAATCAGTGTCATAAACTTGTCTAAATTAGTGTCATAATATTGTCTAAATGGGTATCATAATTTTGTCTAAATCAGCGTCATAAACTTGTCTAAATTAGGGCCATAATATTGTCTAAATGGGTTTCATAATTTTGTCTAAATCAGCATCATAATCTTGTCTAAATTAGTGTCATAATTTTGTCTAAACAAGTTTCATAATTTGTCTAAATCACCGTCATAATATTTGTCTAAATTAGTGTCATAATCTTGTCTAGATGAGTTTCATAATTTTGTCTAAATCAGCGTCATAATATTTGTCTAAATTAGTGTCATAATCTTGACTAAATGAGTTTCATAATTTTGTCTAAATCAGTGTCATAATCTTGTCTAAATTAGTGTCATAATCTTGTCTAAATAAGTTTCATAATTTTGTCTAAACTTAAATGTATAATCTTTACTTATTTAATATCATAATCTTTGCTATGTTATTGTCCTAACCTTGTCCTAATTAGTGTCATAATCGTGTCTACATCAGCGTCATTATCTTGTCTAACTTAGTGTCATAATCTTGCTTAAATTAGTGTCATGATCTAATCTAAATTAGTGTCATAATATTGTCTGAATTAGCATCATTATCTTGTCTAAGCGTGTCATAATCTGATCTGAATGAGTGTCATAATCTTGTCTAAATTACCGTCATTACCTTGCCTAAAACAGTGTCATAATCTTGTCTAAATTAGTGTCATAATCATTATTTTTAAATCAGTGTCATAGTCTTGTCTAAAACAGTGTCATAATCTTATCTAAATTAGTGTCATAACCTTTACTAAATCAGTGTCCTAGTCTTGTTAAAACAGTGTCATAATCTTGTCTAAATTAGTGTCATAATCTTTTCTAAATCAGTGACATAATCTTTTCTAAAACAATGTCATAATCTTGTCTAAATTAGAGTCATAATCTTGTCTAAAACAGTGTCATAATCTTTTCTAAATCACTGTCATAATCTTTTCTAAATCTGTGTCATAATCTTGTCTAAATCAGTGTCATAATCTTGTCTAAAACAGTGTCATAATCATTTCTAAATCAGTGTCATAATCTTTTCTAAAAGAGTGTCATAATCTTGTCTAAATCAGTGTCATAATCATTTCTAAATCAGTGTCAATCTTTTCTAAATCAGTGTCATAATCTTGTCTAAATCAGTGTCATAATATTTTCTAAATCAGTGTCATAATTTTTTCTAATTCAGTGTCATAATCTTTTCTAAAACAGTGTCATAATCTTGTCTAAATGAGTGTCATAATGTTATCTAAAACAGTGTCATTATCTTGTCCAAATCAGTGTCACAATCTTGTCTAAATTAGTGTCATAATAATGTCTAAATCAATGTCAAAATTTTGTCGAAAACAGTGTCATAATCTTGTCTAAAACTGCCATAATCTTGTCTAAAACTGTCATAATCTTGTCTAAAACAGTGTTATAATAATGTCTAAATCAGTGTCATAATCTTGTCTAAATCAGTGTCATAATGTTATCTAAAACAGTGTCATTATCTTGTCCAAATCAGTGTCATAATCTTGTCTAAATTAGTGTCATAATAATGTCTAAATCAATGTCAAAATTTTGTCTAAAACAGTGTCATAATCTTGTCTAAAACTGCCATAATCTTGTCTAAAACTGTCATAATCTTGTCTAAAACAGTGTTATAATAATGTCTAAATCAGTGTCATAATCTTGTCTAAATCTGTGTCATAATATTTTCTAAATCAGTGTCATAATCTTGTCTAAATCAGTGCCATAATATTTTCTAAATCAGTGTCATAATCTTTTCTAAATCAGTGTCATAATCTTGTCTAAATCAGTGTCATAATCTTGTCTTGTTGATCCATTATACATCGTTCAATTCACAGCATGTCAAGCTGAATGGTCTCTTCCCAGATGAAACTAAAATGATGAAAATGAAATAAAATCATGACATGAACCCGAAAGAATTCTTTAGTGAGCTGGCATAAATTATTACTCGTAAATCTCCCAGGTTTAAGAGTGCCTTGCTGTACCAGTTTTTAATGATTAATATGATATGTCAGGGATAGCTCATCGTATATGTATTTTCCTTGTGAATTACAGCGAATGATATAGAGTCCTTTGTGTTGAGAATTACGGATAACTGTAATCATTTATCATTTTCACAGATAATATTCTTATCAGTTTTAATGATTTCGATAGCTTCTTATTGTCAGTATGGTTTCATATATATCTTTTCTTTCTTTTTATTTTCTATTTGCACATTGTTATTGTTTTAATATTTTAATATACATTGTGAAAATATAAAACTTCAAGGTTCTTCTTCTTCTTCTTCTTCTTCTTCTTCTTAAAAATAAATTTATTATTATTATTATTATTATTATTATTATTATTATTATTATTAGTAGTAGTAGTAGTAGTAGTAGTAGTAGTAGTAGTAGTAGTAGTAGTACTCAAAACCATACATATTTATGTTTA
>NC_090735.1:5404899-5412399 GCF_036898095.1 Palaemon carinicauda
GAACATCCCAGACCTTTATGGGCGAGGGCATAGCCATGAGGAAATGCTCCCCAAATGGCAGATAAAGCATCCAGTGATTAAAGCCTTCTGGGAGCATAATAAACATTGTATAGGCTGTTTGAGGAAAAAACTGTCAGTGATTTAAGCTTTGTAGAAGTGTTGTGAATGTTGTAGAGGCTGTCCAGTGAGGGCAAGTGTCGTTGTAGCCAGTGATTTTAGCCCTCTGAATTCGTTTTAAAGGTTTTAAGGGCTATTCAGTAAGCGCAATTGGTTGAGTAGCCGGTGATTTTAGCCTTCTGAAAGCGTTTTCAACGTTTTAGGGGCTGTGCAGTAAGCGCCATTGGTTGAGTATCCGGTGATTTTAGCCTTCTGAAAGCGTTTTAAACGTTTTAGGGGATGTGCAGTAAGTGCCATTGGTTGAGTAACCGGTGATTTTAGCCTTCTGAAAGTGTTTTCAACGTTTTAGGGGATGTGCAGTAAGTGCCATTGGTTGAGTAGCCGGTGATTTTAGCCTTCTGAAAGCGTTTTCAACGTTTTAGGGGCTGTGCAGTAAGCGCCATTGGTTGAGTAGCCGGTGATTTTAGCCTTCTGAAAGCGTTTTCAACGTTTTAGGGGATGTACAGTAAGCGCCATTGGTTGAGTATCCGGTGATTTCAGCCTTCTGAAAGCGTTTTCAACGTTTTAGAGGCTGTGCAGTAAGCGCCATTGGTTGAGTAACCGGTGATTTTAGCCTTCTGAAAGTGTTTTCAACGTTTTAGGGGATGTGCAGTAAGTGCCATTGGTTGAGTAGCCGGTGATTTTAGCCTTCTGAAAGCGTTTTAAACGTTTTAGGGGATGTGCAGTAAGCGCCATTGGTTGAGTAACCGGTGATTTTAGCCTTCTGAAAGTGTTTTCAACGTTTTAGGGGATGTGCAGTAAGTGCCATTGGTTGAGTAGCCGGTGATTTTAGCCTTCTGAAAGCGTTTTCAACGTTTTAGGGGCTGTGCAGTAAGCGCCATTGGTTGAGTAGCCGGTGATTTTAGCCTTCTGAAAGCGTTTTCAACGTTTTAGGGGCTGTGCAGTAAGCGCCATTGGTTGAGTAGCCGGTGATTTTAGCCTTCTGAAAGCGTTTTCAATGTTTTAGAGGCTGTGCAGTAAGCGCCATTGGTTGAGTAACCGGTGATTTTTAGCCTTCTGAAAGTGTTTTCAACGTTTTAGGGGCTGTGGAGTAAGCGCCATTGGTTGAGTAGCCGGTGATTTTAGCCTTCTGAAAGCGTTTTCAACGTTTTAGAGGCTGTGCAGTAAGCGCCATTGGTTGAGTAGCCGGTGATTTTAGCCTTCTGAAAGCGTTTTCAACGTTTTAGAGGCTGTGCAGTAAGCGCCATTGGTTGAGTAACCGGTGATTTTAGCCTTCTGAAAGCATTTTCAACGTTTTAGGGGATGTGCAGTAAGTGCCATTGGTTGAGTAACCGGTGATTTTAGCCTTCTGAAAGAGTTTTCAACGTTTTAGGGGATGTACAGTAAGCGCCATTGGTTGAGTAGCCGGTGATTTTAGCCTTCTGAAAGCGTTTTCAACGTTTTAGGGGCTGTGCAGTAAGCGCCATTGGTTGAGTAGCCGGTGATTTTTGCCTTCTGAAAGCGTTTTAAACGTTTTAGGGGATGTACAGTAAGCGCCATTGGTTGAGTAGCCGGTGATTTTTGCCTTCTGAAAGCGTTTTAAACGTTTTAGGGGATGTGCAGTAAGCGCCATTGGTTGAGTAACCGGTGATTTTAGCCTTCTGAAAGTGTTTTCAACGTTTTAGGGGATGTGCAGTAAGTGCCATTGGTTGAGTAACCGGTGATTTTAGCCTTCTGAAAGAGTTTTCAACGTTTTAGGGGATGTACAGTAAGCGCCATTGGTTGAGTAGCCGGTGATTTTTGCCTTCTGAAAGCGTTTTAAACGTTTTAGGGGATGTGCAGTAAGCGCCATTGGTTGAGTAACCGGTGATTTTAGCCTTCTGAAAGTGTTTTCAACGTTTTAGGGGATGTGCAGTAAGTGCCATTGGTTGAGTAGCCGGTGATTTTAGCCTTCTGAAAGCGTTTTCAACGTTTTAGAGGCTGTGCAGTAAGCGCCATTGGTTGAGTAACCGGTGATTTTTAGCCTTCTGAAAGTGTTTTCAACGTTTTAGGGGATGTGCAGTAAGTGCCATTGGTTGAGTAGCCGGTGATTTTAGCCTTCTGAAAGCGTTTTCAACGTTTTAGGGGATGTGCAGTAAGCGCCATTGGTTGAGTAGCCGGTGATTTTAGCCTTCTGAAAGCGTTTTCAACGTTTTAGAGGCTGTGCAGTAAGCGCCATTGGTTGAGTAACCGGTGATTTTAGCCTTCTGAAAGTGTTTTCAACGTTTTAGGGGATGTGCAGTAAGCGCCATTGGTTGAGTAGCCGGTGATTTTAGCCTTCTGAAAGCGTTTTCAACGTTTTAGGGGCTGTGCAGTAAGCTCCATTGGTTGAGTAGCCGGTGATTTTAGCCTTCTGAAAGCGTTTTCAACGTTTTAGGGGCTGTACAGTAAGCGCCATTGGTTGAGTATCCGGTGATTTTAGCCTTCTGAAAGCGTTTTCAACGTTTTAGAGGCTGTGCAGTAAGCGCCATTGGTTGAGTAACCGGTGATTTTAGCCTTCTGAAAGCGTTTTCAACGTTTTAGGGGATGTGAAGTAAGTGCCATTGGTTGAGTAGCCGGTGATTTTAGCCTTCTGAAAGCGTTTTCAACGTTTTAGAGGCTGTGCAGTAAGCGCCATTGGTTGAGTAACCGGTGATTTTAGCCTTCTGAAAGTGTTTTCAACGTTTTAGGGGATGTGCAGTAAGTGCCATTGGTTGAGTAGCCGGTGATTTTAGCCTTCTGAAAGCGTTTTCAACGTTTTAGGGGCTGTGCAGTAAGCGCCATTGGTTGAGTAGCCGGTGATTTTAGCCTTCTGAAAGCGTTTTCAACGTTTTAGGGGATGTACAGTAAGCGCCATTGGTTGAGTATCCGGTGATTTTAGCCTTCTGAAAGCGTTTTCAACATTTTAGAGGCTGTGCAGTAAGCACCATTGGTTGAGTAACCGGTGATTTTTAGCCTTCTGAAAGTGTTTTCAACGTTTTAGGGGATGTGCAGTAAGTGCCATTGGTTGAGTAGCCGGTGATTTTAGCCTTCTGAAAGCGTTTTCAACGTTTTAGGGGATGTGCAGTAAGCGCCATTGGTTGAGTAGCCGGTGATTTTAGCCTTCTGAAAGCGTTTTCAACGTTTTAGAGGCTGTGCAGTAAGCGCCATTGGTTGAGTAACCGGTGATTTTAGCCTTCTGAAAGTGTTTTCAACGTTTTAGGGGATGTGCAGTAAGCGCCATTGGTTGAGTAGCCGGTGATTTTAGCCTTCTGAAAGCGTTTTCAACGTTTTAGGGGCTGTGCAGTAAGCGCCATTGGTTGAGTAGCCAGTGATTTTAGCCTTCTGAAAGCGTTTTCAACGTTTTAGAGGCTGTGCAGTAAGCGCCATTGGTTGAGTAACCGGTGATTTTAGCCTTCTGAAAGCGTTTTCAACGTTTTAGGGGCTGTGCAGTAAGCGCCATTGTTTGAGTAACCGGTGATTTTAGCCTTCTGAAAGCGTTTTCAACGTTTTAGGGGATGTGCAGTAAGCGCCATTGGTTGAGTAGCCAGTGATTTTAGCCTTCTGAAAGCGTTTTCAACGTTTTAGAGGCTGTGCAGTAAGCGCCATTGGTTGAGTAACCGGTGATTTTAGCCTTCTGAAAGCGTTTTCAACGTTTTAGGGGCTGTGCAGTAAGCGCCATTGGTTGAGTAGCCAGTGATTTTAGCCTTCTGAAAGCGTTTTCAACGTTTTAGAGGCTGTGCAGTAAGCGCCATTGGTTGAGTAACCGGTGATTTTAGCCTTCTGAAAGTGTTTTCAACGTTTTAGGGGATATACAGTAAGCGCCATTGGTTGAGTATCCGGTGATTTTAGCCTTCTGAAAGCGTTTTCAACGTTTTAGAGGCTGTGCAGTAAGCGCCATTGTTTGAGTAACCGGTGATTTCAGCCTTCTGAAAGTGTTTTCAACGTTTTAGGGGATGTGAAGTAAGTGCCATTGGTTGAATAGCCAGTGATTTTAGCCTTCTGAAAGTGTTTTTCAACGTTTAAGGGAATGTGCAGTAAGCGCCATTGGTTGTGTATCCGGTGATTTTAGCCTTCTGAAAGCGTTTTCAACGTTTTAGAGGCTGTGCAGTAAGCGCCATTGTTTGAGTAACCGGTGATTTTAGCCTTCTGAAAGTGTTTTCAACGTTTTAGGGGATGTGAAGTAAGTGCCATTGGTTGAGTAGCCAGTGATTTTAGCCTTCTGAAAGCGTTTTTCAACGTTTAAGGGAATGTGCAGTAAGCGCCATTGGTTGTGTAGCCGGTGATTTTAGCCTTCTGAAAGCGTTTTCAACGTTTTAGGGGCTGTGCAGTAAGCGCCATTGGTTGTGTAGCCGGTGATTTTAGCCTTCTGAAAACGTTTTCAACGTTTTAGGGGCTGTGCAGTAAGCGCCATTGGTTGAGTAGCCGGTGATTTTAGCCTTCTGAAAGCGTTTTCAACGTTTTAGGGGCTGTGCAGTAAGCGCCATTGGTTGAGTAGCCGGTGATTTTAGCCTTCTGAAAGCGTTTTCAACGTTTTAGGGGCTGTGCAGTAAGCGCCATTGGTTGTGTAGCCGGTGATTTTAGCCTTCTGAAAGCGTTTTCAACGTTTTAGGGGCTGTGCAGTAAGCGCCATTGGTTGTGTAGCCGGTGATTTTAGCCTTCTGAAAGCGTTTTCAACGTTTTAGAGGCTGTGCAGTAAGCGCCATTGGTTGAGTAGCCGGTGATTTTAGCCTTCTGAAAGCGTTTTAAACGTTTTAGAGGCTGTGCAGTAAGCGCCCTTGGTTGAGTAGCCGGTGATTTTAGCCTTCTGAAAGCGTTTTCAACGTTTTAGGGGCTGTGGAGTAAGCGCCCTTGGTTGAGTAGCCGGTGATTTTAGCCTTCTGAAAGCGTTTTCAACGTTTTAGGGGCTGTGGAGTAAGCGCCATTGGTTGAGTAACCGGTGATTTTAGCCTTCTGAAAGCGTTTTCAACGTTTTAGGGGCTGTGGAGTAAGCGCCATTGGTTGAGTAGCCGGTGATTTTAGCCTTCTGAAAGCGTTTTCAACGTTTTAGGGGCTGTGGAGTAAGCGCCATTGGTTGAGTAGCCGGTGATTTTAGCCTTCTGAAAGCGTTTTCAACGTTTTAGGGGCTGTGGAGTAAGCGCCATTGGTTGAGTAGCCGGTGATTTTAGCCTTCTGAAAGCGTTTTCAACGTTTTAGGGGCTGTGGAGTAAGCGCCATTGGTTGAGTAGCCGGTGATTTTAGCCTTCTGAAAGCGTTTTCAACGTTTTAGGGGCTGTGGAGTAAGCGCCATTGGTTGAGTAACCGGTGATTTTAGCCTTCTGAAAGCGTTTTCAACGTTTTAGGGGCTGTGGAGTAAGCGCCATTGGTTGAGTAGCCGGTGATTTTAGCCTTCTGAAAGCGTTTTCAACGTTTTAGGGGCTGTGGAGTAAGCGCCATTGGTTGAGTAGCCGGTGATTTTAGCCTTCTGAAAGCGTTTTCAACGTTTTAGGGGCTGTGGAGTAAGCGCCATTGGTTGTGTAGCCGGTGATTTTAGCCTTCTGAAAGCGTTTTCAACGTTTTAGGGGCTGTGCAGTAAGCGCCATTGGTTGTGTAGCCGGTGATTTTAGCCTTCTGAAAGCGTTTTCAACGTTTTAGGGGCTGTGCAGTAAGCGCCATTGGTTGAGTAGCCGGTGATTTTAGCCTTCTGAAAGCGTTTTAAACGTTTTAGAGGCTGTGCAGTAAGCGCCCTTGGTTGAGTAGCCGGTGATTTTAGCCTTCTGAAAGCGTTTTCAACGTTTTAGGGGCTGTGGAGTAAGCGCCATTGGTTGAGTAGCCGGTGATTTTAGCCTTCTGAAAGCGTTTTAACGTTTTAGAGGCTGTGCAGTAAGCGTCATTGGTTGAGTAGCCGGTGATTTTAGCCTTCTGAAAGCATTTTAAACGTTTTAGGGGATGTACAGTAAGCGCAATTGGTTGAGTAGCCGGTGATTTTAGCCTTCTGAAAGAGTTTTAAACGTTTTAGAGGCTGTGCAGTAAGCGCCCTTGGTTGAGTAGCCGGTGATTTTAGCCTTCTGAAAGCGTTTTCAACGTTTTAGGGGCTGTGGAGTAAGCGCCATTGGTTGAGTAGCCGGTGATTTTAGCCTTCTGAAAGCGTTTTAACGTTTTAGAGGCTGTGCAGTAAGCGTCATTGGTTGAGTAGCCGGTGATTTTAGCCTTCTGAAAGCATTTTAAACGTTTTAGGGGATGTACAGTAAGCGCAATTGGTTGAGTAGCCGGTGATTTTAGCCTTCTGAAAGTGTTTTCAACGTTTTAGAGGCTGTGCAGTAAGCGTCATTGGTTGAGTAGCCGGTGATTTTAGCCTTCTGAAAGCATTTTAAACGTTTTAGGGGATGTACAGTAATCGTCATTGGTTGAGTAGCCGGTGCTTTTAGCCTTCTGAAAGAGTTTTAAACGTTTTAGGGGCTGTGCAGTAAGCGCCATTGGTTGAGTAGCCGGTGATTTTAGCCTTCTGAAAGCGTTTTAAACATTTTAGGGATTGTGCTGTAAGCGCAATTGGTTGTGTAGCCGGCATTTTAGCTTTTCGGGAGCATTGTAACTGTTGTAGAAGCTGTGAAGTTAGTGCATGTGGTGTTAAAGCGAGTGATTTTAATTGGTTGTGTAGCCGGTGATTTTATCATTCTGGAAGCATAAATGTTGTAAAAGCTATGCAGTTAATGCATGTTGTGTTGCAGTAAGTCATTTTAGCCTTCTAGAGCATTACAAACATTGTAGAGGCTGCCTTGGGAAAGAACTCGTAGGAAATGTCAAATGGTAACAGTGGGGTCTTTGTCGAAGTTCATTTAGCCAGGGGCATGGGGTTCAAATACCCCTACTCCGAACGATCATTTCTAAAATTCAGAGAATGAGTAAAATACTAAGAGATACTGATCCAAATAATCAAGGGTGAGGGTAAGTAGGACAAGAAAATTTGATTGCCAACTTCCTTAAGGACTGAGAGCTACAAGCTTTGGTACACATAAAAAAAGTGAAAGTTGAAAATATCAGCTGATGTTAAAATTAGATTTGCAAAATATTAGAAGAAACAGGAAGACATAAAGTTGGGAAAATACCAATGGCTTTACGTGCAAAGCTGTAGGTAAATAAAATGAGCCATAATTAAAGTGCTGCATATTTCTATTTAAATTTTGTGTAAATATTAACAATATAATATGGATAATCTAAAAACAAGGGCATAATAAATGATACAGTAGAGAAAAGAAAAATTAATTTTTATTGTACATATGTATTTAGAATTTGATATGACAGATAGTAATAGGTAAATGCAGAAGACTGGGAAGAGACTTGAATTCTCTTTGAAAACCTAATCGAAATGCATGAAGGAATAGTTGAAAAAAAAGGAGTAATTTATGCAATCGAAAAGGGAATGTTGAT
>NC_090735.1:5417399-5419899 GCF_036898095.1 Palaemon carinicauda
TAATAGATGAAAAACAATATGTAGAGAATTATTTGAAAAAAAGATATGGGATTGTCAAGATCCATAAAATGCAACTACTAATCATAGTGTTCAAAACTACATTACAAAAATATCGACAAACTCAAATATAAGGAAGCATCTTGGCACCTTATAACCCTGTTTGGTGTTCTCCAAAGTCCTCTGTCGAATCTAGTAAAATCGTAACCTAATAAAGACATGACTTCCATTGACGATATTCTCAGCTTATTGTTTTGAGGAGCACCGGGGAATTCGGTACCATGCTTCACCAGAAAAACTCGGCCTAAAGTGAATTCATGAAAAGCGAATCCTTGAAAAGCGAATCCTCGAAAAGCGATTCCTCGAAAAGCGAATCCATAACAAGCGAATCCTTGAAAAGTGAATCCACAAAAAGTAAATCTTCAAAAAGTAAATCCTCAAAAAGTGAATCCTCAAAAAGCGAATCCTCAAAAAGCGAATCCACAAAAAGCGAATCCTCGAAAAGTGAATCCTTGACAAGCGAATCATCAAAAAGCGAATCGACAAAAAGCGAATCCTAGTAAAACAAATCCTCGAAAAACAAATCCACGTAAAGTAAATTCTTGAAAAGTGAATCCTCAAAAAGCGAATCCTTGAATAGCGAATCCTCGAAAAGTAAATCCTCGAAAAGTGAATCCTTGACAAGCGAATCATCAAAAAGCGAATCCTCGAAAAGTGAATCCACGAAAAGTAAATCCTCGAAAAGTGAATCCTTGACAAGCAAATCCACGAACAGCGAATCCATGAAAAGCGAATCCATACAGAGCAAATCCACAAAAATCAAATCAACGAAAAAAGAATCCACGAAAAGCTGGGGACGACTTTACTGTACTATCTGTGATGAATTTTCATAATACGTTGAGAATATGAGAGTATCTTATACATATGTACACCATATGACTATCTTAGATAACGTATACAGCTCATGCAGGAAGCCCCTCTTAATTTAAAGTTCTGAATAAGAAACTGATGGCACGTAGACATTAGCCTCTTTCCTCTTGCACTCATTACAAGGCTATAAAAGCCCTTCGTGAGCCATAAGAAGCCAAAATCTATACCAGTTATATGTATGACATCTTCAAATCCTTTGAAATAGATGAAGCAAACAGGACTGTCAGCAACTTCAAAATGGATTAAATTTTCAATTTAACATTAGAAACCAGCAGAACTAGACTTATCTAGTTGAACTTTATAAAAAAATAACTCAGGTAATCAGATTTGTATACTAATGTTGGCCAATGCTTCAGTTCATGGGAAGCCAGGGAGAAATAAGTTTGAGTCCCTTGTCAGGCTGGGAGGAACGTTGAGAGGAGAGGTCTTCTTTTTCGTTTCATTTTTCTGATGTCGGCTACCCCCCAAAATTAGGGGAAATGCTTTGGTATATATATATATATATATATATATATATATATATATATATATATGTATATATATATATATATATATATATATATATATATATATATATATATATATATATATATATATATATATGTACATATATAAATCATAAATATATATATATATATATATATATATATATATATATATATATATATATATATATATATATATATATATATATATATATATATATATACATATAAAACGTCTTTATAAAGCTTACTTACATTGATGATAAAGTAAAAAAGTGAAAATAGTTGGTAAAACAGACATCTAGGTTTTTTATTGCCTCTTAAAAGTTTAACTGTCGAACGATTTCTTTTCCTCTTAGCTGGACATCGTTTTATTTTTCCTCAGCTTTCTCAAAATCACACTTTCCCTTCTGCTTGGTCGACTAAATTAATCTGCTTCACTTATTTTTATAAAAAAAACTAATGTAAAATTAACTAGCAACATTATCAAAAAGATTTTTCTTCCTAAATAACTCTTAATCATGTCTATATTTTAATTTACGAAAATGATTTGAAAACATATTTATTAACAGGTTTTAAAAATGTAACATGCATAATAACTTTTACATAAGATCTTTAAAAATGTACATATACTTTGTTTAAGCTTCGTTTTCCCCTTCTTTTTGCATAACTGCATAATGCATTTAGGTATTTCGCAGAACGATGAATAACAGAAAGTCCCATTTCTTTCCCCCCAAAAAGAAAAAAAAAATATTCCAACAGAAGGGGAAACTTCTCCCATTTCAGAGACAGTAGTTGACTATTTTATAGCACCAATTCCTACTGCTGTAGTTTGTGCAAAGGGAAGGAGGCACTTGAAAAACTCAAACTGTTCTGACACGAGTCCCAGAATAATAAGAACCAGTTAAAGGGGGAAGAATCAAATGGAAGTACTGGCGATGGTGCAAAGTGGGAATTGCGAGAAATTTTGACTGGTTTAAAGGTTTAAAGGTTACTCATGAATGGCAATGACAAGGGACAGTAACAATGCCATAACTAGCAAGACAATGCCCTAAAGACTGATCATTGTCCAAGGCCCCCCTCTCCAT
>NC_090735.1:5424899-5437399 GCF_036898095.1 Palaemon carinicauda
AGACCTAAGATGTTACCGTTATACATCTTTTCAACTAACCATAAACCATGTTAGAGCTTCCTGCCCCCTACAGGGAAGAGTCCTACTAGACTCTGGAAAAGTCTCGAAGAGTACATATACCTATGTATGAATACCAGGCAAGCTAATATAGTGGTCTCACCCTATATTAAGTAAAGCATAGTTTGTAAAGAACCACTGCGTCATATGAAATATCGACCAGTTCTCCGCACAATACTTGTATTGGACAAAGGTTTATATCCGCATAGGAGGAAACTTGTAAAACCGCCACCGTCCCTTTCTGGGACGGAGTCCTCCCGTTAAGGGAAAGCATAAACCAATGCAACATAGCTTGCATAAAGGAACAATTCTATTAGAATTATCCCAGATAAAGTACATAGAATGAATGCTCAATTATACCAATAAATTGACACAAGTGAAGGAGACGCAAGGTTCTCAAGAACAAGTTTATTGATAAACAATAAATAGACAGGTTAACAATAATTATACATACATATATATATAAGAAGAGGATAACCCAAAACTTTAAGCATAAGTATGATAGTAAACAGAACTTGTTTATCTGAAAGAAAAAACATTATTGCCACTTTTAAGATACCGAGGTATCAAAGTCATAAAAGTCTGTATTACAAATCAATCACATTAGCGTTAGAAAACGCTCGGCACACATGTCTGCACTTATGCTAGGTTCACCTTTGGAAATGGAACAGTCTACGTGGGCAACTCAGTGCCCTCACTTAGTTTGTAGTACCGTAAGTAACTACACACTCACCCTGGAATTAATCGTCCCAATTAAAACCACTGTTCCTCGCAGAGTTAAACAGTAGGGTTAACGACGCGACGCACTGCTACCACAGATCTCTTTAGTTCCTCTACTTGCTTCGCATAGTGGCGAAAGAACACTCTGGAAGACTTCCAACCAGTGTATGAACGGAGATGTTCAAAATCCATACAATTAAAGAAATTTAAGCATGAGGCAACTTTCCTCGGATCTTGACCTGCGGGTGTACTGTCAGGATCCGCTCTGCGAATAAAATATGTGATTTTCGCTCTGAGTTGATTCAGAGATAAATTTGAGCCTGATGTTTCTCCCCTGAATAGTTGACCACCCTTGAAGTCTGAAGTTCTACGAAGATAGACCTTTAGGCATTCTACTGGACATAGAGATGCATCTTCTTTCAGAGGGCAGGATCTCCAGGGACCCCACCTGTTGATGGGTAACTCATTCTTGGCGAGAAACGTAGGATCCGGAAACAGGTTCAGTTCTCCCCCATCCAGGAACTGAACACGACCTGCCTCTCTCGAGGGCTACAATCTCACTAACCCTGGCCCCGGACGGGAGTGCAAATAGGAAAATAACTTTTTGTGTCAAATCCTTTAAGGCCCACTCCTCATTGCTCAACAGAGAAGCGAAATGAAGAACTTTGTCTAAAGACCATGAAATGGGCTTTGGAGGTGCTGAAGGTCTGAGCCTAGCGCAGGCTTTCGGAACTTTATTAAAGATCTCGTTACCGAGGTCGACCTGGAAGGCATATAGGATGGGTCTTGTCAAAGCAGACTTACACGCCGAAATCGTGTTAGCTGCCAACCCTTGACCATGGAGGTGGATGACGAAATATAAGCAGAAGTCTGTCGAGATCTCCTGCGGATTCTTTGCCTTGACAAAGGCCACCCATTTTCTCCAAGATGACTCATATTGCCTTCTAGTAGATTTGCACTTATATTCCTCTAGGAAGTCTATGCTATCTTTCGAAATCCCGAAACGCTTTCTCACCGCTAGGGAGAGAAAATCATGAGCTGCAGGGTCTGGGTTTTCTGTAATGAAGCGCAGACAGTAGACTTCTGGACTCGCTGGGTCAGAACTGGATCTGGTAGCGGTACAAACTTCAGCCGTAGTTCCAATGCCAGGTGGAACCACACGCTGTTCGGCCACTTGTGGGCCACTATTGCCGCTACCCCCTTGAAGGATCTCAGTTTGTTGAGGACCCTCAACAGAAGGTTGTGAGGAGGGAACAGATAAATCCTGGACCATCTGTTCCAGTCGAGGGACATCGCGTTCACTGCTTCCGCTAAGGGGTCCTCGTACGGGGACACGTACAGGGGCAACTTCTTGTTGTCTTTCGTCGCAAAGAGGTCTATCTGCAGTTCTGGGACTTGATTCAAAATGAAGGAGAATGATCCTGCGTCTAAGGACCATTCCGACTCTATCGGTGTGAACCTGGATAGAGCGTCCGCTGTCACATTGCGGACTCCTTGAAGGTGAACTGCCGACAGGTACCACTTCTTCTTTTCCGCCAATCGGAAGATGGCCAACATCACCTGGTTGAGAGGTGGTGACCTCGATCCTTGTCGATTCAAGCATCTCACAACTACCTCGCTGTCCATCACCAACCTTATGTGGATCAAGTGACGTGGGGAGACTTTCTTTAAGGTAAGGAGCACTGCCATAGCTTCTAGAAAGTTTATGTGAAAGGTCTTGAATAGCTTGGACCAAGTCCCCTGGACTTTTTTCCGATGAGAGTGACCTCCCCATCCCTCCTTCGAGGCGTCTGAGTGAATCGTCACCGACGGGGGAGGTGGCTGAAGAAGAACCGACTTCTTTAGATGTCTGGCTTGGGACCAAGGCCTGAGAAGAGTACGTAGCCGAAGCGGAACTGTTCTTCTCAGATCTCTTCGCGCGTTTGATGCATAACTTCTCCAAACTCCGGTTGCATCCTTTAGCTGTGCTCTTAGCACTGGGTCTGTCACCGAAGCAAACTGGAGAGAACCCAGTACCCTCTCCTGTTCGCGTCTTGATATCCTTTCGGAATCTAGAAGTCTCTTGACAGAACCCGCTATCTCCTTCCTTTTCTTCGCCGGGATGGAGAAATGGTGTGACATTAGGTCCCAGTGGATTCCCAGCCACTGGAACTTTTGAGATGGAGAAAGTCGAGACTTTTTTCTGTTGATCTTGAAGCCTAGATACTCTAGGAACTGGATCACTTGACTGGAAGCTTGCAAGCATTCTGTCTCGGATGCTGCCCACACCAGCCAGTCGTCCAGGTAGGCTACTACCTGAATTCCCTTTAGGCGTAATTGTTTGAGAGCTACGCTCGCAAGCTTCGTGAAAATCCTTGGGGCTATATTTAGCCCGAATGGCATGGCTCTGAAGGCGTATAGTCTTCGTTGTAGCTTGAACCCTAGGTAGGGGGAGAGTCGTCGGTTGATTGGAACGTGCCAATAGGCGTCTGACAAGTCTATAGAGACGGAATATGCCCTCTTGGGCAGTAAGGTCCTTATGTGTTGCAGTGTTAGTATCTTGAATTTGCCATTCACTATGAACTTGTTGAGTGGTTACAAGTCCAGAATGACTATGAGCTTTTCCGAGTCTTTCTTGGGAACACAAAACAGCCTCCCTTGGAATTTGATGGACTTCACCCTTCGGATCACTTTTTTCTCCAACAGTTCTTGAACATACTCCTCCAGAACGGGGGTGGAGTGTTGGAAAAACCGAGGGCACGGGTGTGGAGTACTGTACCAGCTCCAGCCCAGTCCGTTCTTGAGTAGGCTGTGGGCCCAGGGATCGAAGGTCCACCGATCCCGAAAATTCTGAAGTCTCCCTCCTCCCGGCATCATCTCACTTGGACTGCCGTCCTAATGTCTTGCCTCCCTGACCGCGACCACCCCTGAATCCCCTTCCCCTTGAGGGGCGTCTAGACGAGCCTCTGGCTGCTCCTTTAGGCTTTGCTCGAAAGGAAGTAGACTGCCCTTCGAACGTTGGGGTGAATGCCGTGGACTGTGTCGACACGGCCTGGGGTACCCACTGGAATGTGGTCGGGTTTGTGCCACCATCTGGGGCACTGAAGGCAATGGCAATTGCAGTTGCTGTTGCTGTTTAAGAGGCTTGGCTGGCCGAGACGGTAGCCTAGTCCTCATAGTCTTCCTCATTGGTTGAGGACCCTCATCCGGGGAAGACTTTCTTTTGATAGCCAGGCCCCACTTTTGGAGAAGGTTTCTTTTCTCCGTGGCGGCCCTATCAACAACTTCTTTGACCAATTCGGTAGGGAAAAGGTCTTTGCCCCAAATGTTGGAGGAGATTAGTTTCCTTGGCTTGTGCCTCACCGTAGCCGAGGTGAACACGAACTCCCTACAAGCTCTCCTCGCCATGACGAAGCTATAAAGATCCTTCGTCACTGTGGCCAGATGAGTCTTGGCCACTACCATGAACATTTCATGGACCTTGGGGTCACTTGCCATCGTCTCAAGAGTAGTCTGAAGAGACATTGAGGCAGCCAGTCTTTCTTTTGTCTCGAGCTCTCTCCGAAGAAGAGAGTCAGACAGTTTAGGGAGGTCCTCGCCGAACTGACGTCTGGCAATATCAGCCTCCAACTTCCCAACTGAGAAGGTAAGATGGACGTCCTTCCAGTCTTTGTGGTCCATAGGCAGGGCCAGCGACAAGGGTTTACACTCCTCCAGGGAGGGGCAAGGCTTGCCGGCCTCGACTGCTTTTAGTACAGCCGCAAACCCTTTCTGTAAAAAGGGGAAGGCTCTAGCAGGAGAGGATACAAAGGAAGGGAGCTTCTTACTCAATGCAGCTTCCTTTGAGTTCGTGAAGCCCCTCTCTTTCATCGAGGATGAAAGCAAAGCTTGAGCCTTAGCATGGTCCATCACTATGACCTCCTTCGGCTCTGTCTCCTCCTTTGAAGCTGGTTCCTTCCTCAGCCGGACATAACAGTCTGGATATGACCCCTTGCTGGGCCAGAATTCCACCTCCTCTAGGGGAACTGAACCCAACTTATCCGAGATGACGATCTTTCCACTCGTCATCGGCATGTGCTCAGCATACCTCCATGGGTTAGCATCTGAGCACAAGGGAAGGTCTTTCACATTGAGCCTTTTCTGGGGCCCATGTGATGCTGCAAGCCTCTGCATCTGCAGTTCCATTGCAGCCGCCTTCTCCTGATTCTCCTTCTGCATTTGCTGGATCATTCCAACAATGGAGGAGAGTGCCTGTCCCAGCTCTACTGGGAGAGCGGACGATGTTGAGGGAATATTCTCCGGGATCTGAACCGGAGTAGACGACACCTCGTCGGACTCTTCCTCTACAATGTCTGGGGCTTGAACTTCATCCTGGCCTCCTGCCAGGAGGTCTTCCTCCAGACGCTCGTCCACGTCAGACATCCTGTCATCCAACTGGATGTCTTGCAAAGCGACCGCGACATCAGCATCCACCTGGATCTGAACTTGAGGGATCTCCTCTTGAGGCTGGGGAATCACTGCATCAGCTGATGCCCTAGGGAAAAGATACGCCCTCATCTTCTCACTTGGAAGATAAGGTCCAGAGGTGTTTTTCTGGAAGCCCCTTACCCAGGTACGAAGCTTCTCCCTTGCTATATCCCTTGATTCCGCCGTTCTAGGGGAATCAAAGGCCTCAGTAATCAGGTTAGTGCATAAGGTACATACCTGAGGGTCCCAATACTGGAGATCACCCTTGGAAACAGCGCATGCTGCGTGCCTCCTACAAAACTCATGTCCGCAGAGGTTCTTACTGCGGACGTTGCAGAAAACATTTCCGCACTTCGGAGGGTTCTCCTGTAAAGAGAAGAAATTTCCATGAGTATCAAGTGAACTATGTATCACTGGATATGCACAGTTTTGCATAACAATTCAGAAAAGAAAGACACACACTTGTGTTTCCTTCACAACCAATTGTTGCAGCCTTCCAGATAATAAAATCGCATGGTTAATATCTTCTAGAATATCCAATGAAAAGTTTCAAGAGGAAACAGGTGTAGCTCACACCTAAGCAATGATTTAAAAATCCTGGATCATAGACAAGAAAGAACTCACTTTCTTATCTGTAAGGCAACAGCAAAGGGCTGTGCAAGACAACACAAAAGTGTTAGAACACACAGTGCTGTACCAAAACTTATACTATAGTTTTCATCTTACAGTATATGCTATACTGAAGAATACTGGTACAGTCTGGAAGGTTATGTGCCGGCCGGCAAGTAGCTTTAAAGTATACTAATTAACAGCTATAAGGCGGCAGAACGCTGGTTCAAATGCATGTGCCGGCCGGCAACAGCCAATGTCGGCTACACAAGTTAGCACCCGGCTGCCGGCCACTGCTCCTGGCGACCGGCAGACAAGGACTGACATTAGCCGGCCGGCAAAGGTAAACAACCGATGCCGGCCGGCAAAGGTAAACAACCGATGCCGGCCGGCAAAGGTAAACAACCGATGCCAGCCAGCAGCAAAAGAACCAGAGGACTACGACTGCCCGGCTACCGGCCTCATAGGACGGCAGCCGGGTCGGGTACAGCACTAGAAGAAAACAGAATGGATGCCGGGATAAGAGCGTAAACTACCTCCAAGCCCGGCAATCCGAAAGAGTGCATATAAGGAAGGGGAGAATCTAATTCAGGCTTCCTGACCAATGCCGTCTGGTTCTACAGGCAGGCATGGATGAGGGACCAAGGGAGGTCCGGGCAGCACTCAAGCAGAAGACCCTTGCCGGCCGGCAGACTCTGCCGGCCGGCAAAGGACTGAGTCAATTCCACATCCTAACCTATCCTAGGTCCAGATGTAGAATGACGTACAGTACTGTAATGGCTAGGCCATTACGGAGATAGAGGGGGAAGGGACAAAAGAGGGTCCTACCAACCTTGCTTTCGTGAAGGATCACCCGCAGCCAAGAAAACTCATCTTAGCCTAAGGGAGATCCAAGGAGGGAGGCCAGCAATACTTGCCAGCTCCCAAAGAACCAAAGCAAGGAAGGTGTTGCTACTCCTAGGGAAAGGATCTTATCCTCCCACCGAGAACAGCAACAAGGACTAGTCTGCTAGATCACAAAAGAAGGAATCATCTCGTACAGAAACCTTCGGTAGTGACCTAAGGAGGCTAAGCCTCCTATGTCTGTGTCAGGCCAGAGAGGGAGACTCTACCCCAAGCCAGACGAACACAGACTCAGACTAAAAACTCTGTTGTTCTGTCCCTCTCTGAAACCAGACTTACTGGAACAGGAAGGTACAGTAACACCTCAGTATAGTTTTATCGAAAGTTAATTCAGATAAACCCCTTAGGGATAAGCCCAAGGCTTAAACAGAGGGAAAGGGATTGCATACCTTCTCCGAAGAAAAGAAAGCAACCGGGGAGTATGAGAAAGTATACTAAGGCTCCATAAGCAACTCAGCCTAGGCACCAAGAGAATCGATTACCTAATTCACCGAAACTCACTCGTATACTATCTTGGAAATATTCAACATAATCTTAAATGTATAAAAAACAGCCTAAAGCTTCAATAAAATTTTAATACACTCGGAAAACCAAAATCATGCAGGAAGTACTAGGACCAGTAAAATAGCTAAAATTTATTAAAGCAAAACAACCGGGAATGTCGCTCTGGCTAACTAAAACTCATACCTAGCGAGCGACAGCGTCCATGACGCCTCCAGTAGGCAACAGCTCTTGTAACAAAGATTAATACTATTAATCACATAAAAATTTACCAAGAGCCTACATTTATACATAAAAGAAATGGTACTCAACTTATCAGAGGCCGACGAAGTTGGAGAAGCCATGAAAAGCTGAATAAATCCAAGATTTGCGAGAAACACAGGAAAAAACACCGAGTTGTTAAGCTATGCAAAAAGGAATACAGATGGCACCAGGATTGGCGCCAGGCCCGCTTACGAAACTGGAGAAGAGGGAGCCTTGGGAGCGGCTCCCCCTTTTTCTTTCCCGTTTTCGTTTCTTGCCAATTGACCCCTCGATGTGTTATCTCTGTTTGGGGTGCAGATTGCCATATGGCGTGTCAAGAATACGTCCTCTGATATGTCGCGATATCCCTTTCATTAGGGATATTCGCTCCAGGAGTTAGAATTCTGGGTACCTTAAGGTAAATTCTCTGGGAATATCGCCGTAGTTGTAATATACCCTAGGAAGCTACCCTATAGGAACTTCCATCAGGACGACATGGCTTGAGCCCAAATATATATATATATATATATATATATATATATATATATATATATATATATATATATATATATATATATATATATATATATACTAATACTATATTGCTTTATTCCACTGACTTGAGTTAGAATTCTCTTGCTTGAGGGTACACTCGGGCACAATATTCTATCTTACTTCTGTTCCAACAGTTTTTTTTTCAAGGATTTTATAGTTTATATATGAAAGACATAATTCAATGCGGTTACTGTTCTTAGAATATTTCTTCTATTTCTTGATTACTTCTCTTGTAATTTACCAATTTCCTGGTTTACTTTTCTCGCTGGGCTATCTTTCACTGTTGGATCCCTTGAGCTTATAACATTCTGCTTTTCCAACTAGGGTTGTACCTTAGCTTATAATAATAATAATAATAATAACTATAATAATAATAATAATAATAATAATAATAATAATAATAATAATAATAATAATAATAATAACTCTTCGAGAGGTTTGTTATCAATTTGCTACAGGTGACACTAGCGAGACAAATATTTCACGACATCTCAAGGGACAGTGTTAATATCTGAGAGTATCCTTAACTCTACTGAAGCCTCTCTCCTTTTCATTCTTAATCCTCAGGGACTGGGTAATGGAGTCGAGCTCGTAGCGAGCTAAAGGCCTTATCAAATATTCAAAGGCAAGGGCCTGGATGTTATTATTCTCATCTGAAAAGAAAACGGAGGAAAAAAGAATATTTTGGAGACCCTTGACTAAACTGCTGTTTAAACTGCTACGTAGTCACAGCCATCTCTGTCTCGTAGCCAAAAGGAACATAAGTAGAAATACGGATTGTGAACATCGGTGAAAATTACAGAGACGATATATTGAATCACTGGATAAGATTAGAAAAAATATTGACAAAATCCTAATGATGTCTTCTTGGCAAAACGAAGGCATTGTGAACATCAGAAAAAATTACAGAGAAGAAACATTGTGTCAATGGATATGATTGCAACATATTTACAAAATCCTAATGGTGTCTGCTTGTCAAAACGTAGGTATTGTGAACATCTGTGGAAATTACAGAGATGATACATTTTGTCACTGGATAGGATTAGAAAAATACTAACAAAATCCTAATGGTGTCTGCCTGGCAAAACAAAGGTATTGTGAACACCGGTGAAAATTACAGATATGATACATTGTGTCACTGGATAGGATTATATGAAAATATTGACAAAATCCTAATGTTGTCTGCTTGGCAAAACGAAGGTATTGTGAACATCTATGAAAATTACAGAGATAATATATTTTGTCACTGGATAGGATTAGAAAAATACTAACAAAATCCTAATGGTGTCTGCTTGGCAAAACAAAGGTATTGTGAACACCGGTGAAAATTACAGATATGATACATTGTGTCACTGGATAGGATTATATGAAAATATTGACAAAATCCTAATGTTGTCTGCTTGGCAAAACGAAGGTATTGTGAACATCTATGAAAATTACAGAGATAATATATTTTGTCACTGGATAGGATTAGAAAAATACTAACAAAATCCTAATGGTGTCTGCTTGGCAAAACAAAGGTATTGTGAACACCGGTGAAAATTACAGATATGATACATTGTGTCACTGGATAGGATTATATGAAAATATTGACAAAATCCTAATGGTGTCTGCCTGGCAAAAGGAATGTATTGCCATAACAGTTCAAATTGTTTCTGAGCAGGTAAGAGAATAAAGGCTTTTACTCCAGATATCCACTATAATAGCGTATGATATTAACCGAAGATATGGAATCCATTAATTAAGAATGAAAGAAGTAAAAGTAGATAAATTAATAATTTTTCGCTGAACGTTTGTGATCAGTTTAATTTTCATTTAAACTCGCGAAAAGAGATTATGAAATGCCACAAACTGTAATTAATCCAGTTAAATGGTAATTTCAATGTAGAATTCTGATGCCCGATGTGGTAACGTCCCTGAGTGATGAACGCCAGACTGTGGTTCAAATTCCACTCGAACTCGTTACTTCCTTTGGTCGCTGCATCCTCCCCATCCTTGAGTCACCAGCAGCCATTGCCTGGCGCTCCTTGGTCCTAGCTCATTTGTTACTGACAAAAAAAAAATCAAAAATTATTAAACACTTTTACTTGCTGCAGAAAATGATTATACTAACTACCTCTTTCGCTCGCTGGATTTCCCTCTCTTGTGGTCTAATAAATTTGGCAAAAAAAAAAAAAAAAAGAAAAAAAAAACCACAGTACTACCGCCAAACAGTTATGAAGGCTCTCAGTAAATCAAATATAATCTCTTATTGCTTTCCGAAAGTTAAGCTCAAAGAAATATTAGGTTATAAAATAGAATGCCCTTATATGGAGAGAGTCATAAAGTTAAGCCAGACTCATGTAAGTGCTTATTCTTTTGTTTTTCAGTACCACAACGCCACCAGAAAGAGTATGGTAAATGCCCCTTCCCCTAAATTGAAACCAAAACACAAAGGGGTATAGAAAATCTAATATGTCGATTTTTGTAGATTAAATATCAGATTTAGAAGAATATAACTTTTACGTGGGAAATTTCCAGCAAAAAGTCCAGTGAGGTATGGACTGAACAAAGTGAGTCTTATCAATCATATATATATGTATATATATAAATATACATATATGAATATATATATATATATATATATATATATATATATATATATATATATATATATATATATATATATATATATATGTATATATATACACATATGTATGTATATATATATATATATATATATATATATATATATATATATATATATATATATTCATATATATATTTATATATATATATATTTATATATGTATATATATATATATACATATATATATATATATATGAATATATATATATATATATATATATATATATATATATATATATATATATATATATATATATACATATATATGTATATATACATATATATATATATATATATATATATATATATATATATGAGTGTATATATGTAATTTACATAATCTAATTGACTGTAATTTGTCATGCCTTGAATTCAGAGGAAGATGTCCTTTCCCAATTAAGGTGATTGAGGTAGGGGAACAGGTAAAATGAGTATATCATTATTAATATTCTACCTTCTATCTTCATTAGGCTACATCAAAAAAATTAATTTCTTGATCGTGACTTGATATCGACAATGTAGCCTATCTACTTTTCCTTTCTACATAGCTCTTCTTTGTGTCTCCTACTCCGTCAACTGTCTGTAGAGAAAAACTATTTCATCGAAAGTGTAACAAAAACTTTCTATTGTTTTCGGCTCATCTTATCAAAAGAAGCATTGTTGAAATGTGGTTTATGGGTAAAGGAAAAAATAGGAAGCACCAGATTTTTTTTTTTTTTCAAATCTTCAATGAATTCATGGAATCAGTTGAGAAGGATAAGGGGTATAGAATAAATAGAGAGACGATTTTGTTATGGAACAGTGAATAGAATTTGAGGATATGTTGCACAAGAGAGGAGAGGGGCAGTTGCATCCATGTAAGAGCATTGGTAGGGTTGTAAAGAAGGAAATGAAAGAGAAATGAAGGGTAAATACCAAACACAGAGATGAGGAAGGGAATAGACAGTTCACGAAGAATAAAAACTTCTACGTGGAAATAAATGGAAAGAGAAAGATTAATTAGTAAATGTATATATCAAAGTAGTGCATGCAAAGTCAGAGATGCTGTTTGACATGAAGGCAGTCATAGGATGATTTAGGGAGGACATGTTTGGTAAGTTTGTCCTACCATTTGGGAGTCAAATGGCAAGACAGGATTAGAAATGAAATTATAAGAGAGATTACTTGAGTGCCATATGTGGATGAGATCATGATGTGGAGATGGAGATGGTTTGGGCATACTCTTCGCACTCCCCAAGAGAGATTAGTTCACCAAACTTTCAGCTGGGCTCCACAAGGCACTAGATGAGTTGAAAACCCAGGCTTACATGGCTGAGGACTATGAAGCGCGAAGTAAGAGATGATGAATGGAGAAGTATTGATTTAAAACCTCAAGATAGAAACGACAGGCGAAATCTAACTGAGGCCCTTTGCGTCAATGGGCGTGGGAGATGATGATGATGATGCTTGTTGATTGTGGAAGATAGAAAAATATGCACAGTTAACTGGTGGAAGACTTTATATATGTAGATTTGAGTAATCTGATAGACAGCTGTTGATTGGCTTTAAAATTAGTTCTCACTGTATGTTGGTGATAGTGATATTGAGTCTTTGGATTCCTAGGTATGCTTGTCTGAGAAAAGAATCCTATAAGGATGAACGAGACTAATAATGGTGTAATAGTATATCTAACACATGGCCTGGAAATATATCTGTAGCTCTTGAAATATTGATTTTGGTGAAATGATGTAAAAAAGGAAAATACGTTTTATTATTATTATTATTATTATTATTATTATTATTATTATTATTATTATTATTATTATTATTATTATTATTATTATTATTATTATTATTA
>NC_090735.1:5444899-5449899 GCF_036898095.1 Palaemon carinicauda
AGCCCAGTGAGGAAGGGAAATAAGGAAATAAATAAATGATGGGAAAACTAACAATAAATCATTCTAAAAACAGTAACAACGTCAAAATAGATGTCCTATATAAACTATTAACAACGTCAAAAACAGATATGTCATATATAAACAATAAAAAGACTCATGTCAGCCTGGTCAACATAGAAACATTTGCTCCAACTTTGAACTCTTGAAGTTCAACTGATTCAACTACCCGATTAGGAAGATCATTTCACAACTTGGTCACAGGTGGAATAAAACTTCTAGCATACTGTGTAGTATTGAGCCTCATGATGGAGAAGGCCTTGCTATTAGAATTAACTGCCTGACATTCAGCTTGATTGGCCTTTTCTTATCATATAAAACTCTTTTTACCTCCTACTTCCGCAATCTGTTTTTATTATTTTTGTCAACTTCAGCCACACTTCCTCCCTCTTGACTTATATCTAAATTGATGCACTTGTTTTGTAACTGAGCCCATACTTTCATGTATGGCTATCCTGTCCTTACCTTTCTTACTGTTCACCACTGCTTCGGTCTTAGCCATATTGACTCTCAAGACACCCCCCCCCCTCACGAAAGTCTCTTCCCATTGTACAACTCTACTCTGTAAGTCTACCTCAGAAAATATGGGAGAGGGGGCTTCCAAAGGGCGATTGCCCACATCCGCATCAGAATCTCTCACGGATGTTCCATTCTGTCGTTACAAGCTGAAATATCAAAAAACATCTTTAGTCTTTGTAGTTGTTATAACTTGTTTCAAAAGTGTATCACATAAAAATGGTTAATTTGGCCAATCATTAGTCTAATAAATATCACACCTTTATTTTCAGGAATAAACTGAAGAAATAATGAAACAATAGACAAAGCTCTCAAGCGATAGATAATCAGTTATTTCTCTCAAAATGTCTTTCTATTTGGGATAGAAATATAAATTTTTTCATGAATATTATCAACATTGAAATAGCCCAGTGAGGAAAGGAAATAAGGATATAAACTATAAGAGAAGTGAAGAAAGATTGATATAAAATATTTTAAGAACAGTTACAACATTTAGAAAATTCTTTCATATATAAAATATAGATCTTATAAAAACCAAGATAAAAATATATAAGACAGAATAGTGTGCCATTTGAATGTACCTCAACCTAGAGAACTCTAACCCAAGACAGTGAAATATAGTGGAGAGAATATAGATTTTACATACAGTCACATACTTGAAACATTAACTCTGACATGCAGATATATTATTCATAAAAACATGACATTTACATAAGATAGAATAGTGTGCCATTTGAATGTACCCCCAAGCAAGAGATCTCCAACCCAAGACAGGGGAATATAGTGGACAGAATATAGATTTTACATACAGTTATATATACTTGAAACATTAACTCTGATATGCAGATATGTTATTCACATAAACATAACATTTACATAAGACAGACTAGTGTGCTATTTGAATGTACCCCAACAAAGAGAACTCTAACCCAAGACAGTGGAATATAGTGGAGAGAATATAGATTTTACATAGTCACATACTTGAAACATTAACTCTGACAAACAGATATATTATTCAATAACATAACATTTACATAAGATAGACTAGTGTGCCATTTTAATGTACCCCCAAACAAGAGATCTCTAACCTAAGTCAGTGGAATATAGTGGAGAGAATATAGATTTTACATACAGTCACATACTTGAAACATTAACTCTGACATGCAGATATATCATTCATATGAACATAACATTTGCAAGCACGTTAGAAATATAATCGTTTATATTCCAGCTTGAATGCTCAAGTATCTATTCAAGAGTATTTTCATATAAATGTCTGTAAAGAAAATGAAAGTCTGAATTTTCCAGTTGAATTGCTACATCTCAGCTGCCTCATCTTAACATCCGTCTTTGAAGCGAGTCTTTTTAGAGGGCAATCAAATGTCGTCCACACCTGGAACATGCCCTTTAGGCATCCCAAGCCTATTCCAAATTTGATTCAGAAAAATCACTTACAAAATGTTCAACGCCACTCAAAAATGGGCTCACAATTCTCAAGACACCCATTTCTCGGATGCGTCTTCAACATACGCGTAGGTACATTGAATAGTTAAAAAAAAAAAAAACAAGTCTTGAATTATACATGTGTTGTAATAGAGTCCCAAGTTTTCTCTTGCCGTTTTTCTTGACTGGAAAGAATAAAGGAAAAGGGCAGACGATGAAAGGATGTTTTAGCTTCTCTTAGATCGTACTTTCATGTTTAAGAAGCTTCCAGTAGTTTGAGTTAAAGATAACGTTGTTTTAATAAGGTTTATACTAGTAAACTAGAAATATCTGGTTATGAACTATTAGTATAGAAAACTAAAAACAGAATGTAGAAAAAAAAAATATATTAAACAAATAGAATAGAGAATAATTTATCCCAATTACGAGCGAAAATGTTGAAGAAAGAATTTTCATATTACGCCTCTTCGCAATATCGTTAAAAAATTAAGGTTTCGCCTCAGCAAGGCTAAGCAACCTCTCCTCTCTCTCTCTCTCTCTCTCTCTCTCTCTCTCTCTCTCTCTCTCTCTCTCTCTCTCTCTCTCTCTCTCTCAGTTTTATTTAATACTTTTCCCAATCGACTTGACATAGACCCGACTAGAAAAAATTAAGGTGTCGTCTCTGCAAAATTAAGTAACCATCTCTCTCTCTCTCTCTCTCTCTCTCTCTCTCTCTCTCTCTCTCTCTCTCTCTCTCTCTCTCTCTCTCGTTTTTTTTCTAATACTTTCCCCAATTGCCTTGACATAGACCCGACTAGTCCTTCACAAATGTTCTCAAAACGAATAGGCTTACCTAATTCCCTCACCCATCGGCCCTCCGGGCATCGAAATGGCTAATCATTTTTGCCCATTATTATTATTATTATTATTATTATTACTTGCTAAGCTAAAACCCTAGCTGGGAAAGCAGGATGCTATAAGCCTAGGGGCCCCAACAGGGAAAATAGTTCAGTGAGAAAAGGAAACAAGGAAAAAAAAATATCTTAAGAACAGTAACAACATTAAAATAAATATTTCCTATATAAACTATAAACGTTTTAACAAAACAAAATGAAGAGAAACTAGATAGAATTGTGAGCCCCAGTGCACCCTCAAACAAGAGAACTCTAACCCAAGACAGTGAAAGACCATGGTACAGAGGCTATGGCACTACCCAAGACTAGAGAACAATTGTTTGATTTTGGAGTGCCCTTCTCCTAAAACAGTTGGTTACGATAGCTAAAGAGGCTCTTCTACTCTTACAAAGAGGAAAGTGGCTTCTGAACAATTAAGGTGCAGTGGATAACCCCTTGGGTGAAGAAGAATTGTTTGATAATCTCAGTGTTGTCAGGTGTATGCGGACAGAGGAGAATCTGTAAAGAATAGACCAGACTATTTGGTGTATGTGTAGGCAAAGGGAAAGTTAATCGTAACAAGAGAGAAGGATCCAATGAAGTACTGTCTGGCCAGTTAAAGGACCCCATAACTCATAGCGGCAATATCTCTACAGGCGGCTGGTGCCCTGGCCAACCTACTACCTTAACCATATAACAGATGTCATCTTCCTTAGCATGAGGGTAACTCATTTTCACAAATTAATGTAAATTGTAAATAATGGGTAAACTGTGAGTATTTCATGAAGTATGCAAGGTATTGAAAATTATATTACCCTCGAATAAAGTTGTTCTCTAAGTCTTGGGTAGTGCCATAGCCTCTGTACCATGGTCTTTCAATGTCTTGGGTTAGAGTTCTCTTTCTTGAGGGTACACTCGGGGACGATATTCTATCTTATTTCTCTTCCTCGTGTTTTGTTAAAGTTTTTATAGTTTATATAGGAAATATTTTTTTAATCTTACTGTTCTTAAAATATTTTATTATTCCTTGTTTCCTTTCCTCACTGAGATATTTTCCCTGTTGGAACCCTTAGGCTTATAGCATCCCACTTTTAAAACTAGTGTTTTAGCTTAGCAAGTAATACTGATAATAATAGCAATACTGTTATGTTTGCTGTATATAATTTTCTTTCGTTGTTATTGTTTTGCTATTTTTTCATGCCAAATCACCATGAATATGAGACACTGAAGTAGATATATTTATATATTCATATGATCATTTTTTTATTGGTTGCTTTCTCATGTAACAAATATACCCTGGAAAATATCCAGCCAACTAGAGGGATGATGAGAAAGAGAATAACAATGTGAATGGCTCGATTAATTAAAGAGGGAGGAAGAACTACCCGTGCAAAAAACTCCCCCCCCCCCCACCCCAGCCGTCAGAGGTTAGATGGTATATGATGATCAGTTTAACTTATGGAAATCTGGTAAAGACTGAACAACGCACAATATGCTGAAATTCTAGACTGAGTACTGATACCAACGGTTAATACGCAGCTGATCCTGGAACTGGAATCTATATACCTTGTTCTGGATAAATGCCTCATCCATAATTCAAGATTAGTAAGACATTGGTTAGACTATATGGATTGATGTATGGTAGTCCACATAAGGAAAATTAAAAGATAATGTACAGTATATATATGGATATGCTCTACAGTCTCGTTCGCTACTGGACCTCTTCTTAGAGCGTTTATTAAGAAAGGCTCTAAGAAGAGGTCCACCTTGAATGAATTGGACTAGACGTGAAGCAGCAATCGTAGAAAACGTTACGCAGAATACTAATAGAAAACGTCAGATCAAACGTTTATAAACTTGCTGAGAGAAATCAAACGTTGAGAAATTAGCTGAGAGAAATCAATCGTTGAGAAATTAGCTGAGAGAAATCAAACGTTGATAAACTAGCTGAGAGAAATCAAACGTTGATAAACTTGCTGAGAGAAATCAAACGTTGATAAACTAGCTGAGAGAAATCAAACGTTGAGAAATTAGCTGAGAGAAATCTAACGTTTATAAACTTGCTGAGAGAAATCAAAGGTTGATAAACTAGCTGAGAGAAATCAAACGTTG
>NC_090735.1:5454899-5459899 GCF_036898095.1 Palaemon carinicauda
GAGGCAAAATATTTCAAGCCCTGTCCACACGATCGAGCATGGTCAACGGGCAAACAGTGATACCAGACCCTCATTAGTTAGTGATAATGAAGGTTGATTACCTCAGAAGCGGGAAAACAAGAGGGATCTGGCATCAATGTTGCCAGATCACTCCCTTTGGTTTTCCCGCTCCTGACGTCATCAAACCATTATCATCACTACCTATTGAGGTATGGTATTACCGTCTGCCCGTTGACCATGCTCGATCGTGTGGACAGGGCTTAACACTCTTGTTGTTAAATTTGTCCCGTACGCCATATATCTCAGAGCCAAAATATTTAAAGACTAGTCATTTAGCTTATTACAGAAGGCCATAAGTCTACCCACTCACTCGACAACACAGATTGACAAATTAGGTACCAGTCTACAGTTTAGGCACACCCACTTTCCTTATTATCCGGAAGGATACTCAATATATCCAACTTCCCTCCCTGGTTGAAGTCCTTTCAAGAGTACTGTCGTTTCATTACATTTAAAGTTTGATACAGATTTCCAAGCGCTTTTCAAGTTCGAATATTGAAGCCCAGATGAAATATGTAAAAATAGAATTAACAGTTTATTGTTCATCTTTCGCAGAACGGCTAAAACTATACTTTAACAAACTAGGAAGGTCAACACCATTAAGGTTTGTTATTTAGTCATTAAAATTGACGTATTAATTTAATTTTCTCTATTGTGTTTATATACCTTCCCAAATGTCTGTACTTATACCCATGTGGAGAGGTCAGCATGCTGTTTCCTTTATTACATACCTTCTCAAATAACTGTACTTATACTCATGTCGAGAAGTCAGCAAGCAGTTTCCTTTATTACAAAGCCAAGACACATTCTTAAAACCAGTCTTAATTTTTTACGAAAAACTGCTAAAACAGTTTTTAGTTTTGATGAAATATGGCTAAATTTATCTGGTTATGTTCAATTTCATACCTCAAAACCCATAATTAAACAAGTTACTCTATTCCAACATACTTCAGAAATAACTTAAAACAGGACAACTACAAAATAGTAAGGATAGAAAATTCATTTTAATAGATAAAATAATTAATCAAGAATCTGGTTCAAACAATGATAAATTTTACTTTAATCTATTCAAATCTCGTCAAATCAACCAAAATAAGTTCAAATTATCTCCAGAATCTAGCTTTCCAGGATTTTATCTGCCAGAGCCACAAAAAAATAGCAAAAAATTTCAGTAATGTTTCATGAAATTGCTAGCGTCCAGTCCTTTCCGAAAGAATGTCACCATTAAAATGATCAAATAAGCTTTTTAGTTTAACCAGCAACCCATTTACCTGAATTTCTAACAATTTGTTTGTCAATCTTCCAATACAAGCTGTACTTTCAAAAACTCAATTGGACATTATCCAAATAAGGAAGCAATTTTAGTAGCAATCTTGTGTTTAAAGAAAATCTTTTAGAGAGTTCCAGTAACAATCTTCTGCCAAACCAAAACCGTCAGAGGTAGGTATTGAAGTTTCGGATTCCTGGAATTTATTCGTAAAATCATTTCATACCGAAGTAGCGCCATCCCAATCTGAAAAGTATCAAGTATCAGAAATGTTTCAGGTAAAAAGTAAATTATCCCTACATAGTGCGAATGACTTTTCTAAAACTTTTAATATTCAATGGTATTTAATGGTAAAATAACCAATTTTCGCTTAAACAATGCATAAAGCCATTTACTTTAACTTATCCATTTACTGTAAAACTTAGCCATTTACTTTAGAATTTAGATTAAGATATAAAATCTGAAATAGGGAATAGAATTTAACGAAAAACAAAGTTAAAAAATAATTACTTTTAAATTAATGCTCAACAGGTCTTATGCAAACTATGGAACCTAAATAATCAGAACAAACTTGACCACTCACCTCAAACTTAAAACTAAGGTAAAAACAAGCCTCCCCATAGCGCACGGCAGACCTTATTTTTAGGTCTACCATGCGCTATAGGGAACGTCCCTCCCACGATTGGGGGCGCCGCCCCCAATCGGGGAGGACTGGCTTGCTTGGGATTGAATTTAAAGAATGGAAGTATGAAGCAATGCTCACCTTTTAGTTCAGACTGAAAAAATACTTCACCACATTCCAGCGTTGTCAACAGTCATTAAGTATTTGGAAGACATGTGGGTTAGTATGTAGACAATTGATAATACAGGTAACGCCAGCTGTTAATGAAGAGGGGTGTCCCATCCATATTAAAAGATTGAAATGCACAGGTAACAGGAGTTACCCAGACTTTTCTTTCCTGAAAGTAAGAAATAAACAAAATTAACGATATTCAAAAATAGACCGGGAAGTCTAAAGACAAGATATTGGAACAGTATAAATTAAATATATCACCAGACCTCTAATAAACAACAAACTATATTAAAGCATTAGAATATTAGAAAACTGTAATTCAACTTATCTTTACTTAGGGAAAAAAAAAAAAAAAGAAGAAGAAGACCGGAAAGTCAAGACGACAAATTGATACAGTATACATGAATTAAATATATCAACAGAGCCTCCAATAAACACCTAACTACATAAAAAATCAAGAATCTTAGTAAACCCGAAATAAACAACTTAACTTACCAACTACACGGACCGCGAGTAATCTAGCATTACCGGATACCACCAGCCACCCAACTGTGAGAAGAACGGACAAGACAGCATTAGAAAGCTTCGATATGTCAAGCCAGGACTCTAAACCGGGGAAAGGCAGTAACTATCACTCACCTGATCCATTTTTTAAAAGAAAACTTTACGACGGGGGAGACTGAGAGCTATTTTTACAGAATAATAGACTTAATTCTTAGAACTACAATGCGTTCGATTTACCCCATTTTTCAACTATCTGGCTTTATTAAAATACATGTGGAATAGAGGCGTGTGTTTGAATATATATATATATATATATATATATATATATATATATATATATATATATATATATATATATATATATATATATATATATGTGTGTGTGTGTGTGTGTGTGTATATATATTTGTATATATATAGTTATATATATATATATATATATATATATATATATATATATATATATATATATTATATATATATATATATATATAGAGAGAGAGAGAGAGGAGAGAGAGAGAGAGAGAGAGAGAGAGAGAGAGAGAGAGAGAGAGAGAGAGAGAGATATGTATATACACACACACACGCACACACACACATATATATATACATATATATATATATATATATATATATATATATATATATATATATATATATATATATATATATATATATATATAGAGAATATGTATATATATATACAGTACATACATTTTATATATAGTATATATATACTATATATATAGAATATGTATATATATACATTATATATATTATATATAGTATATATACATACTATATATAAAGAATATGTATATATATATATATATATATATATATATATATATATATATATATATATATATATATATATATAATACTCATACATATAATTATACGCGCAGATAGTATATAGCTGTGTAATACCTATGCGCATGTGTGAGTATGCACGTACTGTATATATGCAGCATGTAAATATACATCCAATTATTATAAACTACATTTGTGGTGTTTAAATATCCAATACACAATTGATGTAGTTTTATGGATCTATTCCACATCTGAATGACTTCTATCCAAGGAATCTAACTTTTGTTATCTTATCCGATAAGATAAACTTTTTTCTGATAGAACGGATTTAATGCTACATCTTTAGAGGCTTTTAGCACTTTTAAACTCGAGTTTATAGTCAATTTCTTTTAGCGAGGCAAATTTGCCCAGACTCGCAACGGTGCCCTTTTAGCTCGGAAAAGTTTCCTGATCGCTGATTGGTTAGAATTATATTTTCAAGCCAATCAGCGATCAAGAAACTTTTCCGAGCTAAAAGGGCACCGGATCGCTGATCTGGTTAGAATTATCTTGTCCAACCAATCAGCGATCAGGAAACTTTTCCGAGCTAAAAGGGCACCGCTGCGAGTCGGTGCAAATATGCCTCGCTAAAAGAAATTGACTATAGTTTCGAGGATTTCCTGCTATACCAGATTATAAATGAATACCAGATAAATCATCAAAAGTTTAATAAACAACTTTTGAATTGACAATATAGAGTTTAAAAAGCATTGTATTAGTTCAGAAAAATTGTGGATGAATTGCATATGATGTTATGATGGGCTGCGAATATAGGGAATGAGAGAGAGAGAGAGAGAGAGAGAGAGAGAGAGAGAGAGAGAGAGAGAGAGAGAGAGAGAGAGAATGCGTATGTTTGTGAGTGTTTCCAGTTATGTAAAAATGTGAAAGAGGACTTTTTGTGTGTTTGTACATGAGAAATATGTTGAGCCTAAATGCGCAATTTTATGTGTAGGAGAGAGAGAGAGAGAGAGAGAGAGAGAGAGAGAGAGAGAGAGAGAGAGAGAGAGAGAGAGAGAGAGAATGCCCCATTTTCTGTAAAGTGTAAATGAACTTGTAAACTTGTGTCTCTGGCATTCGCTGTATTATGAACCAGCTTCTCTGTATCTATCCAGCTTACGTTTGACTTTTCAATTCTAAATATTTTCTTTCACCATCTCTATTTTTACATGAATATCATGGCAAATGCCAGTATCTTCTTTGAAGAATTTAATGAACTCATTGAGTGATTATCATGGAGAAATATGAATTAATTATTTGTGGAGACTTCAATCTTTGGATGGATGACGCATCAAATCCTGATGCTTCAGCATTTACTGAGTTATTGGAATCGTATCAATTGGTGAATAATGTTGACTGTGCAACTACTTTAACAGAACGAACAGGATAAAATGACAGTGGAGGTCCTGTAGAGAGTAGTGTTCTCCTGCTGGTATAGGACCAGAAAAACAGCCGTCAAAGTAAAAGTAAATTTTGGTGATAAGAAAATATTCTGAAAACATTAGTTTATCATGTTAGGAAAACTAT
>NC_090735.1:5464899-5492399 GCF_036898095.1 Palaemon carinicauda
AGCCAATGCTGGAAAGAACTGCACTTAGCTCTCATTCCACTCTCATAGCCAATGCTGGAAAGAACTGCACTTAGCTCTCATTCCACTCTCATAGCCAATGCTGGAAAGAACTGCACTTAGCTCTCATTCCACTCTCATAGTCAATGCTGGAAAGAACTGCACTTAGCTCTCATTCCACTCTCATAGTCAATGCTGGAAAGAACTGCACTTAGCTCTCATTCCACTCTCATAGTCAATGCTGGGAAAAACTGCACTTAGCTCTCATTCCACTCTCATAGTCAATGCTGGGAAAAACTGCACTTAGCTCTCATTCCACTCTCATAGTCAATGCTGGAAAGAACTGCACTTAGCTCTCATTCCACTCTCATAGTCAATGCTGGAAAGAACTGCACTTAGCTCTCATTCCACTCTCATAGTCAATGCTGGGAAAAACTGCACTTAGCTCTCATTCCACTCTCATAGTCAATGCTGGGAAAAACTGCACTTAGCTCTCATTCCACTCTCATAGTCAATGCTGGAAAGAACTGCACTTAGCTCTCATTCCACTCTCATAGTCAATGCTGGAAAGAACTGCACTTAGCTCTCATTCCACTCTCATAGTCAATGCTGGAAAGAACTGCACTTAGCTCTCATTCCACTCTCATAGCCAATGCTGGGAAGAACTGCACTTAGCTCTCATTCCACTCTCATAGCCAATGCTGGAAAGAACTGCACTTAGCTCTCATTCCACTCTCATAGCCAATGCTGGAAAGAACTGCACTTAGCTCTCATTCCACTCTCATAGCCAATGCTGGAAAGAACTGCACTTAGCTCTCATTCCACTCTCATAGCCAATGCTGGAAAGAACTGCACTTAGCTCTCATTCCACTCTCATAGCCAATGCTGGAAAGAACTGCACTTAGCTCTCATTCCACTCTCATAGCCAATGCTGGAAAGAACTGCACTTAGCTCTCATTCCACTCTCATAGTCAATGCTGGAAAGAACTGCACTTAGCTCTCATTCCACTCTCATAGTCAATGCTGGAAAGAACTGCACTTAGCTCTCATTCCACTCTCATAGTCAATGCTGGAAAGAACTGCACTTAGCTCTCATTCCACTCTCATAGTCAATGCTGGAAAGAACTGCACTTAGCTCTCATTCCACTCTCATAGCCAATGCTGGGAAAAACTGTACTTAGCTCTCATTCCACTCTCATAGCCAATGCTGGAAAGAACTGCACTTAGCTCTCATTCCACTCTCATAGTCAATGCTGGAAAGAACTGCACTTAGCTCTCATTCCACTCTCATAGTCAATGCTGGAAAGAACTGCACTTAGCTCTCATTCCACTCTCATAGTCAATGCTGGAAAGAACTGCACTTAGCTCTCATTCCACTCTCATAGCCAATGCTGGAAAGAACTGCACTTAGCTCTCATTCCACTCTCATAGTCAATGCTGGAAAGAACTGCACTTAGCTCTCATTCCACTCTCATAGTCAATGCTGGGAAGAACTGTACTTAGCTCTCATTCCACTCTCATAGTCAATGCTGGGAAGAACTGTACTTAGCTCTCATTCCACTCTCATAGTCAATGCTGGGAAGAACTGTACTTAGCTCTCATTCCACTCCCATAGCCAATGCTGGGAAGAACTGTACTTAGCTCTCATTCCACTCTCATAGCCAATGCTGGAAAGAACTGCACTTAGCTCTCATTCCACTCTCAAGCCAATGCTGGAAAGAACTGTACTTAGCTCTCATTCCACTCAAATAGTCAATGCTGGGAAGAACAAAACAATGGCTGCAGAAAAAGGTTACTGACAATTATACTTTATAAAGAGAATTACACTGTTAAAAAACCGTAATTCTAATCGGAAATTCTCCGTAAAAATATACCGTTCTCAGCCGTATTTCAGTGAAACACAGGCGACTGAAATTTTTTACCCTAGTTTGTTATTATCTTTTACGTGTTGGTGACCGTAATATCACTCTCTCTCTCTCTCTCTCTCTCTCTCTCTCTCTCTCTCTCTCTCTCTCTCTCTCTCTCTCTCTCTAGATATGTCTTGATATGCTGTGTTATTTTAAGGAATCCTCAATAAAACTGCTTGATTCTACCTTGATTGATGCTTAAGTCTCTCTCTCTCTCTCTCTCTCTCTCTCTCTCTCTCTCTCTCTCTCTCTCTCTCTCTCTCTCTCTTTGTAACAAAAACTATACTCACACTTTAAAATGTGTTCTTCTAGGTTATAAAAATTAATCTTTTCCAATACATTCGTTTTTAAAAGAGTAAAAATCGTGGAATAAATGTTGCCACGCATCTCCATTATTTTCTTTTTCGGCATATTTTCAACAGTATACCAGAATTATTTATGTACCCATAGTTACGTCTTTCTCTTTAGTCTTACGATCATACATGCATTAGACATTATTCAAAATGACTCAGTAAGAAATCAAATTAACAACATACTTGAATATCTAAATATCTAATGGCTAGAGACCAATGCATACTTTAGGCAATGGGACTTATTCTATAATAAAAGTCTGGCAACATTTATACCAGGATTCTTACTGTTTTAAAAACGGATATATTGACGTAAAGAGTGAGATTACGGTCACTAACTCGTAAAAGATGATAATAAAGTAAGTTAAAATTACGGTCGCCTGTATTTTACTGAAATACGGTTGAGAACAGTATATTTCTATGGAGAATATCCAATTAGAATTACAGTTTTTTTTTATTGTTTTTTTCTAACAGCGTAGTGAGTATCCTATCATTTACTAATTTTTCAAGATGATATCTCATGACACGGTAGTAGGTTGACCAGGGCACCAGCCGCCCGTTGAGATACTACGGCGAGAGAGTTATGGGGTCCTTTGACTGGCCAGACAGTACTACATTGGATCCCTCTCTATGGTTACGGTTCTTTCTCTTTGCCTACACAGACACCGAATAGTCCGGCCTATTCTTGACAGATTCTCCTCTGTCTTCATACACCTGACAACACTGAGATTACCAAACAATTCTTCTTCACCCAAGGGGTTAATTACTGCACTGTAATTGTTCAGTGGCTACTTTAATCTTAGTAAGGGTAGAAGAGACTCTTTAGCTATGGTAAGCAACTCTTCTAGAAGAAGGACACTCTAAAATCAAACCATTGTTCTCTAGTCTTGGGTAGTTCTCTTGCTTGAGGGTGCACTCAGGCACACTGTTCTATCTAGTTTCTCTTCCTCTTGTCTTGTTAAAGTTTTTATAGCTTATATAGGAAATATTTATTTTAATGTTATTATTCTTAAAATATTTTATTTTTCCTTGTTTCCTTTCCTCACTGGGCTATTTTCCCTGTTAGGGCCCCTGGGCTTATAGCATCCTGTTTTTCCAAATAGGGTTGTAGCTTAGCATTTAATAATAATAATAATAATAATAATAATAATAATAATAATAATAATAGGAGATCAAAGTAACATACCTAGATATCTAATGGCTAGGGGACAATACATACCTTTGGGTAATGGGACTTATTTGAATAACGGCGAGAATCATATAATTTACTTGTCTTTTTATTTGTTTACTCTATTGAATTTCCACAATAACTTTGCGTTAAGGTAATTTGCGGTCCACCAATTAGATAAAAACCTTCAAAATTGGATTATCCGTTGACGAATTTCAACAGCTAAAGTAAGTTTTAATTTTTATGGATTATTGAATCAATGTTATTATTATTATTATTATTATTATTATTATTATTATTATTATTATTATTATTATTATTATCCAAGCTACAACCCTAATTGGGAAAACAAGATGCTATAAGCCTAAGGGCTCTAACTAGGAAAAATAGCCCAGCGAGGAAAGGAAATAAGGAAATAACTAAATGATGAGAGTAAATTAACAATATATCATTCTAAAAACAGTAACAGCATCAAAACAGATATGTCCTATATTAACTATTAACAACGTCAAAAACCGATATGTTATATATAAACAATAAAAAGACTCATGTCAGCCTGGTCAACATAAAAACATTTGCTTCAACTTTGAACTTTTGAAGATATTAATAAAACCTAATAATTAAGATGTAATACGCATTAGTAAAAAGATATTATCATAATCTTTCTTAATACCAAATAGAAAAAAAATAACTTTGTACGCATTATCAATAATAAAATTCATGATATCCAAGAGGGTTATTATTATTATTATTATTATTATTATTATTATTATTATTATTATTATTATTATTATTATTCCTTGCTAAGCTACAACCATAGTTGGAAAAGCAGGATGCTATAAGCCCAGGGGCTCCAACAGGGAAAATAGCCCAGTGAGGAAAGGAAACAAGGAAAATTAAAATATCTTAAAAACAGTAACAAAAAAAAATATAAAAACTTTAACAAAACAAGAGGAAGAGAAATAAGATAGAATAGTGTGCCCGAGTGTACCCTCAAGCAAGAGAACTCTAACCCAAGACAGTGGAAGACCATGGTACAGAGGCTATGACACTACCAAGATTAAAGAACAATGGTTTGATTTTGGAGTGTCCTTCTCCTAGAAGAGCTGCTTACCATAGCTAGAGTCTCTTCTACCCTTACCGAGAGGAAAGTGGCTACTGAACAATTAAAGTGCAGTAGTTAATCCCTTGTATGAAGAATTGTTTGGTAATGTCAGTGTTGTCAGGTGTATGAGGATAGAGAAGAATCTGTAAAGAATAGGCCAGACTATTCGGTGTATGTGTAGGCAAAGGGAAAATCAAGCGTAACCAGAGACAAGGATCCAATGTAGTACTGTCTGGCCAGTCAAAGAACCCCATTACTCTCTAGTGGTAGTATCTCAATGGGTGGCAGGTGCCCTGGCCAACCAACTACTATAATTGTGGTGTTTATTAGTTAATTCAACTCATTTTCTTTTATGAGTGATCATATTTTTCATTTACTTTTCTTAGGAACTGCACCTTCCTCGTCATCCAGTTTTCTATAATAAATCTACTCTGTTAGCAATACCTTGTTCTTTTCACAAGCTTTGCTTTATAATTCGATGCTCTTTCGTGTTTCACAATTGTACTCAGAAACTTTATCATCAATCTAAAACATTTAAAACTTAACTTGAATACTTGTTGCAAGGAGGCCGAAAATATGCAATTGTACTCAGAAAATTTATCATCATTCTGAAACATTTAAAACTTAACATGGATTCTTATTGCAAGGAGGCTCAGATATATATATAATCACCAGTATCAGTAAATGACTTTTAAGAAACATCTTTGGAAGCAACAGTTAGATGCGATGCTATGAAAATAGTTTTTTTTTTTTTTTTTTTTTTTTTTTTTTTTTTGTTTTTTTTTTTTTAAGATGAAATGAATCGTAGAACCCCATTAATAAATGAAAAATAACTTTCAGACGATTTTCCGGCATGAACTATTTTTTTGAGAAGTTAGACTAGATTTATTTCTAAAACCAAGAAGAACGCATTTTAAAGCGTAAATATAATTTCTGTTATAAAATGATTTTCTAGAGAGAGAGAGAGAGAGAGAGAGAGAGAGAGAGAGAGAGAGAGAGAGAGAGAGAGAGAGAGGGAGGGAGAATTGATAAGCATTATCAATTAACGCCGTATCAGGCAATACTGTTACTTCAAGAATGTATAATATATCTCCCCCGTCGAAAATGTCTGCTTCATTCGCCAAGTCTATATCCCGTCCATCCTTTGCATCTTATCTACGTTTCCCCTTCAAGGTTTTTCCCCTCATCTGCATCCCAAATCACGGTACTCTATCCTTTCCTCGTTCCCCTTTTCTCTTTTAGCTCTCGCATCTCCAATTCCTTGCCTTTGTTCCTCTTGCTTCATCCCCGCACTTCAGACCGTGGTAATACTCGACGTCGGAACCAGACGGTCTCCGCATGTCCTTTAGATCAAGAGTTCGTAGTTGCTGGAATTTCCCCTGGGAGGTCGTGAGGTTTGCTGGAGTCGAGGGGCGTGGGAGGGGGGTTGTGGGGCTCTCTTAGAGGAGGGGGTTTAAGGGGAAGCCTTAAAAGGGGGGGGGGGGGGGTGGCTTAAAGAGGGGGGTGGAGTGATGAGAAGGGACACACGGGGAATGGAATAGTAAGAAAAGGAGCAGCAAAAGGTTTGCTGGAGTCGAGCCGTGAGGGAGGGAGGGGGGTTTGTGAGGGCGTCTTGGAGGAGAGGGGTTTAAGAGAGGGGGCCTTGAGGAAGGGGGGAGTGATGAGAAGGGACAGACGGGGAATGGGAATAGTAAGAAAGGTAGCAGCAATGGCTTTGCTGCCAGAAATACTTAATCCGGACACGTTCTTTCACTGCAAGAGGTTTCATGGTAAATCTATCATGATGCTGAGACCATCGTATTGTTTGTTTTCCATTAGACGTCTTCTTCTTTTCGTGACCTTGAATGGCAATGACCCTGGACAGATATTTTTGGTTTAAATGCGTGCAAAATTTGATTACAACGGTCACTCGGTAGAGCGCATACCTTCGCCTATATCATGTTGTATATCATAAGATAGGCAATTGAATTATGCACATTTTGGCACAAGTTTAATGCAAATCAGATAACAAAATGGCCACTATATGGTAGAAAAAGACTGTTTCTTCACCCGTTCGTGACCTTGGCCTTGACCTTTGACCCAAACGCTCTCAAAATCTAATCGAATTTTCATGGATCATGGCCAATGATACCACCAAATTTCATAAGATTCGGTCGAATTGTTTTTGAAATAAGGGAATTATAAACACACAAACAGATATAAAAATACAAGAATACACGCCTATCAAAACATGACCTTCGCAACGAAGTTGGCGAAGGTAATAAGTATGAACAAATTCTAAATAACAGGAAAAGATATACTACGCATTTTGAGTGTGTCAAAGACTCACTCACACACACACACACACACACACACACACACACACACATATATATATATATATATATATATATATATATATATATATATATATATATATATATATATATATATATATATATATAACACACACACACACACACACACACACACATATATATATATATATATATATATATATATATATATATATATATATATATATATATATATATATATATATATATATAAACAATAAATATACTTGTTTAAAGTGGGGTTCCAGGGCCGCCCATGATTGGCAGATGCAAGGGACGGTGACATTGCCATAACAAGTAGGACAATGCCCTAGATCAGTGGTTCTTAACCTCTTTTAGTGTTCGCACCCTTTTAAAATCAGCAGTCAGTTCTCGTACCCCCCCCCCCCAGGAATCTGAATATATGAAAAAGCTAAAAATACAAATTTGATGTAATAATAAAACCTTTTTTTTATTCAACATTCATTAATACAGCTTAAAGTTCTTTCAAGAGAAAAAAATTATGAGTATGTATCAACAAGAATATCTTTTCTTTATTTGGTTCAAAATTACATTATATTTTGCCTGTACTGCACTGTAAACCTAATGACTTCGTTGTTGCTGTTCTTTTTCTCAATAATGGCATCAAATCTTGGTGTCTTAGTACTGAGTGCTACTCGCATGTTGAGTTCTGAATTCAGCCGATTTCTGCTTTTCGTTTTGATGTGAAGTAGACAAGAAAATCCTTGCTCAAGCAAGTAAGTAGTTGCAAAGGGTACTAGCACTTCGAGTGCTTTCGTTGCTAGTGTAGGGTATGCTTCCAGCTGAGAAGCCAAGAAGTGGTCCAGCTGACTATTGGTAAACTCCATTTGGATTCCATGATTGTGTCTCATGTCGATGAGATGTTCTTTGATGCTGCCATCATCATCAACATCTTCCAAATTCTGCATGAAAGGGTTCAAGATCCAGATATTACAGGCTTGTAACTCTCCACATGAGAAGTAACCGTCAAAGGAAATACACAGCATCTGCATATATTCAACAATTTTTGCAACAAAGTTTGGAGGCAGGGTAGAATTTTCTGTGACTGTCTCTTCACACGCTTTATCCACAAGACTAGTTTTTCTTGAATGCAGCCACTTTCTCGCTTGCAGTCACAATGTTAAGTCCCCTTCCCTGCAAAGAGTGATAGAGTTCACTGAGTGCTGAAAACACATCAGCCAAGTAGGCAAGCATCTGAACAAAACTATGGTCATTGAAATGTATGGCCAGTTCTTGTACCCATTCATGGAGAAAATGGTGAATTTCTCCTCGTTCATCCAAATCACATACGTGTACCCCGGACTCGAGTTTGTTGCAACTTTATCCCTTCATTGGGAAAATAGAAAATAGTTTTTTTTTTTTTCTTTTTTAGGAAAAAAATATAAAGCGTAGGTAAAAACATATATTTTCTTCAATATTTCACAGGTATCCTCGCACCCCTTAGGAACCAGGTTCGCAACCCCTAGGGGTGCGAGCACCCCCGGTTAAGAACCCCTGCCCTAAATACAGACCATAAATACATATGATCAGCGCCGAAGCCCCTCTTCACCCAGTCTAGGACCAGGGAGGGCCAGGTGAAAGCTGTTGATGACTCAGCAGGTAGACCTAAAAACTTTCCATTCTTGGCTCACAAGGATGGTGAGGTTGCAGACACTAAAGCAACTAACGAGTTTGACTGGGACTCGAACGTCAGTTTGGCGATCACCAGGCAAGGACGTTATCACATATGCCACATTGGAGTTGATTCCCCAACATTCAACATATTTTGATAAACAAATACCGCTGTTGTTATAGCTATATCTGCATTCAGAATTTTACTTGCTCATTTTATCATATTCTTAAACTTCATGCCACTCACATCCACAATTCGAAACCACATCAACTTCTAGGTTTTTTTTTTTTTTTTTTTTTTTTTTTTTTTTTTTTTTTTTTTTTTTTCGCAAAATCCAATTTGTCCATTTTGCCACAATCACTACACCTAAGTTTACTCGCCAGATTCTTTGCCCCATTTTTCGATACAAAAAGGATTTCGTCATCCTTATTCTCCTCACGTAAACAGTGTTCCTTCACACTGATATAATTTCCCATGAGTTTATTCTTTCTCTCGCCACTTGATCGAGGAATTTCTTCCTGTTTATTTTCATCTAATTGAACACAATCTTCCTCGATTTAAGGAGGCAAATCTTCATCATTATATAACATGAAATAGAAATCATCTTCACTAATCATCTTATCTTTTAAGCCATGTGTTTGCGCAACGTTTGTTTCATGAAATACGTTTGCTGGAATATGAAACGTTTCGCTCGGTCCCGGCAATGTTTTGAACGTCCCACGATCAGCTGATTCCACTACGCTTCATTTCTGCAGAACTGCCAACTCACTCTCCATGTGACATAATCTTTCTTTGATTGTGAAATGAGCAAATGCTTATTAGTTCATTCAATCCTCCACCTGTTGATATAAGATAAAAGGAAAATGATTCCAAAAATAACGTAAATGAGGCAGCCACCAGCAAACAACTCAACACAAATCATTTGGCACAAACAGATTTCAAGCACTTACTGGAAAGGTTTCCGTTTATTTTCTCATACGGTACTTCTATAAACTGTGTTGCCTAATACAGAGAACGTGTATATATATATATATATATATATATATATATATATATATATATATATATATATATATATATAAATGCATGTATATAGATACATATATACATACACATACACACACACACACACACACATATATATATATATATATATATATATATATATATATATATATACACATATGTATATATATACATATATATATATATATATATATATATATATATATATATATATATATATATATATATATATATATATATATATATATATATATATATACATGTCTGAGGCCCAAAATGTCTATTTTATAGGCTACCGATGGGCTTGATACATTAATTCCCTTTTCTACTTATTTTGATAATAAATGAATATCAACATCAAGGATCCCCAATGCTTCATTGACTGCTATTATGGCCTGATCGAGAGGTATAGCTCTTCCTAGCATCAGTCTGCTTCTGCGACTTCTTCACCCTTGTTCTCTGAGAGTAGGCATTTGCAGAGAACAACCCTCTTTCACTCGTGTTTTTTGGGGGAAGATTTTATAATAAATATCAGTATCAAGGATCCCTAATGCTTTATTGACTGCTGTTGTGGCCTGATCGATAGGCATAGATCTTCCTAGCATCACTCTGCTTCTGCGACTTCTTCATCATTGGCCTCTGATTTGCAGAGAACAACCCTCCGTCACTTTTGTTTTTGAGAGAATGGGGCAGGGGGTGTGGGGCGTGGTAATTTCAATATAGATGTTCCTAGGGGCAATACTCATGAGTGGAGTACTCGGATGGTTGATACCCCCTTTTTTCTATTTTCTGCTAAATGGCCAACACCAACTATATTGCGACGACTGTGCGGTACCCTTAACAGAGATGCAATCGGTGATCGATGTGGTAACGTCCCTGACTGGTGATTGCCAGACTGGGGTTCGATTCCCGCTCAAACTCATTAGCGTTAACAACCATCTTGATAACTGGTACCTTTATGATCTTAATCATGAGAAATGTATGATTGAAAACGCTAACAACCATCTACCTTTATGTTATCAGTCATGAGAAATGTATGATTGAAAACGCTAACAACCATCTTGATAACTGGTACCTTTATGAACTCAATCATGAGAAATGTATGATTGAAAACGCTAACAACCATCTTGATAACTGGTACCTTTATGATCTCAATCATGAGAAATGTATGATTGAAAACGTTAACAACCATCTACCTTTATGTTATCAGTCATGAGAAATGTATGATTGAAAACGCTAACAACCATCTTGATAACTGGTACCTTTATGTTATCAGTCATGAGAAATGTATGATTGAAAACGCTAACAACCATCTTGATAACTGGTACCTTTATGATCTCAATCATGAGAAATGTATGATTGAAAACGCTAACAACCATCTACCTTTATGTTATCAGTCATGAGAAATGTATGATTGAAAACGCTAACAACCATCTTGATAACTGGTACCTTTATGATCTCAATCATGAGAAATGTATGATTGAAAACGCTAACAACCATCTTGATAACTAGTACCTTTATGATCTCAATCATGAGAAATGTATGATTGAAAACGCTAACAACCATCTTAGTAACTGGTACCTTTATGATCTCAATCATGAGAAATGTATGATTGAAAACGCTAACAACCATCTACCTTTATGATCTCAATCATGAGAAATGTATGATTGAAAACGCTAACAACCATCTTGATAACTGGTACCTTTATGATCTCAATCATGAGAAATGTATGATTGAAAACGCTAACAACCATCTTGATAACTGGTACCTTTATGATCTCAATCATGAGAAATGTATGATTGAAAACGCTAACAACCATCTACCTTTATGATCTCAATCATGAGAAATGTATGATTGAAAACGCTAACAACCATCTTGATAACTGGTACCTTTATGATCTCAATCATGAGAAATGTATGATTGAAAACGCTAACAACCATCTTGGTAACAGGTACCTTTATGATCTCAATCATGAGAAACGTATGATTGAAAACCATCTTGGTAACAGGTACCTTTATGATCTCAATCATGAGAAACGTATGATTGAAAAGTACTTTTCAATCATACATTTCTCATGATTGAGATCATAAAGGTACCAGTTATCAAGATGATTATTAACGCTAAATAGTTTGGGAAATTTTATGAAATGGTAACGATCAAAAGAGAAATAGCAGGGGGAATATGTTAGAAGCCAGTCACCAATCAAGGGAAGAGGTGAATATTGTCAGCACATGATTGATTGATTTTAAGTTTTCTGGTAATCTGACCTCTAAAGTCATTGACGCCAATATCATTTATCATATATGAAAATGTCACGCAAATGGAATCACATATTTTTTTTATCTTCCACCGAAGATGAGAAAAAGCGATATTTTCCAGGATAAAATGCTAGAGGGCTGGAAATCACGTTCTTTACATTCCTGGGTCGTTAATGCTTGCCATCGCAAAGGATATGCCCAGAACCTTGATTTAAAAAAAAAAAAAAAAAAAAAGACACATCCGTTCTAGATGGATCCTCCCTTTCTGTGGAGAGTTGATCATAAAAAGTACATTGATTTTGAAAAATGAAATGATTTGTGTTCAATATTTAGAAAACGATATATTTTCTCAATAAGGTAAATTGAACGTAAAAATTTTTATACTTCGTAGCTTGGGGTTATGATGAAAAACGCCTCTTAGTCTCTTGTAATTAAAAGAAAAAATCACCCTAAAAACTATATGGTTTCTATTCAGTATCCAGAAAACGACATGTTTTCTTCAGTAAGGTAAATATAAAGTAAGAGTTGATATGCTTCATAGCTTGGGCTTAAGATGAAAAACGTCTCTTAGTCTCTTGTAATTAGAAGAGAGAGAGAGAGAGAGAGAGAGAGAGAGAGAGAGAGAGAGAGAGAGAGAGAGAGAGAGAGAAGAATTTTCACCTCCTTTGGGTCTTCGAATGTCTGTCAGCTGAGGGGGTGTGAGGGCGATGATTGTGTAGGAGCCCATAATCCTACGTTACAGGCGCTGTTGTTTTAGGATTTATGTTCCGGTCTGTGGTTATTACAGGTTGTAGGAATAATTTATCGTCGTGATGCGTCGTTTAAGAAGCAGAATTACCCTTATTCGTTATCGCGACGCATGAAAATTCCCTCTCTCGTATTTTATTTGCTGGAGAACTCTCTTAATGAAATACGGTGATCGTTTTACAACGCCAAATGAATTTCGGGAATTTTTCAAAGAATATATTTCCAAATTAAGAAGTCTAATCTGAGACGGATAAGGATATGACTCTCGATTCTCGGAACAAAGAGGAAATATTATCTTTTCTGTTTCGAGGCTTTTTAAGTTTTTTTTTTTTTTTGATTCAGTATCGATTCCAGATGATGAAGCAGGGACAGTGAACTCGTTATTATTTTTTATTAATCTGCATTTTCGTCTACTTAAAAATAGCAATAATGAAAAGAAAGCTAAATTTAAAAAAAAAAGGAATATGAAGCACATATAGATATCCATATCAGTGTTCATATATATTATCGTCTGGGAGTTGCGTATTATTCTCGGAGTCCATTTTAAAGGTTCAAAGGCCGTTCATGAATAGCAGAGGCCAGGGACAGGGATACTTCCCTAGCAAGCAGGACAATGCCCTAAAGACTGACCATATATTATAGGATTAACGCCCAAGCCCCCTTCCCACCCATGGTAGGACCAGGGAGGGAAAGACAATGGCTGCTTATGACTCAGCAGATAGAATTATCAGCTCCCCCAAAAAATCTTAGCTCACAAGGATGGTAAGGTTTCAAACACTAAAGAAATTAATGAGTCTGAGCAAGAATCGAACCCCTAACTGGCAAACACCAGGCAGAGACGTTACCAATCAGGGCACAACAACCCTATTTCAGAAGATTTCTTTACAAAATAGACAACAGTATTTCGAATAACTGAACAAATTGGCAACCTTTGGTGTACATTTTCATTTATATGAAGTAGATGCCATTCCACTGCGGTCCCAAGGCCCCACTGCGCTCCCAAGGCCCCACTGCGGTCCCAAGGCCCACTGCGGTCCCAAGGCCCACTGCGGTCCCAAGGCCCCACTGCGGTCCCAAGGCCCCACTGCGGTCCCAAGGCCAACATACATTGGGACAAGGAGCTGTGTAACCTTGTAGAGGTGCAGTGGCTTAAGCCTACCATAAGACTGCTTGGGGGTTATGTTGGAACCTCTGTGACCTATTAGGAAGCAAAAGGCTTATGGATGGTAGGAATTAATAGCTCTGAGGGCTCACGACAGGCCTAGCAAGCCGGTGAGCCGCTATAAATTGCTCATGAACCGCACGACTTGCTTCAGGACGGACCCATTGATCAAAGGATGCCCGGGCACATCCTGACTCGGAATGTTATTGGACATGGACAAGGAAGTGGAGCTTTGAGATTGGGAACAATTAATCTAAGTACTTTGCGAGGTAAGGAGGAGGAGGTAATCATGATGATGGAGGAGAGAAATATAGACATTTTGGGACTGTGTGAAACCCGTTTACCAGGAGAAGGAACAAAATTATTGCATAACAATTACCAATTACTTTACAAAGGTGGAAGAGCTGCACGACACGGAGTAGGCTTTATTGTGAGGGAAGAGCTAGCTGGAAAAAATAGTCATGTAAATTACAAGAGTGATAGGATTATTGGCTTTTCCTTTAAGTTGGGAATGTTTAAAGCCAGTATAATTCAGGTGTATGCACCACAGCAGGGCCGCCCTCAAGAAGAAAAGGAAGAATTCTACAGAGATCTGCAGGAAGTAAAAGATTCTGTCCCATATGTAGAGAATGTATTAATAATTGGAGACATGAATGGACATATTGGGCAAGACAGGAGAGGCATAGAGAGAATATTAGGAGCGTTTAGCATTGGAGACAGAAATAGAGAAGGAGAAAACATAATTGATTTCTGCATGCAAAACCAGATGTCCATAATGAACTCTTTCTATAATCATAGAGACAGCCACAAGTGGACGTGGTATCGGTGGAACTCGGCCTTAGGAGTATACACTGAAAAATCAATGATTGACTTGGCAATAACAAATAACAAAAATATGGTAAGAGATGTAAAAAGTATTCCCTCTGTGTCATTCGATTCAGATCACAGGCTTCTCTTAATTAAATTAAAGACAGTGAAACCTAAACCAATTAAAAGCCAAGTGAGAGAAAGATTTATCCTAGAGAATATGAGAGAAGAGGAATGCTTAGTTAGATATCAAAACGAAATCAGTAGAGCTAAACAAATGCAACAGGAGAGCAACGACCCAAATGAAAAATAGAGACACTTTAAGATGGCTGTAGTAGGCGCTGCTAATAATACAGTGCAGAAGAAAAGAGTTCGAGGTAGGAGGAAAAAACAAACTGCTTGGTGGACTCCCACACTTAAGTCCGCTGTTACAAATAAAATGAAACTTTTCAGAAAATGGATGAAAACTTTGAGCTTGGAAGACCACAATAATTATAAAGAAGCCTTGAGAGAAACAGAAAGAATAAAAGCTCAAACAAAAAGAGAAACGTGGGAAAGAATAGGAGAAGACCTAGGAAATGATCTCCAAGGTACTAGAAAACTCATATATAGCACTGCTAAAAACTATAGAAAGGGAAGCCAACCACCCACTTATGTAATCAAAGACCCTATGGATGGGACAATTTTAACCGAACCCCGAGAAATTGAATTAGGATGGAAGCATCACTTTGAAACACTACTAAACAATGAAAATGATGACCTTGAGGAACATGTAGAATTTGATGTGGTTGGGGAGGCAGAACCTGACATAACGACACAGGAAGTAAAAAGTGCCCTCAAGAGGATGAGAAATGGTAAGGCCCCTGGAGTGGATACAATACCTGCAGAGCTCCTTAAAAACATGGGTGAGGATGGAGTCATTTAGCTGCTGGAACTAATCGACATACTCTGGAATGGACAAATACCACCTGAAGACTGGAGAAGAGATCTAATATGCCCAATCTATAAAAAAGGTGACAAGACAAATTGCAGCAATTATAGAGGAATATCCCTAATGTCACACGCTTTTAAAGTATATGAAAGAATACTTGAAACCAGATTGAGAGGATATGTTGAACCAAAGCTGGGGAATGGCAAAGTGGTTTTCGGCAAGGAAGAGGGACAACCGATATGATTTTTTCACTCAAGATGATATTCGAGAAAAGCTGGGAATGGAACAGGGACAGATATATTGCTTTTATAGACCTAGAAAAGGCTTTTGATAGAGTACCAAGAATGAAAATATGGGATGCCCTAAAAGACCCTTACTATGGAATCCCTGAGAAACTTATAAGAGCAATTTATAACACCTATCAAAACATCAAATCCAGAGTAAAAACAAATCAAGAGAATGAAGATTGGTTTGAAATTAAATCAGGAGTAAGACAGGGCAGCGTCCTTTCTACACTTCTTTTTATATTGTTCCTAGACAAATGTATGAGGGAACGAGGCGAGGACGAAGCTGAAGATATGATCATCAACCTTCTGTATGCAGATGACCACGCAATGATAGCCCCCAACGCAGAAGCTCTCCAAGAAAACGTCAACAACTGGAATGCGATCTTAACAGCAAATGGAATGCGGATCAACAAGGATAAGACAGAGATTATGCACCTATCACGAACACCGAACAACGTAGATGTAGAATTAGAAGGTCATACATTGAAACAGTGTAGAAATTTCAAATACTTAGGAGTGGAGTTTTGTGACCAAAACGATTCAAAACTGGAAATAACTACCCGAGTTCAGAAATTTAGTAACAATTTGTATCTGCTCTACCCACTAATGAAAGACAGAAACATACCTCGCAAAGTGAAAACCATAATATACCTAGCTATTTTAAGACCAATATTGACTTATGGCCATGAATCATGGACATTAACATCAAGAACTAGAAGCCAACTCCAAGCAGCTGAAATGAAAGCCTTAAGACTCATAAAAGGTGTGAAAAGACTGGATAGACTACGAAATGAAGATATTAGAAGAGAACTGGGAGTGGAGGGGATTCTGGATTTTGTGGAGAGAGGACAGCTTAGATGGTTTGGACATGTCAAAAGAATGGAGGAAGAGCAATATCCTGTAAGGTTTTTGGAATGGACACCAGAAGGAAGGAGACCGGTAGGAAGACCAAAACTGAGATGGCTGCAAAACATAGAGAGAGGAGTAGAGAGGAGAGGCTTCAGTTTGCGAGAAGTTGATGAGATGAGGCTCTATGAGGATCGCCAAGAATGGAGACAGTTCTTGAAGCAGGACGACTGACAGGCCTGGAGGCCTACCTGGCGTCTGGTAAGAAAGGTGAGAAAGATGCCATTCTAAAATAATAGAGTATGTGTGTCAATATTGTTTTTCCTCTTTATGTAATTCAAAGAATTGGACACAGATTAGAAATTAATATAGATATACATAGGTTTCATAATGGATGTTTATCCCTATCCACATGATATACACAGCTTAAACCATTCTAAGTTTATTGCTAGTGATATACCAAATACTTAATTTCTTCATAATAAACTGGAAATCAATCTCGTAGCACCACTAAATTTTCATTGATTGACTGAGATGTAATCACAAACTTTGGGTTTTCAGATATATTTCTGTTGAAGTTTAACCAGATATTGAGGTTAGTATGAGTCCTGATAATGCAAAAGATTATTCTATGGGGCATCTTAAAAGATTGGATTTTCATATAAAATATATGGTCTTGTAAGGGAATATATTGATTATCTTATACTTTCATCATCATCTCATCCCACGCCTATTGACGTAAAGGACCTATCTTGAGCTTTTAATTCGATACTTCTCCTTTCATCATTTCATACTTTGCGCTTCATAGTCCTCAGCCATGTAGGTCTGGATCTTCCAACTCTTCTACTGGCTTGTAGAGCCTAGCTGAACGTTTGGTAATCTAATCTCTCTTGGGGAGTGCGAAGAGCATGTCCAAACTATCTCCATCTACCCCTCATCATGATCTCATCCATAGCTTATGCTTTACTTTAGTAAAGAAAATCAATTACTCAGGATGAAAGAGAGGAAGTTAGACTCCACTTAGTTTGGGTAGAGACAAAGAATTCTTGAAGGCTGCTAAAGGCCCTATGAAATACTCCCATATTGATACTTATAGATAACTAAATAAGATAAAATTTCTTCAAGAAAATCAAAGATCTTAAAATTATTGAGTCAATATGAAATATTGTACATGAGGTCAAAGTATAATCAAGATATTCTTCCTAGATGTTACGGTCAGCTAAATCAAAACGTAGATTATGTAAAATGTACTTTAATGCTTTATTCCCTTAATAATTTATTTAACATGAAAAATATCAAAACATTAACAGCGAAAAAAAACAATAGTCAGAAAACATAACAATAACTATACTTAAGATTAGTATCATTTACGATGTTACAAAATTCATAACATATCCACAATTCACCTGTTGATAACAGTTTACTCAAAATTAGTTAAAATAATACAAGCCTGAGACATATGTCTCTATGATGCGAGACTTATGACGAGAGGAAACGAAGAAGTCTCGAAGGTCAGCAATAAATCTTCCAGAATGTAGTTCCAAATGTTAAAGATGGTAATTGGGAACACAGCTTCTGATGATATGTGATCTTCCAAGGAGTACTTGCTTTCTTCTGGAAACTAGTAACGTTGTAAAATGGAGTGTAAAATGACTTGTGAAATGAAGTGTAAAAGTAAGTGTAAAAAGAATGTAAGTGTCACAGATTATGTCTCTATAAAAGCACCCTTAACCGAATGGTGGCTGAAATAAGTCTCTGAAACAATTCACTAGGTTGTTGTGGCCATATTGGTAACGTCTCTGCCTGGTGTTTGCTAGACGGGGGTTCGATTTCCACTCGTTAGTGCCTGTAACCTTACCATCCTTGTGAGTTAAGGTTGGAGGGGTTTGGCGGAGCCTATAGGTCTATCTGCTGAGTCATCAGCAGCCATTGCCTGGTCCTCCTTGGTCCTATCTTGGGTGAAGAAGGGGCTTGGACGCTGATCATACAGTATACGGTCAGTCTCTAGGGTATTGTCCTGCTTGCTAGGGCAATGTCACTGTCCCTTGCCTCTGCCATTCATGACGGCCTTTAAACCTATAAAACCGTTTTCTCGAAAGTTCAGGGGGAACTATATCACGTAATATGCGCGACGGGGGAAATCGAATCATTTCCAGAAGTTCTTTTCCAGAATACATTTTCAAGTTATAAATCATTAGAATCTTTTGATATTATTATTAACATTTAATGTTTCAAAACAAACCTTGCTCGCAGGTCCTATAATACAAAGCACCTAATTTTAATCTGCATGTAACACTTGACTTAGATGTTACTCCTCTGAATAAGAGTGTGGCGTGCCTTTTCGAGTGAGTGATAAATTCTTTTAGGAAATAACCTTAACTTACACCAAAATAAATGGTGGCAAAAATCTATATTTTTAGCTTTAGGGTGAGTCAAAGCTTTGCAATACATGAGCAACAAATAATGTATATACAAATAGAGAAGTATGCCCTATCTACGTTTTCTTCTACACTGCAACCGCCATCAGATTCCATGTAAAAGAAGTATTGAGATAACTAGCTAATTTATACTCTATCAATCTTATTATATTTTCTGTTTTTATAATAATGTTAACCTTATTGACAAAATCGTTGAATGTACACATGCAATTGTCATCCTTATTGGACTTGTGCAGGCCTATAAGTACCTACGTTTTTTCTAAATAAAGTTTGTTGCCTGGGGCCTGGTTTTGCATGAATTCCTACTCCCCTCCCATCAATTTGGTGACCCCTATGGAGTGCCTTGAACACCATCCCCTACAGAGGGAAAAAAAGAAACTTTTTATGAAAATCTGGAGATATCAATAATAAAACATGACTCAATTTACATTTGGGTGGTTTAAAAATATATTCGATATTCGAAAAAAATATATTTGACAGAATATTCGATATTCGAAAAAAAATATTTAGTAGGCAACATGCGAATGTAAATGCTAATCTTGAAAAAACAAAAAAACTACAACATATGAATGTCAATAGAAAGTTTTTCAGCATAAGAGAACACATGAGGAGAAGATTACATATGTCCACCCTTGCCCGTCCCCCCCCCCCTCAATAAAAAAAGAATATGGAAAGTAAGGGTTGCAAACAGTAACCAATTTCGCCTTAATTCATATTGAAACATACTTTACATGACCCTTTCCACCCAGTCACAATGATTAATCTTTGTGCATCCAGATACGTGCTTCCTCCACTGATTGCTACATAATTCAGTAACACAAAAAATCTAACGTTTCATGATTGAGAATGATTTGTAAAACACACTTTGGCACGAACGCCATTATAATTGTTCAATTCATCAAGTATTCCATATGAAAGGGGTGCAGTAATATATAACAATCAGAGAGGAAAAAGGAAAGGTGGTAATTACGAATGATAAGTGGTAGCAGTTCTCTTTAAGGGAGATCAAGTGAGCAGGAGATGCAAATAACAGATATGGCAAAAAACTTGTTTCCTCTCCAGTGATGTTATTATTATTATTATTATTATTATTATTATTATTATTATTATCATTATTATTATTATCATCATCATCATCATATTATCATTACTATTATTACTTGCTAAGCTACAACCCTAGTTGGAAAATAGGCTGCTATAAGCCCAGGGGCGCCAACAGGGAGAATATTATTATTATTATTATTATTATTATTATTATTATTATTATTATTATTATCATTACTTGCTAAGCTACAACCCTAGTTGGAAAAGTAGGCTACTATAAGCCCAGGGTCTCCATCAGGGAAAATAGCCCAGAGAGGAAAGGAAACAAGGAAAAATAGAATATTTAAGAACAATGACAACATTATAATAAATATCTTCTATATAGAATATATAAAAACCTTAACAAAACAAGAGGAAGAGAAATAAGATAGAAAAGCGTGCCTGAGTGTACCCTTAAGGAAGAGAACTCTAATGTTATGGCGTTTATTTGAGTGTTGTACGAGACCGATGTATTTCACCTAATCAGGAATCTATGGATATAATTTCAGTTCTTTAATATTAATCCCCTTTATTAAATATCTTATCAAGTCAGTGTCCTTTGCATAATATTACTATTAACAGATATTATCTGGTATCATAATCATTGTATAATATAGCTTGATGGGGATATTTACCAGAAAATATCCGTAATCAAATATAATAACCTAATTTGGATGAATGAAGAGATCATACATATTCTAGTGTTAATTTGGTTTGGAAACGAAATGAAATTTGATTGATTTGAAAATAGGAATTGATGAACTTCGAAGGATTTTGACTTTGGATAAAATCTTTCATGTTTCGAACGTTATCCATTTTTTGAGAAGATAAATAACACACAGTTTATGTTTGTTAATACATACATACATACATACATACATACATACATACATACATACACACACATACACACACACACACACATATATATATATATATATATATATATATATATATATATATATATATATATACATATATATAGGTGATAAACAATATATAAATACTGTATATATATATATATGAAGGTAATAAACAATATACACACACATATATATATACAATATATATACAGTATATATATATATATATATATATATATATATATATATATATATATATATATATATATATATATATATATATATATATATATATATATATATATATATATACATATACATATATATATATGTATATATATATATATATATATATATATATATATATATATATATATATATACATATATATATATGTATGTATGTATGTATGTATAAATATATATACACCTATGTATGTACAAAGCTACCTCTATTTCATAAAAAAACACATTATGATACAACAAACAACAATATATATAATGAATAGATAATATCTCAGTGACGTCCAAAACACGAAGACAGCATCTCTCCGGCCAAACTGTCCTCCAAATAGTTTTCAGAATAATAGGAAAACTACATTTAAGTTTCTCCATTTATCATTTGGTGTCGACACGCGTTCGAATCCCTTCGTGACTTTTAATGAGGACTACGTTGGTTGAATAAAGGAATATCACTTTAATATGAAGGCTTTTATTATTATTATTATTATTATTATTATTATTATTATTACCTAACCAACAACCCTAACTGGAAAAGCAAAATGCTACAAGCCCAAGGCCTCCAATATAGAAAAATATCCCTGTGAGGAAAGGAAATAAGGAGATAAATAAACGATATGAGAAGTACTGAACTATTAAGTTGAAATATTTTCAAAACATTGACAACATTAAAACAGATATTTCATATATAAACTATAAAAAGACTTATGTCAGCCTGTTCAACATAAAAACATTTGCTGCAAATTTGAACTTTAGTATAATTAACAAAACTTGATAAATGAAAACTTCAAGATTCTTTGAAATGAAAAGAGTTAAGACTGATTTTGAAATACATGAATGATTTTTCATAAAACTTCACAGAATTTCATGCATGATTTCACAATCGCTCCCCCTTTATAAGTTTGAATAAGAATAATTTCTCTTGTGTAACTTTTAAAATATTGGATATAAATGATGAAATAATATTCTAACAAACATTAATGTCTGATTAAAGGTTTAAAGGTCACCCATGGATGGCAGAGGCAAGGGACAGTGACATTGCCTTATCAAACCGGACAATGCCTTTCATAGACTGACCATATATACATATGATCAGTGTCCAAACCCGCTCTCCCCCCAAGCTAGGACCAAGGAGAGCCAGGCAATGGTTGCTGATAACTCAGCAGATAGACCTATAGACCTATAGGGTCCCCCCATCTTTAGCTCACAAGGATGGCGAGGTTGCAGCGACCAAAGGAACTAATGAGTTTGAACTGGACTCGAACCCCAATCTGGTGATCACCATCCAGGGATGTTACCACATCGGCCACCACAACCCCGTGGCAAATCGTTATTGTTGATAAACTAGTGCTCTTTCATGAAATTTTGTTTTTATGGGATGGATGGGAAATTATAGTTTGATTTATATTTATGAACAAATGGCTGAAATCTTTTAAAATAGAATCTTATTTCTTTGATGATATTCCTATATAAACTTAGATCGATATATAAAAAATATTTGTTTATTCTTTCAGATGAAATTAATTCGTATTGTAATCATATCAAATCAACCAAAAAATTCTCAAAATCATAAATCCTATAAAGCATTTAAACCGTATTATTATTATTATTATTATTATTATTATTATTATTATTATTATTATTATTATTATTATTATTATTATTATTATTTACTAAGCTACAACCCTAGTTGGAAAAGCAGGAGGATATAAGCCAGGGGGCCCTAATGGGGAAAATAGACCAGTGAGGAAAGGAAACAGGAAAAATAAAATATTCTAATAAAAGTAACATTAAAATAAATATTTTCTATATAAACTATAAAAACTTTAACAAAACAAGTGGAATAGAAATAAGACAGAATAGTGTGCCCGAGTGTACCCTCAAGCAAGAGAACTCTAACCCAAGACAGTGGAAGACCATGGTACAGAGGCTATGGCACTACCCAAGACTAGAGAACAATGGTTTAATTTTGGAGTGTCCTCCTAGAAGACCTGCTTACCATAGATAAAGATTCTCTTCTAACCTTACCAAGAAGAAAGTGGCCACTGAACAATTACACAGCAGTGGTTAACCCCTTGATAGAAGAATTTTTTGGTAATCTCAGTGTTGTCAGATGTATGAGGTCAGAAGAGAATATGTAAAGAATAGGCAAGACTATTCGGTGTCTGTGTAGGCAAAGGGAGAATGAACCGTAACAAAGAAGAGAATATGTAAAGAATAGGCAAGACTATTCAGTGTATGTGTAGGCAAAGGGAAAATAAACCGTAACAAGAGAGAGGGATCCAATGTAGCACTATCTGGCCGAGTCAAAGGACCCAATAACTTTAGCGGTAGTATCTCAACGGGTGGCTGGTGCCATGGCCAACCTACTACCTATATCTAATCGGAAATATCCTCACACATTTTCAAAGTGATAACGCAGGAGGGTCTGTGCGTATTCATCCTATGCTATTAATGCTTGCAGGCAATCTCGTGCTTTAAAGCCAAGAGAGGAAGTAATTTAGCCAGAAGCCATGTCTCAAATAGAAGAATTATTATACAGTGAGAATATCATGCTTGATCCCATTGTGCTCTCGCGTGCTCCGTATTGTACTGCACAAAAGGCGAAGAGCTGGGATATCTCATGGAGAAGATATTGCTCGGGATTATGATCCTCAATTGTTGGTGTTATAGAGATTAGTTTCCTATTCTTTCAGGAAGCATTGCAGGAAGATACTCTTAATTGCTTTTATCATCATTATTATTATTATTATTATTATTATTATTATTATTATTATTATTATTACTTGCTAAGCTACAACCCTAGTTTGAAAAGCAGGATGCTATACGCCCAAAGACCCCCATAGGGAAACTAGCTGAGTGAGGAAAGGAAATAAGGAAATATACTACATGAAAAGTTCAAGAATAATAACATCAAAATATATTTATCATAAAGTATAAAAACTTCAAAATAGCAAGAAGAACAGAAATAAGAGAGAAAAGTATGCTCAAGTGTACCCTCATGCAAGGGAACTCTACCACAAAGCAGTGGAAGACCATGGTACAGAGGCTATGGAACTACCCAAGATTAGAGAACAATAGTTCGATTTTGGAATGTCCCTCTCCTAGAAAAGCCGCTTGCTACAGCTAAAGAGTCTCTTCTACCCTTACCAAGAGGAATATAGCAAGTGTACCCTTTTCAGACTAATTGCTATTTAATATCTTTCACATAGACTCCAATGGAGAGCTTTATCCACTGTACCATGTAGCTATTTATACTAATTCTAGGAACTTACTGATTGATTGATGGGTTTAGAATTCTCTAGCATTCTGATATTATTATTATTATTATTATTATTATTATTATTATTATTATTATTATTATTAGCTAAGCTACATCCCTAGTTAGAAAAACGAAATGTTCTAAGCTCAAGGGCTCCAACAGGGAAAAATAGTCCAGTGAGGAAAGGAAATAAGGAAATAGATAAACGAAATAATGAACCTGATATTATTATTATTATTATTATTACTACTACTACTACTACTACTACTACTACTACTAGCTAAGCTACAACCCTAGTTAGAAAAATAAAATGTTATAAGCCCAAGGGCTCCAACAGGGAAAAATAGTCCAGTGAGGAAAGGAAATAAGTGAATAGATAAACGAAATAATGAACATTCAAAATAAGATATTTTAAAAACAGTAACAACACGCCGAAGAGCAAGACCTGATCATTTACTGGCAATATATTTTGTTATTTTCTTTCACAATATATTTCCTACACTTTAAGGACATTTTATTTCCGTCTATTGCTCTTTGTACATATTATGTTCTCAGGGACATACAATCCCCAGTCATTGCTATTCATTGTTATTTTTTTCTGCTTATTTCTTGAGTCTTCCATTTGTAGCAATTGGCCTGTTTTAATACTAGCCAATTGTTCAGTTTGTCTCATAAATTATTATTATTATTATTATTATTTTTATTATTATTAACATTATTATTATTATTATTATTATTATTATTATTATTATTATTATTATTATTATTATTATTATTATTACTTGCTAAGCTACAACCCTAGTTAGAAAAGCAGGAGGCTATAAGCCCAGGGGCTCCAACAGGGAAAATAGCTCAGTGAGGATAGAAAACAAAGAAAAATAAAATATTCTAAGAAGAAGCAGCAAGATTAAAATTAATATCTTTTATACAAACTATAAAAACTCTAACAAAACAAGAGGAAGAGAAATAAGATGGAATAGTGTGCCCGAGTGTACCCTCAGGCAAGAGAACTCTAACCAAAGGCAGTGGAAGAATATGGTACAGAGGCTATGACACTACCTAAGATTAGAGAACCATGGTTTGATTTTGGAGTTTCCTTCTCCTAGAAGAGCTGCTTACCATAGCTAAAGAGTCTCTTCTACCCTTACAAAGAGGAAAGCGGCCACTGAACAATTACAGCGCAGTAAGAAGAAATTGTTTGGTAATCTCAGTGTTGTCAGGTGTATGAGGACAAAGGAGAATATGTAGAAAATAGGACAGACTATTGGGTGTGTGTGTGTGTGTGTGTGTGTGTGTGTGTAGCCAAAAGGAAAATGAACCGTAACCAGAGAGAAGGATCCAATGTACTACTGTCTGGCCAGTCAAAAGACCCCACAACTCTCTAGCGGTAGTATCTCAACGGGTGGTTGGTGTCCATGAATGGGCTCTCTATGTTATTTATCTTGTCTATTTCTTCATTTTCTCTCTTTATATCTATCTAGGTCTTCATCCACTTCCCATACACTCGTCATCACTGCTTTCTAGGTACTGTTCCATCGCTCTGATTTCAATGTTGACATAATCTTCTGTGATAATTAATCTCATTCCTTTTCATTTGTGTAGTATGTAAGGAATGGTAAGTTTATTCTTGAGTACAGTGCTTGGTACATGTTCATTGTATTTCTAGTCTTTCAATGTATATACATACACACACACACACACACACACACATATATATATATATATATATATATATATATATATATATATATATATTGATATATATACATATATATAATCTGTATATATATACATATTATATATAATATGTATATACAGTATATATATGAATATATATATATATATATATATATATATATATATATATATATATATGTATATATATATATATATATATATATATATATATATATATATCTATATATATATATATAGATATATATATATATATATATATATATATATATATATAGATATATATATATATATATATATATATATATATATATATATATATATATATATAATATATGCATGTATATATATGTATATGTATAGATATATGTACATATATATATATACATATTATATCTATAATATATATATATATATATATATATATATATATATATATATATATATATATATATATATAATAGTATATATATGTATAAATTATATATATATATATATATATATATATATATATATATATATATATATATATATATATATATATATATATATATACATATATATATATGCACACACATACAAAACCAAACAGAACTTTCATTCCTTGAAGGATGTCATACATTCTAATTAACAGCTGGAGAAGACTTATATTGGCGAGTCCTTGGAGTGATAATGAAAATGAATGTTTATGAAAGAATAATGCAAATATATGATGCGGACGCATATGATATTATAGATGCTTTGTTCGGGAAACTAATGAGAACGAACGACTCTGCGGTTGTTCAATTAACGTACGGAAGGAGGAAAGTGCATTGTGCACTTAAGCTAGCTATAACTTCCGTTTACTAAAGGCTTTTCTTTTTTTTCTCTCTCTATTTTCTCTCTCTAGTCTTGGGTGGTGTCATAGGCTCTGTGCCATGCCCTTCCACTGTCTTCAGTTAGAGTTCTCTTGCTTGAGGGTACACTCGGACACACTATTCTATGTTATTCCTCTTGTTTTGTTAAAGTTATTGTAGTTTATATAGGAAATATTTATTCTAATGTTACTGCTCTTGTTTCCTTTCCTCACTGTGCTATTTTCCCTGTTGGGGCCCCTGGGCTTATAGCACCCTGCTTTTCCAACTAGGGTTGTAGCTTAGCAAGTAGTAGTAATAATAATAATTTAAAGAATCTCTTCACAGCAGAGTCTTCTTTGTCTGCATCTTTTCCCAGACAAAGAAGACTCTCTGCTGTGAATAGATCCTTTAAATTATTATTATTATTATTATTATTATTATTATTATTATTATTATTATCATTATTATTACTTGCTAAGGATCTCTTTACAGCACACAGTATGGCACTCCAAAAGATTTTATCT
>NC_090735.1:5497399-5509899 GCF_036898095.1 Palaemon carinicauda
TTTACGTCAATATATCCGTTTTGAAAACTGTAAAAATCCTGGAATAAATGTTGCCAGACATTTACCGTTTTTTAATGCAATTTTTTAACAGTGTATTCAAGGTCATCTTGTGTATGTTATAATACATACCAGATTATTTCATTGATATCTGCGGATATTGGTTAATTTGAATGATGAAATTATCGCTTAAATGAACACAAGGAATTAAAACCAATGATTCTATGCAATCTGCCTTAAATGTAGAATTGTAATCTAATAATCTTGAAATAATTCAGTTAATTAAGTTAATTCTAATAGTCAGGCCTTCTCCATCATGAGGTATTCTAGAAGTTTTATTCCAGCTGTGACCAAGTTGTGGAATGATTTTCCTGGATCGGGGAGTTGGATCAGTAGAACTTCAGAAGTTCAAAGTTACTGCAAATGTTTTTATGTTGATCAGGCTGACATAAGTCTTTTTTATTAGTTTATATATCATATATCTGTTTTGTTGTTGTTACTGTTTTTAGAATAATTATTGTTAATTTTTTCTCATTGTTTATTCATTTCCTTATTTTTTTCCTCACTGGGCTATTTTTCCCTGTTGGAATCCTTGGGCTTATAGCATCTTGCTTATCCAACTTGGCTAATAATAATAATAATAATAATAATAATAATCATTTGTTCGAAAACTTACTGTATGGACATACAAGATAAGTCCATGATTGATATATACATAAGTTGATAAATTAAAAAAAGTTCATAAGTTAAAGAATAAATATTTATGAAATCTCCTAAGAGAAACGGCTTAAATATAAAATTGTAATATAATAATATTCAAATAAATCAAATCAATTATTCCGACCACTTACTGTAGGCTATGTACATGCCAAATAATCTTCTGACTGAAATATACATTTTATAAACTGAATTTCAATCAAATTGCAGTGGCCGATGTAGTAATGTACCTGACTGGTGATCGCCAAATTGGGGTTCGAGTCCCGCTCAACCTCAATGAGTTCTTTAGTTCGCTACAACCTCACCATCCTTGATAGCTAAGGTTAGGGGGTTTGTGGCCGACGTAGTAACGTACCTGACTGGTGGTCGCCAAATTGGGGTTAGAGTCCCGCTTAACCTCATGAGTTCTTTTGGTTGCTGCAACCTCACCATCCTTGTTAGCTAAGGATGGGGAGTTTGGGGGAGCCTATAGGTCTACTTGCTGAGTCATCATCAGCCTTTGTCTGGCCTTTCCTGGTCCCAGCTTGGATGGAGAAGGGGCTTGGGCGCTGATCAATATATATGGTCAGTCACTAGGGCGATGCCCACTGTCCCTTACCTCTGCCACACTGTTAAAAATTTGCATTAAAAAGCTGGAAATACGTTACAACATTTATTCCAGTAATTTTAACGTTTTAAAAACGGATATATTGACGTAAAGGATTGATATTACGGTCACCAGCATGTATAACATATGAACAAAATATGGTATAATACGATCACCTGCATTTTACTGAAATACGGCTGATAAGGGTATATTATTACGGAGAATTTCCAGTAATTTTTTTTTTTTTTTTTTTTTTTTTTTTTTTTTTTTTTAACAGTACATTCATACGCGGCGTTTAAACCTCTAAAGGAGCATTGCAGAGAATTGCCCTTAGACACGAAGGATGGATGATAGCAGACGACCAGAGGAAACTGCCCAGATAGCCGCTGACAGTGAGGAGATGATATGGGGTCCTGGAAGGGGGGAGTGGAAAGGACACAAAGAGAGAAGGGAAGAACATGACATTCTCTGACCGATGTTACAGAGGGGGGAAGCTGCGATATGGAATGTGATTGAAAGGTCAACGAAGAGGAAACATCGCTTGGATGGTAGGCCACTCAGGATAAGGAATTCCAGCCGCTAAAACCTAACAAAGGAAGAAAACGAGATTTATATTCAGTTGGGATAATGACTACGTGTGTGAATTTTTTTTATCAAGTGCATGATAATATCTAAAAATGCTATTGTGAATAAAAAAGAATTTCATTGAGGTATAATAATGTTTAAAATATTATTGTGAAAAAATATGAATTTTATTTAGTGCATAATTACCTCTAAAAAATACTCTTGTGGAAAAAAAAATTGAAAATTTATCAAGTGCATGATAATCGCTAAATAAATTTATAGTTGTGAAATAAAACGTATTTATTGAATGCATGATAATCTCTAAACAATACTATTGTGAAAAAAAATAGGAATTTTATTTAGTGCATAATAAACAAATAATATTGTTAAAAAAAATGAAGAATTTCATCAAGTGCATAATAATCTCTAAAAAAATTATTATTTTGAAAAAATATATTTTTTATTGTATGCATAATATTCCTCTTAAACATTACTAATGTGTAAAAAAATTGAATTTTATTGAGTGCATGATAATGGCTAAAAATACTAATTGTGTAAAAAATATGAATTTTATTTAGTGCATAATTACCTCTAAAAAAATTACTATTGTGTAAAAAAAGAATTTTATTTAGTGCATAATAATCTCTAAAAATACTATTGTGAAAAAATATGAATTTTATTTAGTGCATAATAATCTCTAAAAAATTACTATTGTGAAAAAATAAGAATTTTATCTACTGCATAATAATCTTAGAAAATGCTATTGTGAAAAAAAAAACAGAATTTTATTTAGTGCATAATAATCCGTAAAAAATTACTATTGCGAAAAAATAAGAATTTTATCTAATGCACAATAATCTCTAAAAAATACTAATGTGAAAAAATTTGAATTTCATTTAGTGCATAGTTACCTCTAAAAACTACTATTGTGAAAAAACAAGAATTTTATCTAGTGCATAATAATCTCTAAAATAACTATTGTGAAAAAAATGAGGAATTTTATCCAATGCATAATACTCTATAATCTCACTGGAGATTTGAATACTCTAAATATTTAATTATTAATTTTTTTTTTCAATTTCATATTGCAGTTCTATTTTATATTCTACCATTGCCTATTTATATTATTATTATTATTATTATTATTATTATTATTATTATTATTATTATTATTATTATTGCTGCTGTTGTTGTTGTTGTTGTTGTTGTTATTATTATCATTATCATTATTATTATTAACTAAGCTAAAACATTAGTTGGAAAGCAGGAGGCTATATTATTATTATTATTATTATTATTATTATTATTATTATTATTATTATTATTATTATTATTATTATTATTAACCAAGCTAAAACACTAGTTGGAAAGCAGGAGACTATATTATTATTATTATTATTATTATTATTATTATTATTATTATTATTAACCAAGCTAAAACACTAGTTGGAAAGCAGGAGGTTATATTATTATTATTATTATTATTATTATTATTATTATTATTATTATTATTATTATTATTATTATTTTTATTATTATTATTATTATTATTATTATTATTATTATTATTATTATTAACTAAGCTAAAACACTAGTTGGAAAGCAGGAGGCTATATTATTATTATTATTATTATTATTATTATTATTATTATTATTATTCTTAACTAAGCAAGAAACCATATTTAGTACAGCAGGATATTATAACCCTAAAACGCCAACAGGGAAAAACACCCCAAATGAGGAAAGGAAACAAGGAAATAAATAAACTACAAAGGGAAGTCTATGGTTGTGTGTCTATCTGTAAACCCAATTTATTTCAGAGATTCTATTCCCTGGCCCCATTCGCTTCCGTTTATTTGTTCGTGATATTTGCTTACAGTACACCGTGACTTCACCCCTGCCATTAAATAAGGTGTCAGCTATAAATGCTTTATCTACGTTGCTAGAATGACTGTGAAAGATTGGAGTTCTGCAGGCATTTCTAAAAGAATTTTAGACTATGTTGATTTGATTCTTGTAATGGAAAAGAAAATTTTAAGGGTTGGTATATATATTTACTTTCTATTTACAATGCATATATGGATATATATATATATTTTATATATATGTACAGTATATATAAATATACATATATATATATATATATATATATATATATATATATATATATATATATATATATATATATATAGATATATATATTTATGAATATATGTATATACATACTGTATATATATACATATATATATAATTATATAAATATATATTATATATATATATTATATATATATATATATATATATATATATATATATATATATATATATATATATATCTATATATATATATATATATATATATATATATATATATATATATATATATATATATATATATATATATATATATATATATAAACTGTATGTATATGTATTATATGCATATATATAAACAGATATATATATTCACATACATACATACATATATATATATATATATATATATATATATATATATATATAATATATATATATATATATATATATATATGTATATACTGTATATATATGTCAGTTATATGCGGTATAGAGTATGCATATATATACAGTATCAGTCAATTTAAATCTACCATAACAAAGGATAACTTGTAACTAAAAATATCGTGAATTTATCTGAAAGATTTTGAGGAAAAGAGAAAATACGAAAATAAAACTTGAGAGAAAAACCAGGAAAGATAATAAGAATAACTGCTATATCAAGAAGATTATAAACAACAAAGGCTTGAGGTTCTAGTCCCACTCAAACTCGATAGTTTCTTTAGTGTCTGCAAACTCACCATCCATGTGAGCTGAGGATGGGGTGTTTGGGAGAGCATATAGGTCTACCTTCTGAGTCATCAGTAGCCATTGCCAGGCCCTCCCTGCTGATACCTTGGGTGGAGAGGGGTCTTGGGTGCTGATCATATGTATATATGGTCAGTCTCTAGGATATTGTACTGCCTGCTATGGCAATGTCACTGTCGCTTGCCTCTGCCATTTATGAGCGATCTTTAAACCTTTTAAACATTGTGGGAGGGAATGATAATAATGTTCTTAACATTTACGCTGATCATATGTATATATGGTCAGTCTGTAGGGCATTGTACTGCTTGCCAGTGCAACGTCATTGCTATCCTTTGCCTCTGTCTTTCATGAGTGTTCTTTAAACCATAGTGGGAGGGATTGATAATAATGCTCATAACATTTTAAAGGTAATAAGAGCGTTCTAACATTGAAAAACCTCGCCAAAATGGGGAGAGTCTTTTAGCAATACAACAAACAACATATGCAAATTATAATTTACCTCATAATGTAATAATTAGATGTTATCTGTTCCGAGGGAAAAGTTTTGTAAAGTTCTCATGATATTCCATTCATCAATTTCTGAAAGGTGACTATAACTAAGGATTTAAGGATTCTGACAAATGAATGAAACCCCCCAAAATATTCTGGTATCAAGAGTAATATTGATTATACAAAATATTGATACTATAAATTTATATGAATAACTAATTAAAGTGCAGTATAAATATTATTTTTTACCTCTGGCAAACTAAGATATCACCACAGCAATAGCATGCTTAATAGAGAGAGAGAGAGAGAGAGAGAGAGAGAGAGAGAGAGAGAGAGAGAGAGAGAGAGAGAGAGAGAGAGAGAGAGAGAGCACTTATTCTTTATTACATTTTGAGAACTTTTGGTTACAATATATGAGTTGAAAACTAATGTAACTGCGCAAAAGTAATATGCTTAATAGAGAGAGAGAGAGAGAGAGAGAGAGAGAGAGAGAGAGAGAGAGAGAGAGAGAGAGAGAGAGAGAGAGAGAGACCCCTTATGCTAAAAGACCAGTAATGGTATTAACAAAACCTCCCGATATCGTACAAATCCGCTCTCTCTCTCTCTCTCTCTCTCTCTCTCTCTCTCTCTCTCTCTCTCCTCTCTCTCTCTCTCTCCCCCCCAAGAATTATTTCAATTCCGTGCCGTGGAAAGATACGCTGTAAAATCATAAAACCATATCCAACTTTTCCGGATGTGGATATGAGGCGCTATCCAAGGAGGGGGTGGGGAGAGGGGGGAGGGGGGGGGTGCTATTCCCCTGAATTTCCAAACCAGGACACGTTCTCTCTAACTTCTGAAATCGGTTTTAGGTGTTTGTGAAGAATTGGATGAAATTTGTTATAATGGAAAACGTCCACATAGTTGTCGCTATCAACGCGACGTTCAATAGATTTTTAGGGTTTTGACAGTGACTGCTACCATATATATTATACAGTACACACACATACAAACACACACACACACACACACACACACATATATATATATATATATACATCCACATATATTTATATATATTATATGTAAGTATATCTTATATATATATATATATATATATATATATATATATATATATATATATATATATATATATATATATATATATATATATGTATATATATATATACTTATATATTTATATCTATATATATATTATATATATATGTATATCTTTTATATATATATATATATATATATATATATATATATATATATATATATATATATATATATATATATATATATATATAATTATACATATATATATATATAATGTATATAATATAAGTATTTATGTATATATATATATAATATATATATATATATATATATATATATATATATATATATATATATATATATATATATATATATATTTGCATGATGTTGGAGAATTTTATATCAAGACGGTTGAAAAATGAGTGGGCACCTGATATTAGCTATGATTGTATGATGTGTAAAAATGAAGATTCTGGCAATCTACGTTTTTCTAAAATATCACTTATTATTATTATTATTATTATTATTATTATTATTATTATTATTATTATTATTATTATTATTTCTTACTAAGCTACAACCTTAGATGGAAAAGCAGTATGCTATAAGCCCAAGGGCTCCAATAGGGAAAAATAGCCCAGTGCAGAAAGGAAATAAACTTCAAGAAAAGTTTAAGAAAAAAATTAAAGAAAAAATAATGCAGCTGATAAGAATTTCAAGAGTTATATGAATATCAATTAAAGAAAATTAAGAATATGGAACAATTTCTAAGGTTTGATTTGAAATATATTATTATATTTATTTTACGCTAAATATGCAATTTTGAGTAAAATTCAGAAAGACAGGAAATTACATGAATTTTTATTTATTTATTTTTTTTATTATTACAACTATGTTATGCTTGATGTCTGCACACTATTTTATCTTAAATAAACAATTCAAAAATTTATAATAAGCCTTTTAATATGTTATATTCCAAATAAAATATGCGTATCTTTTCGAGATCACTCAAATACCTTTCTATCAAAATTATGGTATTCCACTGTCTTGGGTTAGAGATCTCTTGCTTGAGGGAACACTAGTCTATCTTGTTTCTCTTCATCTTGTTATTTTCAAGTGTTTTATAGATTATATATGAATGATTTATTCTAATGTTGCTATTGTACTTAAACTTCTCTTGTAGTTTTTCCTTATTTCCTTTCCTCACTGGACTATTTTCCGTGTTGGAACCCTTGGGCTTATAGCGTCCTACTTTTCCATTTAGGGTTGTCGCTTAGCAAGTAATAATAATAATATTAATAATAATAATAATAATAATAATAATAATAATAATAATAATAATAATATGATAAAGGCAGATCTCAATCAGATATCTAGTTAATAATTAGTCATATGAAACATGAGATATATCATTAAATTACAGAACCCTAAAGAGAAATACATTTATTGAAGGACTTGGGCAGATAATAATTAATGCCCTTTAAGAGTTCATGATTGGAGAAATACATTTATTGAAGGACTTGGTGAGGTAATAATTAATGCCATTTAAGAGTTTGTGATTTGAAACGAAATAGCATAACACTTTATATATAATCTGAAGTTAGTGCATCAATATCAATATCAATATCAATATCAATATCAGATATCAATATCAATATCCATTATCAAATAGCAATGTCAATATCAATGCCAATATCAATATCAATATCAATATAAATTATCAAATATCGATATCAATGTCAATATCAATATCAATGAAAATATCAATTATCAAATATCATTATCAATGTCAATATCAATATCAATGAAAATATCAATTATCAAATATCATTATCAATATCAATATCAATATCAATTATCAAATATCAATATCAATATCAATGTAAATATCAATATCAATATCTATAGCAATGCTAATATCGATTATCAAATATCAGTATCTATATCAAGATCATATGATTAATGTTTCTGTTATAAAAAGCAGTTAATGATAAGTAAATAAACCTATTTTGAAAGTAGAATGGAACTCTGGAAAAAAAGCTGAATTAATCTCTTAATTTACATGCTAGTGGAACAATAATTGAAACTCAACTGACCCTATTCGCTACGGTTTTTTCATTGGAGAATGGTAGTCTGATGCCATTAAGCCTGGCTCTGCGTTATACAGTAGAAGTAAATGTCTCTCATCTATTTTAACTATCTCTCCCTCTTACTGTTCGTTTGATCTCCCCTATTCCTGGGGTCATTCAGTCGAGGGAGTAATCTCACCAATCATTATTCGAATCCTCTCCTGATCATAGCAATTACTGCCATTCTTCATCTCGCGGAATTAGGCTGGGCCAAGGAACAACCCTCTACCGGAAATAATCCAAGTCAAAATCATTTTGTTGTTTTGTAAAGAAATCTCTTATAATATTTTCATCCATATTGGTAGATATACACTATTAAAAATTTGAATAAAAAAAAAGGTATTATTCCAGGATTTCTACCGTTTTAAAAACGGATATATTTACGTATAGAAGTGATATTACGGTCACCAACCCGTAAAAGATATTAACAAAGTAAGGTAAAATTACGGTCGCCTGAATTTTACTGAAATACGTCTGACAACAGTATTTTTTTACGGAGAATTTCCGATTAAAATGACTTTTTAATATTTTTAAACAGTGTAGCCTATAGTTGATCTTCTATTATAATGTTTGCTTTTCTTTATTATCTATGATAGAGCTCTTTTCTGTGTGACTAGACAGCTCTTTTATTATTAAAAGACAATAGGCTTCCCTGTAGTAGGAACAACCCTATTATTATTATTATTATTATTATTATTATTATTATTATTATTATTATTATTATTATTATTATTAGCCAAGCTACAACTCTAGTTGGAAAAGCAAGATGCTATAAGCCCAAGGGCTCCAATAGGGAAAAATAGCCCAGTGAGGAAAGGAAATAAGGAAATAAATAAATGATGGGAACAAATTAACAATAAATCATTCTAAAAACAGTAACAACGTCAAAATAGATATGTCCTATATAAACTATAAAAAGACTCATGTCAGCCTGGTCAACATAAAAACATTAAATAATCGAAAATAATCGAAAACAAAATCAATTTACTCTTTTATAACGAAATCTCTAAAAATACTTTCATCCATATTGACAGATATAGCCTATAACAAATTATCTATAATAATATATATTTTTTCTTTATTTATGTGTTATTGTTTGGGTGATTCTATTATTCTTTTATCCTTGAAAGACAGCAAAGTATCTTTATCGGATAGTATACTGTACCAACCGTGTGTCACACGATCGTGCATAGTTCATTTTGTGTATATATTATGCTTATATCTTCGCTCTTCCCTCGCACTAAAAAGAACCTGAAAAAAATCATGTCTGTTTTTCTCACCGGTAACGGTGTTGATTTTGAACATGAAATTTCCTGTTGCATTGAACTTTTGTATGTAAAGGAGAGTGTTCAATAATAAACTCACTCACTTGCTTTCATCCTGTCTTTGAGTCGCAACCTTCTCTGGGTTCGTCACAATACTTAGGCGAGAATATTCGATGTAATGTATTTGTGCATTATTGAAATAAATACGTTTGATGAAAATGTTGTGTGTCTAGTTTACCGTAAACTTATCCACCAATAGTTAAAGCTTCATCTATAATTATGCCAAGCTGTCTATCTTTAATCCCACGTATTCTATATTAGAGATAACTAGTATATTTCCTGTAGAATAAAATGTGTTTACTTTATTTTGAAAACAAATAATATGCCTACAAAATAGGTAAACTAGACAAAAAGCATATTTGCTAGAAGGGAAAAATTTAAATCTAGTAAATCCCTTTACGGCCTTTCTAGATGTTACTCAATCTCCCGTATTTCATATTGGAGGTAACAATTATATTTATTCTAGAATAGAATGTGTTAAGTTTTTCTAAAACAAGTATGCCTATAAAATAGGTAAACTAAACAAAAAGTATATTTGTTAGCAGGGAAAATTTTAAATTTAGTAATTTTCTTTACGGCTTTTCTAAATATTAGTCAATTTCACGTATTTTATATTGGAGATAACAAGTATATTTCAGTAAAATAGAGTTTTTTTTTTTTTATAAGATATGTATGCCTCCACAAAAGGAAAATTAGACAAAAGTACTCTTGCTAGCAGAACAAAAATTGTTTAAATTTTTTTTAATTAGACGGAAAAAATCTAAATCTAGTAAATCCCTTTACGGCCTTTCTATATGTTATTCAATCTCACGTATTTTATGTTGGAGATAACAAATGTATTTCCACTAGAATAGAATGTATTTACTTTTTCCTAAACCATAGAGTAGAGTTGTTTACTTTTTTTATATAAAATAAGTATGCCTCTAAGAAGCAAACTAGACAAAAAATATATTTACTAGCAAAGAAAAAAAAAATTAAATCATATAAATCCCTTTATTGAATCTCACGTATTTTATATTGGAGATAACAAGTATATTTTAGTAAAATAGAGTTGTTTTTTTTTCATAAGATATGTATACCTCCAAAATAGGCAAACTAGACAAAAAGTACTTTTACTAGCAAAAAAAAAAAAAAAAATTGTTTACTTTTTTTTTTTTTATAGGATAAGTATGCCTAGAAAATAGGCGAACTAGACAACATGTATTCTTTCTAGATAGAGAAGATCTAAATCTAGTAATTCCCTTTACGGCCTTTCTAAATGTTATTCAGGAAAACCTCGCAAGTAACCAAAAGGACTGTATCCAAACAAAAGGAAATCAACAGTCATGGCTGATTTAGTTCTTAATTACTGAGGGATCAAATGATCAAGGAAGGGACCAATCTGATGTTTCCCTGGTGACTCTTCCTGCGTCGCTGGAAAGACAACCCCCCCCCTCTCTCCCTCTCTCTCTCTCTCTCTCTCTCTCTCTCTCTCTCTCTCTCTCTCTCTCTCTCTCTCTCTCTCTCTCTCTATCCTCGTATTTATTTTCTAAGAACGTTCAACAGTAAAAGCTGGGAAATAAAACATATTGAACTGTAGTCGGTGAGACCCTTATTATTATTATTATTATTATTATTATTATTATTATTATTATTATTATTATCATTATTATTATGATTATTATTATTATTACTTTCTAAGCTTCAACCCTGATTGGAAATGCAGGGTGCTATAAGCCCAAGGGCTCCAACCCGGAAAATAGCCCAGTGAGGAAAGGAAATAAGGAAATAAACTATAAGAGAAGTTTAAGAACAAAATTAACATTGAAATAAATCTCTCATATACAAACTATAAAAGACTTGAAAATAACAAGACGAGGAGAAACAAGATAGAATAGTGTGACAGAGTCTACCCTCAGGCAATAGTTTATCTGTGTATAATTTTTCATGAATTAATCTTAAGGGTGGATGATTTACCAGGCTTTAGACACTCGGCCAATCAGATTAAAGTATCATCAGAACTCTGACGCTATCTGTCCGCCGAAGCTCCTGTCCTGTCGAAGATGATTCGTTCCAGTGTTTAACTGTCTGATTAATCGAAAATAAGATTTCTCTGCCACAGCCTTTCCGATTAAAAGACTTATATCAATTAACAGCCTGCACTGTTAGAAAAAAAAACCGTTATTTCAATCGGAAATTCTCCGTAAAAATATACTGTTCTCAACCGTATTTCAGTAAAATACAGGCGACCGTAATTTTAACCTGTTTGTTATTATTTTTTACGGGTTTGTGACCGTAATATCATTCCTTAACGTCAATATATACGCTTTTAAAACGGTAAAAATCCTGGAATAAATGTTGCCAGGCATTTACCGTTCTTTTGATGCAAATTTTTAACAGTGTGTGTAAGAATAAGTATAGATACATTTTAATCTATGGATTAAGGGCGAAGAAAGCGCGCAAAGATAGATGTTGAAATTATTTCAATAATAAATAACGAACTGAGCCTGAATGAATAAAAAATATGAATGATTTCATAAGGTCACATGAACGAAGAATTCGCTTGGATGTAGATTCCAGATCCGGATCATCTCCAAAATTTAATGAGGTCGTCCCTGCGCTAAGATCTATCTGTGGTGAAAGTTACATCAAAATCCGTCATTTGATTTTGACATAATCTTTAAAATGGTGAAAAATGCAAATCCCGATTTAGAATTAAAATCCGAATCCGGATCATTAAATTTAACGGGGTCGTCCCTGACCTAAGATCTATCTGTGGTGGAAATTTCATCAAAATTGGTCGTGTAGTGTTGACGTCACCCTGTTCTTT
>NC_090735.1:5512399-5519899 GCF_036898095.1 Palaemon carinicauda
AGAATTATACAGAATGAATATAATACATTATTTTACTGAAATTATACAGACTGAATATAATATATTATTTTACTAAAAGTACTTTCGTAATTGTATTCAAAGTAATAACGGCTTTTGCAATAATGGAAAAAGGATGCATTTTTTTTACAGACTGAATATAATACATTACTTTACTAAGATTACACAGACTGAATTCAATACATTACTTTACTAAACTGAATCGGGACGCAATAATGACCTTTGGAATGATGGGAAAAATAAACATTATTAGAAAAATGGCGATCCAAAATCTACTAATTGTTAGCATATACATTAGTGCAAATATCTATTTTAATGTTGTTACTGTTCTTAAAATAATTAATACTAATTGTTAATTACTTTTCTTGTAGTTTCCTTATTCCCTTCCCTCAAAGGGCTATTTTCACTGTTGGAGCCCTCGGGCTTATAGCATTCTGCTTTTCCAACTAGGGTTGCAGGTTAGAAAGTAATAATAATAATAATAATGATAATAATAATAATAATAATAATAATAATAATAATAATAATAATAATAATAATAATAATAATAATACTCTTAATTGGACGGAATAATCACGTAAATTGGAGTCATAAAATTATAAATATCTTGCATCATCTCCTCCTACGCCTATTGACGCAAAGGGCCTCTGTTAGATTTCGCCAGTCATCTCTATCTTAAGCTTTTAAACCAATAGCGCTATATTCATTATCTCCTACTTCACGCTTCATAGTCCTCAGCCATGTAGGACTGGGTCTTCTAACTCTTGTAGAGTCGTGTGGATCTCAGTTGATTTTTTTTAATCTAAATTAAATTATTTAATAGTTTAAAAGGTCACTTGAATGACGGAAGTAAAGGGCAGGATAATATCCTAGAGACTGGTCTACCAAGTTAGGACCGGGGAGGGTCAGGCAATGGTTGCCGATGATTACACAGGTTGACCTCATCCCTACATCCATAGCTCACAAGGATGGTGACTGGGTCTCGAATCTCGGTCCAACGGATTGCTAGGAGGGGACGTTTCTAATAGGCTGTTATATTTCATGTAATTTATAAATATGTATATGTATATTCATACGTATATGTATATATCATCATCATCATCATCATCTCTTTTCCTACGCTTATTGACGCAAAGGGCCTCGGTTAGATTTCGCCAGACGTCTCTATCTTGAGCTTTTAATTCAATACTTCTCCATTCATCATTTCCTACTTCACGCTCCATGTATATGGTATGGTATGTATATGTGTGTGAGTGTATATATATATATATATATATATATATATATATATATATATATATATATATATATATATATATATATATATATATAAATATATATATATATATATATATATATATATATATATATATATATATATATATATATATATATATATATATATATATATATATATATATACATATATACATATAAATATAAAATATATATATATATATATATATATATATATATATATATATATATATATATATATATATATATATATATATATATATGTATGTGTGTGTGTGTATTCCTTTCCCGTTAGGCCCGGTGGTATTGGTCAGATGTATAACTAATCGATCTCTCCCCCTCACTCGGGTAGGAGAAAGAGGGAGTAGACATACCCTGGTAAGATGGAGTACCTCAAGCGGTACACTTGGAAACACCAATCTCCCACAAATTGCCAAACCACTGACTTGTCATTTGGAAAAGGTTGTGGGGGTGGGAAGGGTTGAATCTGTGTGTGTGTGTGTGTGTGTGTGTTGAGCCGTCATCCTTAATGGTCGCGTATACTAGTTGTTGATATAATTGAACAGAATAGAACGTCTATGAGAATATATATCTTCTAAGTTATTCCTTATTTTCTAAACACCTCTCATAGGAAAAGCTTGATAATTAAGTTGTCCCTTCTTTAATCTGATATTTAGACAAGGAAGAAGAAAAATAACATATTAGGTGTTTTTTTTCTTTTTTTTTCTTTTTTTTTTTTTAGGAGGTCTGGTGGCAAAATTTTGAAAACATCAGTTTCGGAGTCTTTATTAATGTGTGTAGCCACGTGACGGGGAGTCGGGGAGTGGGCCCCAAAAGACTTTATTATACCTAAAGTTTACCAGATTAAAAACATGTAAGAGAGAGAGAGAGAGAGGAGAGAGAGAGAGAGAGAGAGAGAGAGAGAGAGAGAGAGAGAGAGAGAGAGAGAGATTGGGGGAATGCCTAAGACAGAGGATATGAATGATATGTTAAACCTTGCTATTGTAACTGAAAAAAACTATTAACTAATTGAATTAACTATGGAACTCTCATTAATGTTGTTTTATAAATAATGTTAGTTATTTATTTTCCTATTTTTTATTCTATTCAATTAGGCCTAATGTAGTCGGGCGAACGGTACACGATAGTCAATTTTTAGCTCGGAAAAGTTTCCCGCTCGCTGATTGGTCGGACAAAAATATTTCCGACCAATCAGCAATTAGGAAACTTTTCCGAGCTAAAACGGCACCCCTGCGAGTCGGTACATATCTGCTATTTACTATAGCTATTTATTAGGTACGTAGTTGTTTAATTTGGAATATCTGTGAGTTTTTACTTCTTTCTATATTCATTACATATAAACGATGATTGATCAAGATACAATACTTTTTTATACATTTATGATTATCATATCTTTTTAAATAATTTATTCGTTTGCATTTTTACACTGCTTAAAGGTTTAAAGGTCACTCATGAATGGCCGAGGCAAGGGACAGTGACATTGCCCTAGCAAGCAGGATAATGCTGTACAAAATATATACATATATACATATGACCTGCGACGAAGCCCCATCTCCACCTAAGCTAGGACCAGGGAGAGCAGGTAACATGCTGATGACTCAGCAAGTATACTTATAAGCTCCCCAAAACCCACCATCTTTATTATTACTTGCTAGGCTACAACCCTAGTTGGAAAAGCAGGATGCTATAAGCCCCGGTGCTCCAACAGGGAAAATAGTTCAGTGAGGAAAGGGAACAAGGAAAAATTAAATATTTTAAGACGAGCACCAACATTAAAAGGATGGTGAGGTTGCAAACACTAAAGGAACTAAGGAGCTTGAGTGTGACCCGTACCCCAGTTTGGCGATCACCAGGCAGAGACGTTACCAATAGGCCAAAACACAGACAGTCTAATACATTATGCATGGTTATAATCAATATATCATCATAATACATAATACGAGAGTGTATAGAGATTTATTTCAAGATAATTCGCAATTCTCTTGAATTTTATTACAATATAAGAGCAAACGTTAAAAGCACATTATTTTTCTGTAATATCCGAACATATTAATAATAACGTTCGTATGCTCCACCTTTTTTCCATTAAATATATTACCTATTGCTACATAAAAATTGAATAGAATTTTCTAATAATATAAATAATAAATAAGTCAGCTTGATACTAAAAGATACAAATGAATTAATTAAACTCATCAGTATTGAATTATTATATTATAATACGTCCTAATATATCATTTGAAAAACTTATGTTTACAGGATATTTCATAAAACGAATATCACAATTATTAATTCCAGCTAAATGATTACCAAACATCTTGATACATTACATAAGGTAGCCGATGTGGTAACACCCTTGATGTAAACGCTAGACTTGAGTTCGAGTCCCGCTTAAACTCGGTAGTTTTCTTTGGTCGCTGTAACTTCACTATCCTTGTGAGTTAAGGCTGGAGGGTTTGGGAAAGGCTACAGATCTATCTGCTGAGTCATCAGCAGCCGTTGCCTGGGCCTCCTTGGTCCTAGCTTGGGTTGAGAGGGGGCTCGGGCGCTGATCTTATGCATATATGGCCAGTCTCTAGGGCACTGGCCTGCTTGACAGGACAATGTTACTGTCCCTTGCCTCTGCCATTCATGAGCAGCTTTTAACCCTAAGTGGGATACCTGATTTGACACTGCACGTTTTATTAATGGACCTCTATAATCTGATCGGTCATTAAGTTCTAGACACCTATATATATATATATATATATATATATATATATATATATATATATTATATATATATATATATATGTGTGTGTGTGTGTGTGTGTGTGTGTGTGTGTGTGTATTCCTTTCCCGTTAGGACCGGTGGTATTGGCAGATATATATACTTTTGGCATGACTGTATAACTAATAAAATATTAGGCAAGTCTTACAATAATACCGCTCCTATTTATTCTTACGTTTACATTTAAAACCAAAATAAATACACTGAATATATCAAATCGACTTTAATCAAATCTAAAATCTAAATTCGCATGACAGCAGATCGATCCCATCCCGGGACTGTGAGTTTAAGCGGTTTACTAGGGAGGCTACTGCTGTGGTTGGGCACCACAGTGGGACGGATTGGACTTGCCCGACTGACGTTCTGGAACTGAAACCAGACACCTTTAACCTTTAAGGCATTTCCTTCAAGACTCTATATACCGCGTGTTATTCATGAATAAATTAAGTATTTGCAATCTATTTATAGAGGCAGGAACATCACGCAAGTACCTAAGAGCAATGTACTTCTAAAGGCAAGAACATCACGCAAGTACCTAAAAGCAATATATTTCTAAAGGCAAAAACATCACGCAAGTACCTAAAGGCAATATATTTTCTAATTACATTTATCATACCATATAATTGCAGATGGATGCATGTCTTTAACCTTTAGCTCTTGCTTTGATGTAAGGTTTACAGAATTCTATTAAAATAGTAATATATTAAGACTGAGCTATAATTTTATTAACAAAGTTTAGTATATGGCTGAAGTGAAGAGTAGGATTTGAAGTTGGTTTCCTATCTTATACCTATAACTCCTTAAAGGAGAGTTCTTGAGAATTATCAAAATTATTAAAAGTATTATTACTACTAAAATTATTATTACTATTAAAATGATTGAAATTATCAAAAGTATAGCCGTTACAGAAATGATTGAAATTGTGATATAAATTACTATATTAGTATATTATTATATAAAATACTAAATTGATATTTTTCCCTGTTGGAGCCCTTGGGCTTATAGCATCTTGCTTTTCCAACTAGGGTTGTAGCTTGGCTAGTAATAATAATAATAATAATAATAATAATAATAATAATGATAAAAATAATAATAATAATAATAATAATAATAATAATAATAATAATAAAATTATTTTCATTTATATTATCACCTCAGTCATATAGTCATATAAAGAAAGACAGCTTCCGTCCTTCCTGTTGGTTACAGTAGCCCTTTCAAAGGTTTAAAGGCCGCTAATGAATGGCAGAGGCAAGCAGGACAATACCCTAGAGACTGACCATATATACATATGATCAGTGCCCAAGCCGCCTCTCCACCCAAGCTAGGACCAAGGAGGGCCAAGCAATGGCTGCTGATGACGCAGCAAATAGACCTATAGGCTCCCCTAAACCCCTAATCCTTAGTTTATAAGGATGGTATAGTTGCAGCGATCAAAGAAACTAACGAGTTTGTGCGGGACTCGAACCCCAGTCTGACATTCACCGGTGAGGGACGTTACCACATCGGCCACAATCTTAGTTTATAAGGATGGTGAAGTTGCAGCGACCAAAGAAACTAACGAGTTTCTGAGGAACTCGAACCCCAGTCTGGCATTCACTGGTGAGGGACGTTACCACATCGGCCATCACAATCGGATTATATCATCCTCCCAATAGGTTTTTAGAGTTTTTTATTTAAGATTTAACCAAGGCATTTACTTAGTACATAGATATAAGAGGTACATCATAATTTAAATAATATAAAGGTGTATATATATGCTGCTCTCTGAAAGTGTTAATTTTCTTCCAGTGAGAAAAGTCGCTAGTGAGACTCAATCTTCATACTTTGTATCATTATATATTGGACTGTAATGGTTTGGAGGAATTCAGAGATTATATTATTAATGATATGTCTGAAATAGTTTGTTATATGATAAATAATAATATGGTTAAGGGGAATCTTGGATAAATTTTCAAAGTTTGATATACGTTATTAACTATTTTTACAGTATCAGATTATTTATTAGTTATTCTTTTTACCACATTATTTGTTAATAATTCTTTTTACAACATTTGTAAATAAAGTAGTTGTCTCATGGATTTTGCAAGATACTGTTGAGTGGGCATGTCAGCATGCTAGCATGCTCCTTTTGATGTATACTTAATGTCAATAAAAGTCTTGAATCTTAGTCAGTCTATTTTCACAAAGTCTAAGAGTACTTCGGGAAGCATAATCATAAATATTCCTTAGAAGAGTAATCCATTTGATTCATGCTTTAACCATCTAACTGGCCGGTTTTACCGGCTCTTCCATTTACCCATTCCCAAAAAAATTGCAATTTTCATTTCACATTTCAATCTCAAAATCAGTAATTTTTAATTTTTTTTTTCTATTAATATTGAATAAGCCATCCTCACATATAACGATTGTGTTACTATCATTTGTATCTCCAGTATTGAAATTGTAATTTTCATTTCGCATTTCAATCTCAAAATCAGTAATTCTTATTTTTTTATTTTTTATTTTTATTTTTTTTTCTAATATTGAATAAGCCATCCTCACATGTAATGATTGTGTTACTATCATTTGTATCTCCAGTATTGCAATTGTAATTTTCATTTCACATTTCAATTTCAAAATCAGTAATTTTTTTTTTTTTTTTTTTTCATTTTTTTTTTTTTTTTTTTTTTTTATTGAATAAGTTATCCTCAGATGTAATGAGTGTTACTATTATTTGTATCTCCAGTATTGCAATTGCAATTTTCATTTCACATTTCAATTTCAAAATCAATAATTTTTTTTTTATTTTATTTTTTTTTTTTTTTTTTTTATATTGAGTAAGTTATCCTCAGATGTAATGAGTGTTACTATCATTTATATCTCCAGTATTGATTGATCTGTTCGGTTGAAATAGCCATAGTTATTCTTCAAAATAGAAAATAATGCTCAGAGTTTACATTAGAGATTTTGAATATTTGATTGTCAACTAAATCTCATTTTGTTGAATTGGATATATATGGTCGTTCCTTTCCCTAACATCAAACTTCCAAAAATAAGCGAATAAAACAGCAGCGTTGAGCATATGCGCTGCCTGCGTCCCTCAGAAATGAGAGAGAGAGAGAGAGAGAGAGAGAGAGAGAGAGAGAGAATAAATTAAGAAACTATTTTTCATAAACAAGAAAAAATGAAGAAGCTTAATCTCTCTATGAAAGAAAAAGAGAAGATAAAACATAATTTTTTGAAAAAAATAATTCGAAAAGAGAGAGAGAGAGAGAGAGAGAGAGAGAGAGAGAGAGAGAGAAAGAGAGAAAGAGAGAGAGAGAGAGAGAGAGAGAGAGAGAGAGAGATATTAGTGTTAAAAAATTAAGAAACTATTTTTCATAAACAAGAAATAACGAAGAATCTTAATCTCTCTATGAAAAGAGAAGATTTAAACATAATTTTTGAAAAAA
>NC_090735.1:5529899-5532399 GCF_036898095.1 Palaemon carinicauda
TTGCCTGGCCTTTCTTGGTCCTAGCTTGAGGGGAGAGGGGACGTGGGTGCTAATCATATGTATATATGGTCAGCCTCTAGGTCATTGTCCTGCTCGATAGGGCAATGTCACTGTCCCTTGCCTTTGCCATTCATAAGCGAACTTTAAACCTTTATTTACTAATTTTCTGGAACTTATGTTTGTCAGTAGCAGTTATTACTCTACAATTTTTTTTCTACAGCCATCTTTATTTTAATATTCATTTGTTAGGCAAGATTTTTCATTTTAGTTGTAATGCAACTCAAATTTCATTTCACCGTCACCAAATGTGTCCCTCGCTTTACTAATTTATGGTCCTCTCTCTCTCTCTCTCTCTCTCTCTCTGTCTCTCTCTCTCTCTCTCTCTCTCTCTCTCTCTCTCTACAGCATGACAAGCGCGTAAGACAGTTGACACTGATACAATATAGTCAATTGCATATATACTGTATTTGTATAAAAAAATAATTGAGCTTGACATAAACGTACATATGATAATGAAGATAATACTAAAGACGATGATTATAATAAGAATATTAGTTATATTAGCAATCTATGTTTGCCAACGGTTATATAAGCGGTTGAGCAACCTGGTGGAGTAACGAGGAAATACGCCCTTAAATATCGAAGAAGTCACTGGCAGCAGGCTAACGGATTGGGAAGGCGAGAGACAAGATGCCTTTTCGTCTTCTACCCTTATACCTGGCAGTTGATCTTATTAGCATTAGTATGGACCGGCAGGGGTCACTTGTCTTAGTTAAATAGCACTGCGCATCACAAGAAACTGGCTATCCTTTGATGAATTTAGCCAATGAATCCTCCGAGGCCCTTTACGTCAATAAGCATAGGAAGAGATGATGATGATGATGATGATGATGATAATAATAATAATTATCATATAGATATGCAGCATATACTATAATTTTCGAGGATATATATATATATATATATATATATATATATATATTTTACTTTTATATATCAAAGTTCCCACCTTCACTAAACCTTCGAGGCGTGCCCCTTCAGTATAGTTTTCAACGAGAGCTATATAGGCACCAAGGTTTCCTGCACTATTGTCCCACTCTCAGCTACCATATTAGTTCGTATAAGCGTGAAGGTTCACATCTATAGTTCAACTCCTCAAGTCTAGGCATCCACAGTTAGTATATGTAATGTATGAAATTTAGATATGTAACACTTTCAAACGAAATATAAAATCAATGATGGTTTTTCGTTAGTGAATCGAAAAACATTCCAGCGGACATACTAACAATCATCGAGTTTATATATAGCGATGTGCGAGCAAGAACGTCGTGAAAAATAAATTATGGTAAGGCATGAACTAGCATGATAACACAGGATGGTCTATTAACAGTGCGGGGAAGACCGAGTGATAAGATAAAAAATCAAAATAGTGTAAGAGCATGCATGAAACACGTGCGGTATAATAAACGAGCAGCGGGCGTGTATGAAACACGTGCGGTATAATGAACGAGCAGTGATCGTGTATGAAACACGTGCAGTATAATAAACGAGCAGCGGGCGTGTATGAAACACGTGCGGTATAATAAACGAGCAGCGGGCGTGTATGAAACACGTGCGGTATAATGAACGAGCAGCGGGTGTGTATGAAACACGTGCGGTATAATGAACAAGCAGCGGGCGTGTATGAAACACGTGCGATATAATAAACGAGCAGCGATCGTGTATGAAACACGTGCGGTATAATGAACGAGCAGCGGGCGTGTATGAAACACGTGCGGTATAATGAACGAGCAGCGGGCGTGTATGAAACATGTGCGGTATAATAACGAGCAGCGGGCGTGTATGAAACACGTGCGGTATAATGAACGAGCAGCGGGCGTGTATGAAACACGTGCGGTATAATGAACGAGCAGCGGGCGTGTATGAAACACGTGCGGTATAATGAACGAGCAGCGGGCGTGTATGAAACACGTGCGGTATAATAAACGAGCAGCGGGTGTGTATGAAACACGTGCGGTCTAATGAACGAGCAGCGGGCGTGTATGAAACACGTGCGGTATAATAAACGAGCAGCGGGTGTGTATGAAACACGTGCGGTCTAATGAACGAGCAGTGATCGTGTATGAAACACGTGCGGTATAATGAACGAGCAGCGATCGTGTATGAAACACGTGCGGAAACACGTGCGGTATAATGAACGAGCAGTGATCGTGTATGAAACACGTGCGGTATAATGAACGAGCAGCGATCATGTATGAAACACGTGCGGTATAATGAACGAGCAGTGATTGTGTATGAAACACGTGCGGTATAATGAACGAGCAAAGAGCGTGTATGAAACACGTGCGGTACAATGAACGAGCAACGAGCGTGTATGAAACACGTGTGGTACAATGAACGAGCAAGGAGCGTGTATGAAACACGTGCGGTACAATGAACGAGCAAGGAGCGTGTATGAAACACGTACGGTATAATGAACGAGCAACGATCGTGTATGAAA
>NC_090735.1:5539318-5541818 GCF_036898095.1 Palaemon carinicauda
TATAAATCAATAGAGAGTCTGAAGATAGATGGCCTATCCCGACAACACTCCCCATCATTGACCCCCCCCCCCACCCCCATTCCTGTCCTCTAGGCAAAGGCATCCCTTACTTTGTCAATAAAGTTTGACTTTACTGAATAAGATATTGCCAAAATCTCTCTCTCTCTCTCTCTCTCTCTCTCTCTCCTCTCTCTCTCTCTCTCTCTCTCTCTCTCTCTCTATTGGTATTCTAATTTGGTAAAAAGATAAATTCCTAATGAATTTTTTCAAGAATAATATCAAAACACACACACACACACTCTCTCTCTCTCTCTCTCTCTCTCTCCTCTCTCTCTCTCCTCTCCTCTCTCTCTCTCTCGTGTATTAGTTCTTGTGTTTCGTATATACACTGGAAGACCTCTCGCTCTCTCTCTCTCTCTCTTCTCTCTCTCTCTCTCTCTCTCTCTCTCTCTCGGGTAGTTCTTGTGTTCTGTATATACACTGGCAGACCTCTCTCTCTCTCTCTCTCTCTCTCTCTCTCTCTCTCTCTCTCTATTGGTAGTCTAATTTGGTAAAAAGATATATTCCTAATGAATTTTTGCAAGTATAATATCAAAACTCTCTCTCTCTCTCTCTCTCTCTCTCTCTCTCTCTCTCTCTCTCTCTCTCTCTCTCTCCATTGGTATTCTAATTTGCTGAAAAGATAATTTTCTTAATACATATTTGCAAGCATAATATCAAAACAACACCGCACTCTCTCTCTCTCTCTCTCTCTTTGTCAACTTTGTCTTTAACAGTTCTCTCTTATTTTCAAAATCTCTCTCTCTCTCTCTCTCTCTCTCTCTCATATGAATACGAATATACTAAAATCTAATTATACTAGAATACACACACACAACACACACACGAACACACAAACACTAGCACATTAACAAGAGGATCGCTAGAAGAAAATTGTTCTGACTATTTTAACTGGAACTATGAGGTGGTTTCTTACTTGTTATCTCATTAAAGGTAAAGATAATATTATGAAACGGAGAGACTTTGTTGGCTACAGATATTGGTGAAGGAAAAGGCTTATTCTTGCTTTTCAGGTGGACAAGACAGGTGTGCAATGACAGTTATTACATTGAGTAATAACCCAGATAGTAATCTATTGTGACGGCTGGGTGTTTGGGTCACTCCGGGGTCACCAATGTGACGGGGCGAGAGAAGATTGTGACTCAAAGACAGGATGAAAGCAACTAAGTCAGTTTATTATAGAACACTCTCCTTTACATGCAAAAGCTCAAGGCAACAAGAAATTTCATGTTCAAAATCGACAACCGTTACCGGTGAGAAAAACAGACATGTTTATTCAGGCTCTTTTTAGTGCGAGGGAAGAGTGAAGATACAAGCATAATATATACACAAAATGAACTATGTACGATCGTGAGACACACGGTTGGTACACTATCCTCGAGATCATCTTTTATTATTACTTTGTCAGCAATTTTATCAACTCTAGGTAGCCACCCTTCCGCCACCTATACTTTTCTTGCTCTATTCATTTAAGAATTTCAATATAGAAATTAGACTTCCTGGGTAGTACAATGGTAACGTGTTCGCCTAGCATTCGCATGGCATCAAATCGATCCCAGCCCGGGATCGTGAGTTTAAGCTGTTAACTGGGGAGGCCACTTCTATAGGGACGTGTTCGCCTAGTGTTCGCCTAGTGTTCGCATGGAAGCAGATCGATCCTTCCCGGGATCGTGAGTTTAAGCTGTTAACTGGGAGGCCACTTCTATAGGGACGTGTTCGCCTAGTGTTCGCCTAGTGTTCGCATGGAAGCAGATCGATCCCAGCCCGGGATCGTGAGTTTAAGGTGTTTACTGGGGAGGCGACTGCTGTGGTAACGTGTTCGCCTAGCATTCGCATGGCAGCAGATCGATCCCAGCCCGGGATCGTGAGTTTAAGCTGTTAACTGGGGAGGCCATTGCTGTGCTTGGGCACCAGAGTGGGGGCTGGCTTGCCTGGCTGATGTCCTGGTGAGCATCTATTCTTATGATATTGGAACTGAAACCAGACGCCTTAACTCTAATTAGGATATAAACAATGATAAGGAAATGAGGAATTACTAGCCTCCTGGGTAGTCCAGTGGTAATATGTTCGCCTACCATTCGCATGGCAGCAGATCGTTCCCAGCCCAGGATCATGAGTTTTAAGCTGTTAACTGGGGAGCCTACATCTGTAGGGACGTGTTCGCCTAATATTCGCATGGCAGCAGATCATTCCCAGACCGGGATCGTGAGTTTAAGCTGTTAACTGGGGAGTTCACTGCTGTGCTTGGGCACCAGAGTGGGGGTTTGGGATTGCCCGGCTGACGTCGTGGTGAGCGTCTATTCTGATTAAACGGGAACTGAAACCAGACATCTTTTAATGCTGATGAAACATGTATTGATTTTTAATTGTGTAAGTTTAGATAACTTACATGGCAATTACAACGATTTCAAAACTCATTAAAGCTTATAAATTTGTAATT